>NC_051192.1:84584844-84899011 GCF_015220075.1 Falco rusticolus
TTGAAAAGTGTAACCAAGCGTGACTAATGACCGTATGGCGCGGGGTATTTGTATGGATTCTGTTTGCAAGCATCAAGCGTGTGAAACCAGATCGTTTGAGGAGAGCATAAGCAGCACGCACAGGAAGGCAGACAGAATAAAGGGCTGAAGCTGTTGAGGGCAATTAGAGCAACACATCAAGTGCCTCCTGACACTGGGTGGCTGCTGGGTTGCATCCAGTGGGAGGGAGCATGCAGTGTTCACCTGCAGGGTTCATTAGAAAACTAGTAGTAGGAAGCAGATAATGAATACCAGGGTATTCATGCTATCTGTAAATTAGAAAATTACCGTTGGGCAGTAAGCTGCATTGTGAGAGTTATTTATCCCATTGGAAGATAACGTAACTCATCAAAAAGTATTCAGCGTGCGTTGCTCGTTGCTCCAATCTTCCCTAAGCACTATGCACCGTAAAATGTAAATTCCAGAGACTGGGCAGGCTTTCATGCACTGGGCGGCTGTGCGATCACCTCACATCTGGTTGGAGCCAGTGAGAAGAGAGGTGCTCAGCTACTGATGCGGGCTGAGGTCAGTTGCAGGGGCATCTTCAGAGAGCTGCCAGAAGGAAACTGTGAGGGTCTTGCTCCTGTCTACAGTATGGGTATGGCCTTCATCAACCCTACATCTACATGACTCTCAGGCTGTGATGCACTCATCTTTCTGTGCTTCCCTGAGGATGGGACCTCCATGGTTTCCAGGGCCACCTGTCACTGCGGGTACTGAAGCCAGCAGGGAGAGGAGGGAGCAAGGAATGGCTCGCTGGGGAGGCCCGTCTCTCTCCGGCAATGGAGGTGCTGGGATGAACAGTTCATAGACAACCCCTGCCCAAAGTGTTGGCTCTCAGCCTCGCAGGGAAGCTGAGCTTGGCTCTGCCTGGTGCTGCAAGCCCCACATCTCCTTCCTTTCCCTGTCCAGCGCTGCCTTCAAAAAATGCTATCTGAGGGAGTTTCAAGAGCAACTGGAGGCTCTCCAGAAGTGCCTGTAGTCTCACAGCTGGGTCAGACTTGCAGTTTCGTGAAACCCCTTGGCTGAGAAGGGCTCAGCCTCCCCCCAAGCCTATGCCACAGTGTGCAGGGCTCCACTGGGGAAGAGGAGGGATGATTTTTCCGTCTTCTTCCTTCTTCATGCAGTTTTCCACCCCACGGATGCTGGATCTCCAGCATCAGCGTAATTCTGCCTTAAAATCTGAAGCAGGGAGAGGAGAATTCTGCACAGTGAGAACAGGAGGGACAGCATTTTGCATGGTGGTAGCTGGATGGGTGCACAGCTATGCGAGCACTGGCTCGCCCTGCCCTCCCTGGTAGGTGTGCAGCCCACCGGGCACAAGCTTGCCTCCCTCCCTCCATCCCTCCTGCTGCCATCCGGCACTGTGGCTAACGGTGCTCTGGGGAGGATGGATTGCTCCCCATTCCCACTACTTGTCAACAGAGGTGTCCAGCTAAAGAAATACAAGGCTTTTTTTTTTTTTTTTTTTTTTTTTTTTTTTTCCCCCCCGTGGCAACTTTAGACAAGAAGGGTCAGAAGTGCTCTGGGATTATGAAAAAAAAAAAAAAAAGATTTCCAGTTAAACCCTCTTTTCAATATTTTGCCTGTTATCAATGACAGGTATTGGCCAAAGGCTCTACGTATTCATACAGAATTATCAATGGTGAATACAAATCTGGCTGCCTCAGAAGTGTTATTTTACTGGACTGGAGTATGCACCCACCAGCATGTCCAAGTGTCTCTTAGAGTTTCCTTTGCTGCCATTTACCCTCCTGTCCTATTCAAAATTTCTAAGTGCGGTAACCTTACAGGAAGGGGAGGACAGGCCTGGGTCCATTTTTAGGCTGAATGTGATACCTCTGAATCTATTACAGCAACCGCAGTAAGGCAGTACGCAGCACTGGCTCTTCCCAGAATTTGAAATCCAGTTCCTGCTGCCTTCCCACATTGCCAACTGGGAGAGAGCAATGTCCGTACTGGGGGGATGAGGGGAAAGGTGGTACGCATTGCCTGTCAAAGGCCTTGAGTCCAAAGGCACCATGGTATCACCACAGATACTAAACACCCAGATCTAGAACTGGGTGGTTGAGGTGCCCTTAGTACACCCATGGTCCCAACCCAGGATATGTGGAATAATCTGTGTAATTATATTCCCCTTAGTGCTTCAGAGAAGTCCCAGTGACTGTAATACATGCTAACTTAATCTTAGCCACAGAAAAATGTGTTTCTAATTTACAAATTCGGCAATTTTTCAATAAAAGTTGTTGCACTTTGTCTGATCTATTCTCAAAATACGGAAGTGCTTGAAGCATGACCACCTGCAATAACAGATTACTGTTCCCTAAAATATTGCCATACACCTACAATGTGGAGGCGTAAAGCTTCTCTAAAAAAGATCTTTGTTATTTTTTCTAAAAGAAAGAAATGATCCCAAGGTAAAGCTGGTTTTCAGCAGCCTCTCTGCTCCCCAATGCAACTGGCATCAAAGTCTAATGAAAACCTGTTTGCGGACACTGGATCCAATCCAAGGTACACTATTGGCATATTCTAGACCCCTTGGGACATGACTCATATAAAAAACACAAGGCTGTCATCAGATGGCTGGTGGCTCAAATAAATCAAATTTACTTTGAAAATTGAGGCATACCAAAATTTTATTAGGTGAAACTTTGGCATTTCTTATAGCCAACTTGCACATATATATTTTTATTACTTACAGCAGTTTAAAAGTATGCTACCAATCATATGCAAAACAAGACGCGATTGCAAATGTACATTTTTTACTGGGTGGCAGAAGGAACTGTGTTGTTTTCTTTTAAAAGCCCTGAATAGTGCTGCATGTTTGTTAAAGGTGGCACAGCAGAACGGGCCTCTCTGTTTATTTTCCTGTGAGTGGCTGGGCGCACATCCTCCGTTTGTGGTCTCAAGCCCTAACTTCAAAGACCAGCTTCTCTTACAGAATAATTGCTCTCTAAAGCTATCAGCTGCAACACAAAAATGACATATAATGTTTGCAACACACGTTTACAAGAAACAGACATAAATGCTGCTGAAGTCCCTCGATGGTCCAGGAGGAACCTGATCTTTGGGCTTGAAGGGGCTGCTCCTGCGGCAGCCCATGTGCAGGGGCAGAGCGCAGCGCTGCCACAGCCAGCACAGCAGCTGCTCCTGGCGCAGGTGGATGGAGCTGCACAGGGTCCCCCTTCCTGTGCCCACACCCACAGAGGCTCACACCGGTCTTGCTTACATGCAAAAGATGCTACCAAATGTAGCAAAACAAAGGTCAGATTCCTCTAATCCTCCAGCACATTAATTAAAATCAAGGCAAAGGCCATATTTTGGAGGTGAGTGCATGCTTTTGGGCCCAATGACAGAAGCCAAATGCATGAATTAAAAGAAAATGCATTCATTTTTTAAAAATCTCTCAGTAGGTCGGGGAACCAAGCTCACTGACATTTCTAAACTTCTTCTATCTGAATGCGTGGCAAGATAGCCTCTGCTTTAAGTAATTTGTTATTTTTTACTTTTTTATTTAATAATAGAAGGACTAAAAGGCTGCAGATTTGGTCTAGTTTTGCCTCAAACTACAACGAAAGTCTATGGGAATATATTCAGATAGAGGCTGAGAAGCATGCTGGCTCTGTTCCAAAATAACTTAATTCACTGTGCAAACACAAAGAAAGGGAAAATAATGGCGCTGTAGATAAAAACCACAAGACTGCTGTATCTGACAGTGCGCTGTTTTGGGACAGAGAGATTCTTGGCCAAATGCTGACACCCCCGACACAGAAAAATGAGCCGCTGAGGTTCTCAGCAGCTGGTTCCCGGGGAGCACTGCAGCCTGGTGCTGCGTCCTGCTGGGGCATCGCGGCTTCTTCCTTAGAGGAGCTCACCCACCGAGGCAGGTGCTTCTCAGCGTGGTGAGTTTCTTCCTGGAAAAGCACAAAGTGTAAATCAAACCACAATTTGGTCTTGAATACGAAACCCCATGAACCTTTATAAATGTAATATTGGGTTGTAAAGAGGCGCATTTGTAAGGAAGTGGGAAAGCACAGCCTTGGTGGTGTGGTCTGAGCCCTTCCAGGAGTGCTAGACAGAGGGTGAAATTCTTACAGACCCTCATGATCGTTGCAAGTCTCTTTCCTTGAAGTGAAAGTCATAAAAGGCCCTTTTATTTCCACGAGAAGCGAAATGTAAGGGCTGATCTGCTGCCTCCATTCTGGTGGACCAACTGAATGGCTCTTCTGCACATCAGGAAACTTCTCCGTTTTCCATTTTGGCAGCCGCAGAAACGTTGTCTGAAGTGGACAAAAGTTATCTCTGACATACAGCATGTACAGTGAATTTAAAACCCACATGTTCATGAAGCAACACCCTCACTTCACATATTCCTAATACAATGGGCTCTGAAGGTTTTTCCAGTGGAAATGTGAGGTGAGGCCTGATCCAAAGCATTTGAAGAAACAATTCCTTTCATATTAGTGGACTTTCTCCTTAGCCCTTAATTCCATATGTTGCTGGGTGTGTTTGTTTAGTCTGTGGCCGGACATAATGGCACTCCGTAGACTTGAGAAATTTCTGCAGAATTCAGACTTCTTCCCTTATCATGAAGGAATAGACACATACTTCCTCTTGAAATAACAGAAAACCGAGTCATTAAGAGAGACATCAGCGGTATTTAGTCACTGAAATGCAGTGTTGTGGCTAAAAATGTATCCCCATAGATATTTGATCCATTTCCAGGGGGGTGAAAAAAAATAAAAGTAACAAAAATCATATGAACTCACAAGTGAAGGAGAAATAAATTCTGGTAGCTTGTGGTTCTCTTGAGATAATTTCTTGTCACTTCAATGCAGTGCTTGAATATTTTCCAGTATTAGTGTTCTCTATCTCATTGTTTTGGCTGCTGTACATATTTCCACGATTTTCTTCCCCCTAAATAAAACAAAAAAAATCATCAGGTCATAAAATATTTCTACAATTTAATTAAAAAATAATATTTACTGTCTGCACAATTTAAATTTGGCCTACTTTCGCATACGCATCATGATGCAGACTTTAATTACATGATCACATAGTATTTTTCCCCACAGGATTGCAATCTTTTCCTTTGCAGGATAACCTTCTTTCCAAGTGCCTAATTTTTGATTGATTGACTCTGAGACTGGGAAAAGAACTGCAGCTGAGAAAGGGAAGTTTCTCCTTGTTACCTAACTACCGCAGGATCTGTTCCTCAGATTTCACCTTCTAGCCATGACTTCCTTTCCAGCCGACATCCAGTTCCCCCTCCTAAATCCTCTTCTGATCTATCCCTCCTTCCTTGTTTCCATCTCTCAGGCCGTGCCTCCTTGCCTAAGTAGTCCCACATTTCCTTTCCACTTGCCAGTGATCCTACAGGAAACATCTTGCTGCCATAATGTGGCTCTTTCCTTTCCACCCAGCTTTGCTTTCGTCCCGCACTAGGTTCAGATCAGAGGGCTTCCTCCTCCTCTTCCAAAGGGCTTCCCCGGCAGCTGGCAGCAGGAGCACTGGAGGGGCTGAGCTGGGACACCCTCATCTCCTGAGTGTTGACACCTGTGCAGGCTGAGAGCGACCTGAGTGTGCTCAGCAGTGCCGCACTCTTCCAATCGATGCAGTAGAAAGTTCTTGCTATGGGAACAGCCTCTTTCCCAAAGCTTAGCCAGTCTGGGCAGGCATTCACAGGAGCAGAACTAACCCTGGTGGAAAGGTCACATGAGAAAGGATGAGTCCTCCAGTGAGGTTGTACTTGAGCTTCCTTTTTAAATAGAAAAGGTCACCAGTTTCTTCAAGAGAGGCAAAGGTGTTTGGTTTTTTCCTAGTCCGGTCTTGGATATGTATATAGATATGGATATGGCCATAAATTTTCTTTTGCCATAGTAGTTGTTCAACTGTTTATCAGAAGATTCACCCAACCACAGGTGACCATTGGGAATGTTCAAACCATAATTTTGCAGAGTTGTTAGCAATTGAAAACAGGATCTTCTATCAGGATGTGTCAACAATCTTAGCAGATGGTAGTACGTGTAGCCCTGCAATATCACCCTAAACCCCACCCCACATATAGAGTAATTCTGCCTCTCAGCACCAGCTCAAAACTCAACCTTACCTTCAGTCTGCTGTGGCAGTGATATATGCCAAACTGTGCCACATGCAACCATGAAGCCACCAGGAGACACTGTCAGCAATTTCACTCAAGGGTGAAGACTTCTAACACCCTAGTGAGGAGATGATGGGGCAGTACCAGAGACAATCCCTACCTCCCGACTCAGCCTAGACATGAGGAAGTCCCTCACTAAAACAGCACAGGTGAACCCTGCATCCCCAATCTTCAAACAATCAGCTTTCAGCGCCTGTGCTATTGTGGGAGTATTGTTTGGAGGGAGCATTGCCTTATCTATATTCTTTTTCGTCATTTCGAACTTCTCTTTGACATGAATTAAAAGCAAATGTTTCAGAAAGCTGCATTTATGTTAAGGTCTCCCAATAATACTTGCATTAATAAGCTTCTTGTACAGGGCATGGCATGTTCAACTGGACCTTGAAAATTCAAGCTGGAGGATGCAAATTTCACAGAAAAGAATAGAAAATTAGTAGGACTGAAATGTTCATCTGCAGTTGGAGGCTGGGTCCACAAGGACCTCCAGCTCTGCAGAAGACCTGTCACAGTCTTGGGTTATTAGTCTAATTAAAGAGAAGCTGGAGGCTTTGCAAAAGTCATTTCTTTTCTGCATACGTAGCTGTTTTATGAACCAGACTTACTTCCTCAGTGCTAAATTGCATTTCAGAATGCGTCCTTGCTAAATAGAGTGAAATGGATTTCCATTTTTCATGACCGAACCACATTTCGGCTGAGGGGGAGGCAGGAGTCCCAGTACCATTTCCTGAAGTCAACAGCAGACCTGCCATTAATTTCAGTGTCCCAGGATTTAAGCAAAGAGATAACAGACCCTCAAATGGTTTTAAGTTCTTTGAAATGTTAGTCCGAAATGAAGCATATGCCATTCAGTTAAGATGCACATTTACACAGCTGAGGATGACAAGTCTAGTTTGACTGAAGACCGGAGGAGAGAACGATGCCTCCTCCTACATGATCTGCCCCCTGAAGAAAACATCTGCCTGCGTGTTTAACCAGGAATGTGAACTGCTAATGTAATCTGACCTTTAGACAAAGGGAAGAAGATCGCTCCAACGTACAAATGCAGAGGAGGCTAATATGCTACATACTGTTGACTGTTTTCTGCACGTGTGAAATATATGCTGCACACAATGAAAATACATAAAAGACTGAAGAACACGATTGCTTAGTGAGTCAGGGCTTCCAGGCATCTAAGAGAAAATATGAGAGTTTAGGTTCAGCATGGTGCAATTCTTGGAAATTATCAGAAGTGGATCCATTGATGTCTTTATAGTAATAACCATGTGTATCAGGGCTGTGAAATCTTGTTTCACAACCAAATTCATGCAAGCTCTAATTTAGGCTAAGGCTCAGCACTTTCTATGCACAATAACATTTTGAGGGAAAGGCTTTTTGTATCACCGCTTTGAGATTAAAGTGCTTTCTAGGATCTGGCTGATTAAACGTAATACACAGCACCTGCAATGTGAGAGATGCTCAATCTGCAATGTGGCAGATGTCTCAAGCTTTTTGTCTGTGGAAAGAGCAGAAAGGAGGAGAGAACAAGGAGACTGGAGAGGACCCCTGTTCTTTGGGTAGGTGGTGTCAGGAAAGCTGTAAATTTAGTTACTTTTCTACTGCTTAGTAGCCAAGCTGCAACTTGAGGCACTTGAGGGATGCACAGTTCCTCCCATTGCATATTCCAGCAATGGCTACACAGAAAACCATGAAAATGGCTACACATGAAAAACCACGGGGCCAAGTAGAAGGCTTAACCCCTGTGACTGAAGAGCACGGTTTCCTACAGTGACAAGATCCACCTTTTCCACCGTGAGGACCGACTGCCTCAGTAATGGCTCACGCAAAGGGGATGTTCTTTCAGACTTCGCTGAGTAATGAGAGTTTATTCATTACAGATATGACATCCAAGAGACTGACTCATGAATGATCTGAATCTGAGCCATCTAAAATTTCTGAGAGCAGATGAGACACTTGGTTTCAGAAGGGTAACTGAAGAAAAGCTGTCAGTTCACTGGAGCCTTAAAGCTCTGTTAAAAGCAACTGTCAGCAGCCCATATCAGTAGTCTTGGTAGGTCTGCCAGGGCCTTCTTGCTTGATAGCACCAGCACTTCATGGGACACTCACAATGTTGCTGTAATAGACCCTCTGGACATGTTTGGTCCTCCCACAGCCACAAGCTACTGAGTCATCCCATAACTGGCTGATGGTCAAGATTTTCTGCTCATCTGTTCATGAGCCACTTATCCTGGATTTATTTTTTTTTGCATACAGCTAGCATGGATTGTTTCAGCACCGCAACCTATGACTGTAACTTCTGTACTATTAAATTCTGCCCAACTTCTGTTGCAGTGGTCATCAACTCCTCATTGCAATCCTTCTGCATGTTGAAAATGCCTCCTCTCTGCCACCCTCCATCTGCAGGACCTGCAACCTCTTGCCTTGCTGGGAGCAGCAGATGGGGGCAATCTGCCTAGTTCAGGCTGCCTGTGCTGCCTGTGCTGCCTGCACTGCCTGCGCCATCTGAGGGAGGTGCAGCCTTGTCCCAGGGCCAGGACTGATGCCTGCGGGGGAAAGCTCCGAGCGGCGTACCCTGATGGGCTGGCTCTACCACTATGAGAGCAGTGGCTCCCACAGTACCAAACCATACACCCACTCACAAAGGTGGATGTTAGCTTCTCATTTCTCAAGTATTTAGCATATTCTGTAATTTTCTTTACATTCACTGTAGCAGCAGGCAATGCAGGAAGGATTTCCTCTCTGCATGTTTCAGCAGTGCTGAAGTCACATCCAGATACGCTTTTGAGCAATCCCTCATGGCATTATTGCAGTTACAAGCAGCAGACTGTGAAATGAGCTTTGTATTAAGATTTGTTCCTTTAATTGTAAAGAAGTCCCAGCGCTGCTTAATTGAGTGTAGAGCTGCTGCAGTGTTCTCCAAGGACTCCAAAAGGCGATTTGGGGTCCTTCGCTCTTTGCCTTGTGAGAAGGCAGTTGCTCTTCTTTGTGTCACTTTTTGCAGTGTCTTGCTTGTGCCTGAACGTGCTTTGAAGATTATTTGTCACAAGAGGAGAGGGAAAAAAAGCATAGTCCAAGTGCCGCCTGTGCTGTCTGCTCACCACCAGTTTATCTGTTGTAAAGATTACCAGATGTTGTCAAAGCTCCCTGGCATTTTAGCAGTTGTCTTCATTGCTGGAGCAATTTGTAGCACAGAAGGGATCAAGTCAGCTTCATTCAGTCACTGGTTTTTTAATGCCTTCGTTTTGCATTTCCCTTAGAGCATCATTAAACTCTTTTAAATTAACAGTGTTCTGTTAATTTCATTAATCCAGCCACATATTCAGAAATTGCTTTTTCTATTTTTTTATGATTCAGTTTATAAAAAGAGAAAGGCTCCATGCTCTCTGGTGACTTTTGGGACAGGCGATTTTGCAGAATTTCCACAATCCCGGCAAATGCTTTGTCTGGGGGTTTAATAGGAGCTGTTAAACTACACAGCAGGTTATACCTTTTAGCATCTATTACACTCAGTAAAACCGGCACATTTTTCCCATCAGTTACACTCCCCGTGATTATACACTGCTCCAGTCTCACTATAGGTGGGCCAGGCCTCCACTGAGCAATTAAACAAGTCATTTTCCCGCCAACAGCCTGCCATTTTAATGCTTTTCAAAGCACACACATGCACACACTCACGCGGGCACACACGCACAGCCGCTCAACCGCTCGGCTCGCTGCTCGCCGCCCACTGGGCTTTGCAGTCTCTCTGGCACGGGATTAGGGTTGCGCCTTCAAAGTCAGCAGCTGGAGCTTTTATGCCTGGCCCAGCACCCGCAACATAAAGGCAGTGCACGCAGGAGCTGCTTGCTCGCTGCATGCTGCACAGGAGCAATCTGAGCTTACACTTTTGCACCGGCCAACGTGGAGAAGGCGGCAGTAAAGCCGCTACTGCACCACAGACGGACACTGTGCCGGAGTGTCCGTGGGAAATGCTGATGCAGTAGGAGACCATGCAGTAGCCCGTTTTGAGCACGGTGTGTGCATGCTGCTGCTGCAGCAGAATTTGAATGATTCCTGGGGTACGGTTGGTGGCCGGGGGTGGTTTAGGGGGTTCCTGCCCTGCCCCTCCATCCTGCAGGGAGCAGGAGGAGTAGTTCACCCATGAAGAGCAATTGGTCTTTCAAGATAACTATTCTGAAGATGTAGAACTGGGATTTTTCAGCAAATCCCACGGCACAAGAAATACAAACTGCAGCGAACATCCTCTCTGAGGACATCCCAAGGAATTAAAGAAAAAAGCTCTTTTTACTTTATTTGAGCTGTGCTTGGGAATGGCTTGGCAGAACAGTAGTTAGCCCGTGCTGAAAGCCCATGCCTGTGTTCCAACCTTGTTTATTTTGCTAGGGTAGGCATGGTCCTAATTTTTCTATTGATGCCACTGGGATGACCAAGAGGTTTTTTGCAACTTTGACGCACGAAGTTTTGCATCCAGCTCAAATGGACTTCCGACTGCCTGCTGCTACATATAAATGTAGCTGATAGGAAAATAAATTACTGATTTAAAAAATTTGGGAATGTCAAGCTATAATGCACCCACTGACAGTACGCGCCCCTCTTTTCACGGATCAGGCAGCTATTCGATCTTGCAGCTCACTTCTTTTTACAGAGAAAGGCATTTTCTAAGTTTTTCTTTTTTAAACCTCAGTGACATGTAGTTACCACTGCAGACCAGCCTGGCAGGAGGCAATGCTACAGCTTTGTATGAAGAGCATACAGGAAAGTCCTTGGAGCTGGTGTTCAGCAGGACACCCTGCACTGAGTAGTCATGAACTGTGCAGATTGTCCTTTCTGGAGGGAAAACTGACTTTTTAAAGGCTGGGTTTTTGCAAAGGAATTGTGGCAGTTAGACTCTCATGATTCCCCATGCTGAGAACTTTCATCAGCTACCATAAAAATAAGAGGAATTGGCACATGGGATTTCTGTGTCCTGCAAAAGGCACAGAACATGGAGCCTAAAAGGCTAGTGCTAAGTGCCACCGAAATTTCTCCTTTCATCTCTTGGACACAATAAAGACAGTGAAAGTATTTTCATTTTTGCCTCTGGGCCCACACCTGCAAAATGAAGGACCTTCCTGATTTCCCATTAGCTTCAGTGAGATTTGAAGCTGGTTAGCAAAGAGGAATCTTGCACTTGTCAGAAAGCACCTAAAGAGCAGAGGGGATCCTTTATGCAAGAACCTGATGAGAGCAAGACATTTAAAGTGTTTTAGCATGCTGAGATACAATGGAAAATACATTTATGAAACAATAGATCTAGCAAATTGGAGACGTCCTTCTGATTTTTTTCTCTTTTCTCCGCAGTTTCATTAGTTTCTGTTAAAACCTTTAACAGATGCCTAATTGACACAGTCAGAAATAAATTTCCAATCATGTATCACTTTAATCATCCAATGGTCTTTTCAGATCTCTCATGGATACCCCTTTCACTGAGATAAATTATTTGCTGTGTTTCAAGCTCCTCCGCTTGAATTCTGCTTATCTTTTCATGACTTTTCCCATAGGAAGATTTTGTAAGAAACTTGGGAGGGGAGAGGAGACAAGGAGACAGGACAGGACTTCACGCTGTTTCAGCCACAAAGGTACATTTTTCAGAACATTTCATTTGAAAG
This sequence comes from Falco rusticolus, assembly GCF_015220075.1. NCBI lineage: Eukaryota > Metazoa > Chordata > Aves > Falconiformes > Falconidae > Falco > Falco rusticolus. Next base: position 84,596,689 of record NC_051192.1, read on the forward strand.
TTGAAGTCTGAGGGCAACGCTTTGCATTTTAATGAATCAGCACTCGAACTCTGACCTAATGGGAAGTGTTTCATGATACATGTTACTTGGGCTTTTGTGCCTGTGAGAACATCCTGTTCTCAGCTGCATGTCCCAGAGCCATATTTGCGAGAGGGGCCTCTGACTGTACATGCTTTTTTCTTGGTGCTTTGTTTTACATACATAAAGTTAATTTCCAGCTTTAGTGGAGACAGTGTAAACTTTATTAATGATTTCTTTATAAAAAAGCAAAAAGCTTGGCTTTTTTTTCTTTTTCAAAAAAGTCATCAATAAAAATGTAATCAATGACAGTACAGCTAGGATTTTGCCCAAGGTATTGGACTTTTCTTTTTCAAAATTATGAAATCTCTCAGCCCCTGCAATACTTTAATGAAAGCCAAAATGCTCAGCATCTCTGAAAAATCAGCTTGCAGAAGCCTAAAATTCTATAAAACACCCCCAAAGAAAAGGTACCTCTTTAATATATGTTCTGTGTGTCATCTGCCTTTTAATGAAGGTTGATCCTGCAAAACATTGTACACTTGAATTTGAGGAGCACAACAACGCCCCTATAGATAGTCATGCTGTAAGGCACACTGCAGGACACCTTTAAAAAACCACGTGCCTATAATTGCAGTAACGCTTCTTTCAGTCACGTTGTCATGCCTTTAAAATGCTAACCTCTAGGGACAGGTTGAAGAAAAAGTCTTGTCAAAAGCTGTTTGGACAGTTTTTTCCCCCTCTCTTCTAAAATAATTTAAGCTCTTTTGAAGGTGATGGTGTCATCAATCACATTCACAGTTCTGGTCACTGGGGGATGTCTGGATCAACATTTCTCTAACACTTTAAGCCAGAGACCACTGTCCATGTTGTCCCCACCTCCCTAAACATTTTCCTTGGGTTGTCATCTGCCCCCATCACCAAATATTCCATTGGAAATACTATATAGATCCTTTGGTTCCTCAGATCATCCTGGTCACAGTGCTCACCCAATCATTCATGGATCCATGCAGTTCTTTTATGGAAGCATTACTCTAAATGCCTCTCATTTATATTATGTATCTTAATGATCAATAAAACAAAAATGCATGTTCAAGTGTCCACTTTGTACTTGGCAGCAGTTGAAGGATTTGGGATCCAAAGAGAGTGAATGTTGTCTTTCTTCTGGTCTGGAATGGTCTGGGGTTTTCTAGTCTATCTTGGCTGAGAACAGGCTCTTAGAAGTGGGATAGTGTGATCCCAGTATCCACTCCACAGCATTGCTGCTGGAGAGCAGGGAAGGCTCTAGGGACAGAAGTCTATTTTCCATGGCAAGGTGATAGTATCAGCTAAGCTGCATGCTGGTTAAATATTTTTAGCTAGCAACAGGTATAAAAAAAAAATAAGAAATTAAAGGAAAGGAAAGGGAATGTAACAATAAAGGAATAAGTCTTTCCAAATTCTTACCACACCTGGTACGTAGCATGTATTTTTGCAGATGATAACATTTAGCCTTTATGACAGCATTATACATATACATCGGGGTTTGCCTTTTTAAGAAAGGGATGTTAACAGCCTTGAATAAAATTGGGACAAGCAGTGTAAACAGGATGGCATATAAAGTGTGATACAGTATACAGAGGGCAAAGTATGTTTGAAGGTTAGCTTATTAATAAAACATGGCTGGCCTTGATTTAGTTTATAAGAAACTTAAGACATTTATCAACATCTGTCTGAACCCATTTCCAGTCTCTTTGGACTCTGTTGTGGATAAGCTGATTAATAAAAGATGATGCCTTAGGAAGGAAACTTAGATCTTTGCAAGCAATGACAAAAGAAAAATTCAGTGCTTAATCTACATATGAAAGGAAACTGTGAAAGTAAACTAGTTTACCACTACATCCCAGGATGCCAATCTCTTATAACATTTCATCTGACTTAGTTTTGGCTGGAGTCTGGAAAAGTAAGAAAGAATTCGAAAAATTAAGTGTGGAATTAATTTACAAGAAAGATCCTAGTGCTCACTTATGGAGACTCTGAAATCTAATCCCATTCCCTTGTGGCTTCCTCCCCTCAGTGTTTTTAACTTTGCAGCTTTCCATGTTTGTTTTTCATTTGTCTCCTTGATCCTTTAGTCTTTCCTTTCCCTTAGGCTAGAATAAAGTTCTAATATTAAACAAGTGCCACACTTTGCCTATTGATAGTTGTTGCCCAATAAAACGTTGCCCTCAGAAGCCAATTAGCGAAATATGTTTCTTGTAATAACCAGTAATTTGTTTAATTTTCATGTATTCTTGCCTGATAGTCAGCCAAGGGGATGCACATGCATAGCTCCTGCGCCTGGGGTACGGAGACAGCCCAGCGGCTCCCTGCGCAGGCACTGCCAGCAGCAGCGCTGCCCGGCTTCGGCGCTGGGGCACGTGCAGGCTGTGGCAGCAGCACAAACATGGACCGCGGCCTTTCCAGCCTGGCAAGCAGCCTGGCCATAGCTGTACGTGCCCCGCCTGGGCTAACACATCTGGGACGTCTCTGCGGGTGTGCTGTGCTGGGAGCTGAGCACTTTTTCTGCATGGAACTGCGACACTCTGCAGGGCTCACTTAGAGCCGAAGCTGGGCTTCTCACTGCAGGGTATGAACAGCCCCCCAAAAGGCACTGAGGATCCATATCTAATCCTTAGGTATCACTGGCATTCAAGGAACCTCCTCCTAACTCCACAGGGTCGCAAGTTTCTTCTGTCATGCATGGCAGCTTCTTCTTTCGGCATGTCAGTGTTTGGCACCACGTCCCCTCACCGTAGCCAAGAGTGGGAAGGAAAGGCTTGGCTTCAGACACCACTCCGCTGACTATTTCAATATTTTATGCAAAGCAAAATAGCTCTAATATGAGAAAATGAGGGGCTGCATCTACTCCAACATAACTAAGTCAGAGACTCTTTTCTGATCCTGAGGCCAATAGTCACTGCAAGGATCATGTCCATACAGATCACTACCTTTTCCCCCCCAAACAGGGTGGCTGCAGCTGCCCTGCCTTCTGGGAATCATCTCTGACCTGTGATAACCTTCAGACAGGAGTGGAAAAATCCCAGACTGAAACTCTTTTGACATATGGTTCACTATTTTGACATATGGGTGAGGAAGCCAAGCATCACCATCCTTAACACTTCACGGCCTGGAGCACACTCCTCTGAGTGGTGGGCATTTGAACTCATGTTTCACATCCCACAGGTTGCTGTGGCAACCAGCAAAACACTGAGGAAAGGGAAACACGTTTAGTGGCTCCTCATTCAGCTCTGAAAAAGATGCTGAGCTTGTCAGGGAAAGCAGTAGCTTGAACTAAACAGGCCAATGAAATGAACAAAACCTATAGGCTTTCCACAAGAAAAGGATGTAGGTGCCAACCCAATGGGAATATTGCACATGGTGAAAGCTGAGGGGGGAGTGACATTTCCCTGCAGCCCAGAGAGAGCCCACAAATGTCAGAGAAGGGGCAGATGCATCACCTCTGCATTTCATTCTCACTGCAAATCTTGCCCTAAGAGTGGTTTGTAATGAGACATTCTCCTATCTATCTATATAAACTTTTAAACAGATTACACAAAGTTGCAGAACAGATCCAGATTTTCTTGAGGTCTGGGATGGCAAACTGAGAGATTCAAATTTAGATCCTTTTTCCTTGCCAGCCAAGAACTGAAGACTGATGCATGCTTCTGCAGTGTGGGAGATAAGCTTCTGAAAGCACATTTTATAAGGAAATCTCTCTGGATGCCATTTCATCCTTGGAAAGAAAAGTTTGTTCCTTGGGGTAGTTTTAAACGATACTGAAAGCTATTTTAGATTAACTTGGATTTAAACAGATTAAGCAGACAGTGTGGAAAGGACCACGCTGAGCCAGATCCTACACTGGGTTAAATTGGCATGATGCTCTCAAAGACAAAGGAGTGACAATTAATACCAGCTGAGTATCTGGCCCATTGCATTTAAAGACCATGTCAGAGACCACCTACTTTCTAACACGGCTTATAAAAATGGTTGAAGATGTTTAAAGCCTGCTATACAAGCTGGAAATTCCCAATCTGGTTTCTGCACCAATGAAGGCACCAAAACGTAGATGCTGCATCCTGCATCCTCTTGTGCTATTTAGTGCATTACTGAAAGTCTCGAAATGATGTTGATGACAATGATTTTTTAACAAGTGCTAGCATACACATGTGAGGTTTCCTATTCAAATACACAGGACCACGTACTACTGCAAAGTTTTTGAGGATTGTCCATAACTTAGGTTCCAGCTCATTCAGGATTCAGTTAAAAAACCTGATTTATTAAGGAACAAATGGGGTAATACAAATGCTTTTTAAAGTTGCTGTAATCACTTTTAACGTATATCACACCACATGATAAAATCCTTTGATAGCAAATACTGAGCACACGTCCATGTGCCTTTTGCTGCAGTTTTGCATTACTCTCCAGGCATATTTCCCCACAGTCTGTGGAAGCAGTGGACTTAGAATATTGGCTCTCATTCTACATTCTTACCAGTCAAGATCATTCATTGATTCCTGGATGTGAGGATCAATGGTGGTGGCCATATGGCTTTGGTATGATCTGTTGTCTTTTCCATAATGGCATTGTGGCTTTGTGTTTCCCCAGCAGTGATTAATAGGCACAGACATGCGTTATGCACATGTTGATAGGTTTAGATGAACTTTGAATTTTCATGGCTTTCTTCTCTTTTTTCTTTTTTTTTTTTTCTCCCCTGTCCTTTTTCTTTTCAGGGGGATGGGGAGAGGAAGAGTGATTCTGCACTAAGAAAGTGAGAATGGGGCCTTTAATGAATATTCACTTCTTGGGGACATGTGATTTGATCAGTGAGCTTAGATGACAGACAGACCCCATCTACCTGTCCAGGGATAATTTTGACACCCTCCCTCAGGAGGACTATCTAAGGACCGCTTTCAGCAGGCAACCCCATCTGGAGAAGAACAAATGCCTCCAAACGCCTCTCACTGCTAACCTTGGGAACAGGACATATAACGGCGAGCTGATCCCATACTCCCATCCGTATAAGCTCTAAAACCCAGGAGGTACCATACTAAGGGGAGCAGGTTTGCTTTCCCCATCACAGCGGATGGAGGCACACCATCTCCCAGGCCTTCTTCCTAGGGGGCACAGAAGGGGTGGATGGATAGACTTCAGCAGATGCCCTGAGCCTCTCCGATGGGAAGTGTAGGGTGAGCACCAGGGGTTGATACTCCTTGGATACCCAGAGTATACCAATAATGGGCTAACAAGACATGGCCTGTCCACTAGGCTGTGCTTGCCCACCCACCTAAAAAGCAGACAAAAAAGCTGTTTGGTTAACCCTTGTTTATTAAAGTTTGATGCAAAACGGTACAGCACTAACACAGAGTTCGGCGAAGAGGAGAATGGAACATATAACAAATGATCACAGGAGTGCTCCTGAAGTAACTGTGGCCTGTATGTTGCTATTATGGGCTCTGAAAAGGCTAACTCGTGTTGAACAAGGAACCGGGCACTTCTTCCATAGTTATTCACAACTGGGGGGGCCTGGTCTTAAGGGTCCCTTCCCATCCTGTGCAATGTTTTATTCTCCTTCCTACTTTCTGGATCAATCCAAATGGTCATAATCCATAAAAAAACCCCAAGCAATCCACAGTTTGTGTTTGTATCCCATCAAGGGTTACCAGATTCATAAAAATTACATCTGTACATCTGCCTTGAGAAATATTTATGGTGCAGGTGGTGGGCGGCTGGGAGACAACAAGGAGAAGTATCACACGTGTTTGCTTTGCTCATTTGCTCTTCCCCTCTGGTCTTCTCACACTACTAGAAGTAGGATACTGGGTTGGACAGGCTCTTCATCTCACCCGCTACAGCTGTTTTCATGTTTCTAAGTTATGGGACTTCAAGCATTTCAAAAATCCAGAAAGAAATGGCTTGTTGCCCAAGTACCATGTGGGTTTCGTTTTCATCTTCAAAAAAAAAAAGATAAAATCCAAGATGTTCACAAGAAATAGCAGAAATTTCACAAGAAAGCAGCTTCTAGAGCACATCGGATTCAAAAAAGGTTGTTGGTGCTTTGATTGTTTTCAGTACCAATGTTCAAAGTATTATATATAACTGACTGTTTTAACACTTTCCAGGTTCTTTCATCAGGAAATTTATGTTGCAGCAGATTGGACAGAAGATTGGACATCCTCTGAGGTGTTAATAGTATGTATGTTTACAAAGCCTCTCTCTCCTTTCTGATCTTCCATCATAATACCCATACCGCAATAAACACTGACAACTGTTTGGGCGGCTTGGAAAGTGTTTGTCTTTCAGCCCAAGAAAAAATGTATAGTCATCTCCTGGAATTGTAGAAATATTCTGTTCCAGGTTGGAAATTTTCAAACTTTTCACAGGTTTCAGGAAACTCCAGTAATATCAATAGAAAATGACATCTAAATTTTTACTGAATTGGAGTTTTTTGAGGCTGACACCACACAAACATTTCTAATGAGAAAACCTAAGGCGCTATGTATTTACAAATATCCTGATAGGAGTAAAGTGCAACCAGAACATTCAGCTGCCCAAAACAAGGCAAAGAGCTATGAAAAATTCGGGGGTTCTGTGGCATTATTGAATGCAGATGGTCTGTTTGGCTCAAGAGCATGGGGGTTACGATATTCATCTCCCTCTACACATTCAACTCCCAGTGACAAGATACTCTGGTAGTTGAGTTAGTGTCCATGGCAAGGCTGAAAACCTACCGCTGGGCACTCCGCAGCCAGTGGGGATGTCCCTCCTCTCCTTAATGGGCATTGAGTGGGTTGGGCCGGAGCAGGGTATCAAACTTTATCGTAATTTATAGGAAGGGAGATGGCCCAGCTGCTACCCCCTTGTGACGAAGGAGAAATTTGCTTGAGGTATGAGAACATAAGTGATTGATACACAGCAAAGGAAAAGAGAAACCTATAGACCACAGGACGACGCTAAGCAATACTTGCCTGTGAAATGTTTCCTTTGACAAAATTTGAGCTAATAGCTCAGAAAATGTCTCTTTTAACCACTTTAACAGCACATGGGGGTCTATTTTCCCTCTACGGGTTATAAGTTCTAGTAGACCTAACTACTTTTAGTGAGAGTAATGTTTAACAAGAGTATACCCTAAACACACACACACTCTGGGATCATGCACAGGCTGCTGGATGTCTCACAGCGTCAAGGGATGAAAGGTCAAAAATGGAACTCTTTTACATTTAGCTAATTTTTTTTAAGAGGCAGTAATCTTTTCATGGATATAATGCATTCTAGTAGCTTCACAACCTCACTCCCAGCCAAAAAAAATACAAATCTTTCGTATTAAGTTGGAATTTTCAGTTTGTAGAGAATACATTGAAGACACAAAAGTTTTCTTGGAACAGTAACAGAAGACTGCAACATGGAGACCAAAGAGGCTAGCTTGGAGGAAATAGAAAAAAAATGCAATATTTGGCACTTTCCCTGTGATATAAAGTGCATGTTATTCTCATTTAGCAGAGAGCTAACTTGAACAATAGAAATGTTTGTTAATACATTCTGCTCTGCAGTGACTGTAAAAGTATTCGCTGCATTTGCTTCTTAGATGCTGTAGCACTCTCATTTCACACCTTTCCTCAGATTTAATCTCTGCAGCATTATTTATGTGGCAATATTAGATTCAATTTACAAATTACAGCCTGCTGCAAAACGGTGCTGTTCTTTTCCCTAGAGGTACCAGCAACAGTTACATTAATCTTTTTCTAAAAAATTATTCAGGGGCTTTCAACATGCTGCCAAGAGCTCCCTCCCAGATTCCTTTGTAGTCCTGTTTTTAATTGTAAGAATATCTGCAGAAAATATAACATGTAAGGCCTGGATCCCAGTGGAGCTGCATGCTGGCAGAGGTCCTGCAGTGAGCACCAGATGGGTGGATTTGGGTTTATTTTACCTCTTCCAGCTCAGTCGTGTACGTGGATCCCGACCTGGGAAGGTGGCTCATGGCTGAGTCACTGAGGAGGTCCCGGTGGGCTCCAGCAGAAGGGGTGGCTGCAGAGGCACTGCCACTGGAAACGGGGGAAAGCCCACTGCACCGAGTGCTCTGCCCCGGTGATCTTACACCTGCATCTGCCTGCACTGCACTGCAGACAGACCCGAGGCTGCTCAAAAAAGCTGCTTTATGGGAGGTTTGCATAGACGGCGAGGTGCATGGCACTAACACCGCCGTTGGGGTACACCCGGAGTGATACGCCGTAGCTCTGGCTGGCCACACAATGAACATGCCCTAGGAATGCAACCAGGTGCTGTGGTGCCCGGTGTTGGGAAGTGTCAAGTTTGGGGGAAGTGCCACTCATACTCCAGCATTCTTCCATCCCTGTGAGCCTCACAGAGCTGCTCCTGGTCCTCCTTTGCCTGCCCCAGCTGTGGCTTGAGCTGGCCTAATGACAGCCAGCAAATCCCCAGCTTTTCTAACTGCCCCCTGGGGGCTGCTACACCAGCTGGCTGGGACCAGCTGGGACCAAGACCTTTGCATGAGCCAACAGTGAAAGGATTCCCTCTCCTGGCTGGAACTGAGATGGCCTGTTTGGGTGAGATCTCATGATCTGCTGAGCACAAAAGGTCGGCTGAGATGAAGTGATGGTCTGTCCTGCTCTTCCTAAGGCAATGGCATTCTTTGGCATCGTCATTCTTCTACTGATGTTGGGACTTTACCACCACAAACAGCAGCCTCATGGGAGCACAGAAAGCCTTGTGCTCTGGGTCAGATGGTGTGATCAGGTGCAAAAGTACTTGGTCAGCTCACAGGGAAGAAAACAGATATTTTTAATGGTTTCTTACAAGACCTTTACAGTTGGCATTGGGTCCTGACATCGTAAGAGAGTTCTGTTCAAAATCTCCTCCAGAAGATTCCCCACAGAAGGAGCTCCAAGGTGTTTGGGTGTTTTTGCCCCAGCCTGGTTCATATAAGCTCTGCCTCCTCAGAGCCTTCCCAGTCTGAGCTTTTAATCACCTCAGGCTGTACCAACCAGATGCTTCTCCCCCTATACATTGCATAGAGAAGAAGAGGGTAAACCCCATGTAAGACGAGAAATGTCTTCTACAAATATACATGAGGAATGAAAGGAACTTGTGTGAGTCCCTTACTAAATGTTGATGGTTAAACTCCTGGTAATGAGACATTATGAGACAGATGCATTCAGTAAGTATTTCTGTTATGGTGGATCAAAGCTGGTGCAAGTATGAGTATCATATGATGCTGATGAAATATTTTCTGGTCTAACAGTAAACTGGGAGAACGCAAGTCAGCTCAGATCTGTTTGATTCAGCAAGGCTGGATTAAATGTCCCCAAGGCTTCTTAAGGCAGAAGCTAAGGAGCTTTCTCTAGGCAGGTAGCGAATGGTGTGCCTGTTCTCAAAAAAAGTGAAGGGAACAACACAAATAACTGCAAGCTGGCTGGCCTAGCTTTCATTTGGGAATAGCAGATAGGAAATGGCTGATACCGAAGGCAGAGGTAAAAATCTGTGCCAATTACTATGACATCAGGGCAGCTGGAGCTTGTCAAATCATCCTGATTTCATTCATATAGAAAACATTTCAAGATTAGAAAACTGATAAATCAATTATCTGATTGCAAATTTTTTAAAAATGGCAATTTTAAAAACATCTGCCAGATTTCAATGTGGATATTTTATCGACAATTATCAATGGGTGGAGACTTTCTGGAAGGGAAATCTCCCCTTTCTCATTTCTACCCAACATGATCTGCTTAAATCACAAATACCATATAAACGATTGTCAATACATTTTTCAGGTGACACAGACTGGGAAGTGGTAGAGATGACAGTACTCTCGTGCATGAAGGTGATCTGGCTCACTTCATAGGCTGGGTTCAATGAAATGCAGCCAAATACAGGTTCAAATTTAGAAATAAAAGTGTTTAAATAATGTTTACAGGACAGGGCACCGCATCACAGGGGATCCTCACAAATAATCGACTGTCCATGAATTCTTAAAACAGTTTTGTAGTTAAAAAGGCTAACACGACCATTGGAAATACAGAGATGGGGCCTGGGAACGGGAAGGTGATATTCTGTCTGTGTAAGGCAGAAGTAGGACCACTGTTGTAGCAACCACTTGGAGAAGCCAAGGGAGGAATAGTTAAAGGATCAGGACCTTTATATAAGACACGTTTATTCCATGATTGTTTCATGATGGATTACCCCAGAAAATAACTTCCAAAAGCATTTCCATGAAACAGCAGAAGATCATGCAACGCCTCTGCTGGATCCTCCCTCAAGGCATGTTTTCTGGATTAGGTTCCAGGGGATAACAGTAGGGGTTGCAGCTTTCTGAGGCAAGTTTCATGTTGGATACCTGCCTGAGTGCTGTGACGTGCTGCCTTGGCTAATAAATTGTGACCTGTGTGGTTATACTGGTCAAATGCTTTCTCAGCCAGAGCAATTCCCAGCAAATCAGCAGGCTCCTTTCACAGTGCCCATCTGACAAGCCCTGGGTAGCACACAGATGGTTTAGATATAAAAAAGAATGCTGCATCAATGCTATATGTGTGAAATGTTTCAATTATTCCTAAAATATTTTTAACATGTTCCAGATTTATCAGGCAAAATGTTTAGGAAGTAATTGGAGTTTATTCTGTTTTTCATTTTAGTATAGTATATTATAATAAACACATGTTCAAAATACATTTTAGGTATCACCAAATATTTATAAAATGTCTATAGGTGGAAATCCCAAGGTCACTACAGTAGCTTTATTTTCCAGTTTGTTTACAGGGACATCAATCATTAAAACCTATGCCTTTTTTTCCTGTCTGCACTGTTAATCCTTTTGCACTTGCAGAGGTAATGGATAGCCTGTTGGTTTTACCTATACAGGTATGACTAAACCTTCTTTGATTGCAGACGTTGAATTTAATTCACCCTCATATTATTGCCTGGAATAATAAATAACTTCTGATGGCATTTCCAATAGCTACATATGTCTGATACGTAGTATTTGATCATTTTACTGGCATTTACCCACCTTAATTAAAAAACTAATTAACTAAATGTCGTGGCAAGTAATGCTAGTTAAGAAATCAGAAGGAAGATGGTATCATACTCCTTGAGGTACACTCTGGGCTTTTGCAAATAGAACTGATTTTTCTATTGCATGCTTTGCTACCTGTCTTGAGAAATACTGACCAGGCTTGGAGACGCTGCCTACCAGGGAACCTCTTCCACTTGTTTTAAGACAAAAATGGGCTTTCTGCTGATCTTCTTGATGTCCCCGGAGATTTCAGGGGGAAAAAAAGCAACACGTTTTCCTAGCCTGAAGTCTGGAAAATATTACTTTTTGAAATTCCCCAGTTACTGTAAGTGAGCTCATTTCATTTTGGTTTTTGTTGATAATTATATCCAAAGTTTTAGCCAAGCAAATTTCCTTGATGCAGCAGTCTTGCATGAACTAAGACATAGCCTGGATTCTGTGCATTTCTGCAAAGACCAACATACCTGCTCCTACCCTTGCCCTGATTGTTAGGGACAGGCTTGTTTTCCTCTTCAGCTCACAGAATAGTTGTAATGGTGGTGGTACGAGAAGAGGGACATGCGGTGCTCTGAAAGCAGAGCTCTTTTCTGGTAGAGACCCCCTTCCAGTGCTGGACCAGCAAAGGAGCAGCTGGTGCCATCCACAGAAATAACTACAAACACATTGACTGAACCACAAATCCTGATTCCCAGAAAATGCCATGAGACACGAGCATAGGCACACATACTTGCCCTTTTTCCAATTCCATAGACGTGTCCTTTTTCCAATTAAAAATACAAGTTTGTGTGGTTTCAACAGGTAGTTCAGTGCACAAGGGAACATTACGAAATATCAAAGCCTTGGGGTTTTTCTTCTTTGCTGCTCTCCCCCTCCTCCTCCCCTTAATAAAAATGTTAAATTTAGCTTTGTTACAGGATTAACTCCAATCCCAAGCAAAATCTAGACATTCCCAGCACTGACTTTCTCCTGCTGCTGTCTTAGTAAATACTGACGTTTCCGAATGAAAATCTATTACCTCAATTACAATTCTCATTAAAAACATACCATTTTACATATGCTGTGCTGCAATATCCTTTTCATCTCCTCTATAGATTTATTTTACATATTGACACTGCTGGAAGATCCTCATTGTCAGCCCTTCCTCTTACCTTAGTGCTTTTATCCCTCTGTACACCCCTTCTGTGGGTTCATAATCTGCAGGCTGTGAAGCAAGGAGACCTGGGGCAGCAAATGACTTGTGACACTGGAAAGATGTTACCCTTGAGGTTAAGAAAAGCCTGTGTGTCCATGATGATGTGGGAGTTCTTGTTTCTTTGCATCACTTACTCACAGACACTAATGCCAGAAGCTGTAAAATAGCATTTCAGAAGAAGGGGGTCCGTGAAACAAAACAGCAGCGCGATTTATTTATCAGTGTTAGCAATTCCAGATTCCAGCCCATGGAGCCAACAGGTGTGGTGCATATCGAAAATGTCTGCATAAAAGATAATGAGAAATTAGTGCAAAAAAGTTGGCTACACTCAGATTTTTCCACTCATTTGGTATTATAGTTTATCTGATACAATAAAGAGCATGGAGAAGCTTTATATATAGGTTTTATGCATATGCACCATGAAGCAGTATAACCAAGATCTGGTAAAGAGCGATCCAGACGTAATTCAGGAATTGAAGATCAGATAAACTTAAAGAATATAATTTTGGGAATTTTTTTTATTATCGTTTTCTACATCTATATGTATTTAGACAACCTGTTGCAGGGCCATGGATTAAAATTAATTTTAAAGAAATCTAGGACCTAAATAAAGAAAATCAGGAATTCACTCACATGAAGAATGACTACAGTTTGAAACATGCGGATCCACACTACGTGAAAGAAAAGCTGGTTCAAGGGCTTGGCTGCTGGTTTGTGCTGGAGAATCCTGGTTTCAGTCCACCTTCAGCAAAGATTTCCAGTGGGACCTTGGAGAAACCTTGGGGAACAGGGCTCATCTCACCCTACTGCAGCAACCAAAAGCCCAGGTGTTGAAGCTGGGGTCTGGGTCTCTGCAGTTAAATGGAAAGAGGACAGCTTACCTCAGTCAGAGACCGGACTCCTCATTTTCAGGTGGCATCAGACACGGTGAATCTGGGACTGAGAGCGCAGTTACAGAAGCAGCCAGAGCAACAGCAGTGTGGGACAAATCATCTCCAGCTCTTCTGCTGAGCACTGCAACAGAACTAAAACTAGGTAGTTTAAACCAACTTTGGTTTTCTTTATATATCAAAGTGTGAGCATGTGCATACATAGATGCACATATGTATGCATGTTTAAGTACATTGTGGGTATAGACACATCCCCATAAACGTATGTATATGCCTGTATACGTGTATATATATGCTGAGCTGATTGCTATACTGTATAGCCATATCCAGAGTCTCCCTGTACCTTGTCTATAAAACAGGGATAAGAAAACAGTGTCTTAGTTGCATTAAGTGCAGGAATGTGTTGATGGTTTTGGTCCCCTCAGGACAGAGCTACCCTGAGGTGTCACTGAGACACCTGAGCTGGATTCAAAGCCAGAACAGCCCCGATGGGGGAGACAAAGGTGGGAGCTTGTTTCTGTCCAGCCTGCTCATGATGTGGTGGGTCCAGCTGATGCCCACCACAGCCCTTTTCTGCTGGGGAAGCATTGTGCAGAGTCTGGAAAAGGCAACAGCCTAATTGTCCTCAGATCAAGGCTGCATCCAAATAGCTCTGACAATAGAGACAATTTATGTGCATAAGCATTAGTTGCATGTTTTCTAATTGCAGGATCAGGCATTTAATACAGTCTTTAATGTAATACTTCTAAACACCCATAAGTTTACTAACTGCACCCTGCTGGGACTCACATTAACACTTAGTAAATAGACTATTCAGAAAATGGCATGGTAAGAGTTACACCTCCAAGTAATATTCTATAGAGCTGCATACAAATTGTAACCACATTTTCATAAGTGATAAAATGTTTTATCCTTTTCTGAAAAATAAATGCCATAAAAGCCAAATGCAGTTCACAATAACAAAGGAAAGAATAGGATAAAGCTAGGCAGGATTAAAAAGATTTTGATTTCACATTGTCAAGTTGGACACTTATATAGAAATTGCACCCCCAAATACCTTTGTGGGTCTGGCACAAAGTGGCCTCAGCCGCAAAGTATGGACATGGAAATGGAAGAAAATTCCAAGTTGCTAACGAGTGGTTCTGCTCTAAGGACCAGCTAAGTGAAACTGGCACCACTAAGAAGTTGATGAGATTCCTGAGCTTATTCCATCTACCTTGCATACTGAAGTGATGAAAAGCCCGTCTTTTGAGGCCAGTTGTAACTACACCAGCATGAAAAGGATGTTCCAGTCCATTTCACTCACGTGGCCCCTTTCACTTGCACAACTGTGACAGAGAGCTTCGTTCCTTCTGCAAAGCCTTTATCCCTGTTAATGCGAAATAGTTTTTTTTAAAATGGGAATGTTAGGGGGAAAAAAAAGACTGTTTTTTCAAACAGAAAGCTTTGGGGAAAAAAAATGTTTTGCTGAGCAAACCACTTTAAAAGAATACCAGTGATGTAACTAAGAAAATATGGAGAGAAAGGGAAAAGTTACGAAAACTCAAATGTTCCCTCTTTTACACTCTGATATATTTCAAAGGGTTAAAAACCTCAAGCCATATAAGTAAAATACCCCAAAGCACGGCTTTGATTAAAAAGGAATTCCAAAAAGAGAAAGAAGGAACGGAAAGCTTCTTTGTGCATGTGTCCCCACTTTTGGTTGCTGCTGTATGAAAAAGAGACCTAAGCATGGTTTTCAGTTCAAGTTCAATTTTCTCAATTAGTAAGAATCTGGCTAAATCCTAGTACCACTTTGAGAGAAATCTGGACAAAGGGAAATTATTAATGTGAAACAACCTCCTAATATGATGGGAAAGCTGCTCTGTGATACCTTTTCTTCTGTGTTCTCTTCCCATCAAGACAGGGACCTTCTAGACTTTAGGTGTCCCTGCTACTACAAGTTAGAACTGTTGCATCCTTTTTTTTTTGGTGTAAAATGTATTAATTAAACCCAGAGATACTGTTTACAGGGTCTTTTATCAAACAGTATGAAAACTACAATAAAAGAAGGGCAGAGCAGGACAACGCAGAGCAGGGTAGAGAAAAGAAGAGAAACAGAAAAATCTTTCAAGAGATCTTCCAGAAAAAAACCAAGAAATTATTGTTTCTTTGCCTAGAAAAGAGTACACATCCCCTTAGTTAGAATTATAATAGATGTATTTGGAAAGAATATAAGCATTTATACTATAAGGCATATCCACAGATAAACATTTAGACAAACAGTTTGTGAACAGTTAGTCTGTCATTTGTCTGCTTGCAAAGTTTCTTCCAGCCTCTAAAATCACCACTACTGCCGAATCAGGAGCAGCTCTGCTGGCCTGAAAGGGTGGGCCAAACCCTTTTTTTGGATGAAGCAGCTCACATATTTTGGCACATGCCTGCACTAGAAAATGACACCTAGAACTTACTAGTTTCTTCTCCTTTAATCCCTTCCCGCAACTGCCCCTAGAAGCACATAAGGAGCTCGGCAAAGTCATGCCACTTCCGTCAACGAATTGCAGTAAGGTTGAGTAGAAGTGCCTACTCCAAAACCTACTCAAAATTCATGGACAGCCTCTGTAAGCTTTGGATCATGATCTTTAAGTCGGAGCTCAGGACAATTCTTACACCATTCCTCCAAAACAGCTAGAGACCACCCACACAGCAGGTAGGAGGAGCAGCCTTACCTCATGGCTAGCCCTGTCTTTTGGCTAAAGGGGTGATTCCAATGTCACAGCCAGTGGCTTTTCAAAGCATGGTGCTCCTCAAAGCCAGCAGAACAAGAGATGAAAATATTGCTGTGAGGTGCCTTTATGTATCATCTCCGCAGCATCTCTGCTGGAGTGAGTTAATGCAGCTGCTCCTCTGGGGACTCAGAAAGGGAACTAGCATCTCAGAGCTGCACCAGTAGGAAACAATTCCCAGGCCAGCCCTGCCTTTATACTGTGGGTGATCGCCAATCAATTCCAGGTGCTGCTCACGAAGTATAACATGTCCCAAATTTCTCATGGCTGTGCTGATGCCATTCGGAGACTTTCCATCATTTGAACAAAGCTGGAAGTTAGCTGTGCTACAGAGAGCTGTGCTTGCACGTGGGAGCAGTCATTTTGTCACCAGCCTCAAAATGCTTTGGTGTCTGACCTACCCTCCTATTCATGATTCTTCCCATCTTTCATTCTGATTTTATATCCTCATCCCACCGGAATTCTTTTGCAAAATGTTTTACTGGCAGAGGGGTTCTGGAGTGTGGTGCCAGTGCATAAGGCAGCATCAGGCATCAGCCTGCCATTGCAGTGGGGTTTTGAAAAATGGTGGTGTGCTGCTCCTTCATGTGAAGACAGCTATTGCAGAGGGCTGCTCCTCAGCCAAGGGGGGCTTTCTCCCTGTGGTCAGTAGACACATACAGTTTTGCAGGCTCCCAAGAAGCAAGTCATGCTGCTGGAACGGGGCTTCTTTCTTCCTATATTGAGAGTGCCAGGAACCCTGACACCTCAGGGCTTCTTTACGAGGGCTTTGGGCTTAGGTGTTAGGAAGCAGCAGGCAGCACTTCTCCTCGGGACAGTACTCCTGCCAGTGTGGGTGGGCTGGCTTTGCCGTCCTTAAGAAGAAGGACAGTGGGAGGCAGGGTTCAGATTTTCCAGCCCTGTTTGACCATCGTCATCAGTGGTTAGGAACGAGCTCTTGGGCTGTGCCAGTAACGGTAAAGCACACATGGACTCAGACACTGGCATGGGATTGTCCAGCCTATGTAGCTGCTGGCACGCTCCCCACCAGGCTGTGGCTGGTGCCAGCCTACCTTCTCCCACTTAGTGCCAAGCTCTTCTCACAGGACAGCCAGAGCCAGGTACAGCTCCCACTTGGCAGGCAGGGACAAAGGTGCCCTCTTTGGGGAGAAACAAGAGTACCTCTGTGTAGATGTGAGACGTGGCAGCCACCTGCTCTTAACACAAAGAAAACACTCTGGCCGGTATGCTGGTACAACCTATGGGCGTCCAGCAGCATGTGAAGGATGGTTCCTCTTAAAAATGTACCGCAGATCGTCCCTACCATGGTGACGTGGCAGTTCAACCCGCGCTCCTTTCTGCCAGGCTCAGCAATTTTTTTAAAATATCTTTTGCCTCATCTCCAATGCTGACTGTGGAAATGTTTTCTGACAACCTGACAAGGATTACATCAAGCAGGAAAAAAATGAAGGTGATGTGAGTGCACAGAAGGAAGTATAGTCTTCCTTGCACTGTGACAATTTCTCAACTTGGAGAGAAACAGTGTTTACAATTTTCACAGGGCATTAGTCTAATTTGTCTGAAGATCTGTTCGTGATTTGTGGGAGATGTTTGTTAAAACTGATATAAAAGGTAATGCTAGGATTTAATCCTCAGGGCTTTAGCAAATAACCGCTATCTTTTAATAGGAAGTGGGTGGCATGTTGGTTGTCAACTCTAATTTCTCCTCTAGCCTGAAAACCTTCTCCATACTTTTTCTATTATCCTGTACTACTAACTTTTACAAGGCTACGGGATCTGCCTTTTGCACAGGATAAAACCAGAAGGTAGAACTTTTAACAGAGATTCACCATGTTTCAAGAGAGCATATGAGAAAGCATCAAAGCAGGGGCCAAAGTTAACATTGAAAAGATGCTCTCAGAACACCCATTGCTGCTGTGGTTTGTGCATTATGCTGTTTTCCAAGAGATCTGGATTTGATGTCTTGTCCTTTGCTTTCTGGGGCGAGGAAAACTCTGAGCCCTTTGAGAGTGGGAATGGGTATTAAATAAGGAAAGAACGGACCTACGGCAAAGATCAAAACAACAAAACAATACACAGAAAAACCAAGAGGACCAAGAAGACTCAACCCTATGGTACCTAACAATAATTTTTCAAGGCATGAGTTTGTCCAATGTGTTGTTTATTCATCTAATTTATTGTAATGATGAACAGCTTTAAAATTGGAGTAGAATGTTAATTCATACTTTATGTACAGAATAAATGGTAGGCAGCTGTGGGCCAGGGGGCTGTTGGGGGCTCTCTGGCAACACAGACTGCACAAGCAAAGGAACATAACTCAGCGTCTCTGTTAGCAATGAGAAAATATATACAGCAAATTAAGTGGTTCTTCCTACCACTTAATGAAAGCTGGGTGCATGTGACATTGCTCTTGTCGTGCAGTGATCAATTTTATGTGAGTTTGGCTGTACTTACACTGTGCTGGAGAATGCTTTCAGTGCTATTTGAATACTTTTGAATATAGGAATAGCAGTGGACTACAGGTTCTCACCAGCCCTTATCACCAGTCAGGCAATAGGCTGGCAAGTTCCTTTGGAGGCACCTTGAGAAGCAGGAAAAATGAAGGCTATTGATTTCACTGTACTACTGAAATTAAATGCTGGGATGGCTCCACCAACCCTTAGAGGGTCAGCCAAGGGCAGTGTGGTCGCTCTCTGCTTTTTTTGCCCAAGAGCAGAAAGTTGGTCCGCATAGATTTTTCCACATCTCTCTGCGTGAGTGAGATAGGAGGCAGAGACATGGTTTGGTGACAACATGGTCTTGAAAGCACTGAGGGCTGCAGCTCCACAGAGGCGAGGGCCAGAGATCTGCTGTGGGCTGAAGCAACCCACACCTCACACTTACTGCTAGAGATCTGCAGTAATATCAGAGGCAGCGCAAGAAACACGGGAAAGTGGGTACCTCACTTTCCACACCAAGAAACCCACACTGCCTGCACAAAAATGGTATTAAAACCGGAGCATGTTCTCCAGTGAAATACAAACCCATATGCCTCTTGCATGAGCTCGAACATCGGTGCAAAAATGCCACTGTCCCCACACTCAGCAAAGGGACTAGCTGCAGCCATGAATCACACAGGTGAACGCGGGGGCAGGCTGAGAACGGGTGTGGGTTCGACTGTAGTTTTACACCAGGTGTAAAAGGAGTGCTGTTTCCACAGGGCGCTGTGAAAGTTTGCCAGTCGACCGAGCCGGGTGGATTGCTTGAATGGGAGAGGGACTGAGTGTGGGGAATGCAAACCAACATCTAATAAACCCGGTGATGGGCAGGAGGTAGGATTTTAACAGAAAAAACATGTTTTAAATCTTGGATGAAGTCTTCATTCGAAAATTCATTCGGGAAACCCTGCCAGACACCGAAACAACCATAGACTCCCTGCCACTTTTTGCAAGAGGTGTTAAAATAGCTTGGTAGTGATTTCTGGATTGAACATAAATGAAGACAAATGTCCGATGCCAGTCAAACCCTGATCTCGCCTACAAATGGAACCCAACTCTAAACCCATACCCAAGAATAGACTTGTGATGACTGTCAGACTGCACCTAAACACAGAAGTGGGCCCTGATAGTGATAAACCTATCTTAAAAGTACCACCTTGATTCAGCAACAACTCAAATTCCTGGCTCTTTGGTGAGTGAAAGCCTGACTCTAACCCCAAACCTACAAATAAGTTGAAGCCTGGCCCTACCACCAGCTGTGGTGTGACTGCGGAGTAATCGACAACTCTGCCAGACCCAAACCCGCTCACAGCTAGATGGTCCATTTCAGCTACAGTGCTAAAACTGGATCAATAAACCCTTGTAATCCAGGGAAAACGCCCAGCACTGGGTTTACAGCAAGAATTAGGATTAGAGATGGAGTCCAGGACATGAGGGTGATTGATGGCTTTTGGAGAGGTCTCCTATCCGAGTGTGGGACTAACGTGATGGGGCCATGTATCTGCGTATTGAAAACAGACTGAGCTTGCTGTTCTTTTCTGAAGACAGCTGTACTATCTTGTATAACAGGTTTGGATTTGGGGTTTAAGTGGGAAGCATGTGTTATGACTGGATCTAATAACGGCTACTTAGGTTTACAACCATTACTGTATGCCTTTTACTTCAGGATTGACTGGAGATGATGTCAGGGTGGTGTATTAAAAGATCTTGGTGACAGATGTTGACTTATTAGAGTGAGCAAATTTTAATTAATTTGGGACTATACATGGCACTTGGGCTAGTGGCTAGGAAGCCTCAGAATGAGATTGAGGTTTAAGGATAAAGTTGCTATTTGGCTGCACGGACTGGCGAAGAAGACACCGCTAAGCTTGGCTTAGGGCTACGTTGCCATCCTGAGCCGTCTGTAGGCTCGGTATCACCAGTGAGTCTTGAGAAAGAGGCAGGGTTTGGGCCAGGGTTCAGGCCAAGGGCAGCTGAAGAACTGAGGCAGGTGAGTGGTACAAAAAGCAAGGACTTGTGTTAAACTTTGCCTCAGTGCTGCACAGCCAGTCGGTGTTGCCAGTGGGACATAAAGGTCCCGGAACCTCAGCCCTGTGGCACCCGCGAGGCCAGGGGAGCTGGGCCAGGGCGGTGGTGGGACCAGCCCAGACCCTGCAGCACCAGGCTGGCCTGTAGCGGAAGGCATGCGTCCACTCTAACTGTGACAGCTACTTCTGGGGAAAAATAAAAACAAATGGAAGAGTAAAGATAAAAGGAAAATTCTGTCCAGGGCCAGCTGGAAAGTGCAGCATCAGGGTCCCAGACCACAGTCCTCCTCTGATACCCCCTCCAGAGCAGCAGCTGTTGAGGTTGAAGATGAGGATGAAGAAGATGATTTTCAACAGGCTTTTTCCCTAGTAGAACATATTTTTTATTGCGACCCACTCAAACTCCTTATGGGGTGTTTCTGTTTATGATGCCGTTAGTGATGGTTGCAGTATGCTCATCAAATGCACACTGACTGGTTGCTAAGTTTCTGCGTGTATGGATATTATTGGGCAACATTTACTGAGTATTTACTATTATTATTGCATATTATTATTGTTGCTATTATTATTATTAACTTTGCTGTGCACTATGTTTGATTTTCTCTAATCTAGACTAAAATGTACAAACCAGGAGACAAACCAAGCGGGGGAGAGGAGGTCAATTCCCACAGCAGTGGGAGCTGCTTCCCATGAGGTCCTGTCCTGACAACACTGCCAGGATTTGCAGGTGCAGGCCCATGAAAATAACAGAAGAACAACAGCATAAAAACAATTAAAGAAAAGTACTGCCAAAGAGAATCTGGAAAACACTGCCTCATCAGCTTCAGGAAAAGGTCTTGGAGCTGCGGATCGCAGGCCCCGAGCATTACAGAGGCTAAGGCAATGGGGTACTTAATGCACTGCGCAGCATATGTGAGAGACAAGCACTGTTTTGTAGCAGGGTGACAAGTCCTGGAAATTTCTACCCCTCTCCCTGAGGGCTCTCAAGCTTTTGCAGGAACAGCCTGTCAATAAGGGACATAAACAGTGGTCCTCTGCAGCAGGCGGTGACGGTGCTTGGGATCTGCGATGGGTCAGAAACAGTTCGTTCCAGTAGATTGAGGCTTTTATGAATTGCGCCTGCCCGGTTTAGATGTAGGTGTTCCTGGTCCCAAAAGGCTTCTTCGGTACTTAGTCCTGAGCCTGGCAGGCGTCACTGCTCTGGCCAAAGGAGAGGCTGGATTTGGGCATCTCCGTCAGACTGGAATCAGTCAGTGAGTTACATCTAGGGATCGCTGGTATTTTATTTCCAGGTGTGTCAGCGAGCAACAAATAATCATTTTTTTTTTAATTTTTTTTTTTTCGTTTTCAAGCTGGGTGCGACACGGTATATGCATGGCTGCTTAGCTAAAAACAACACGCAAGCCTCAAACCTGCTCCTCAGGCATTTGCTGTGAAACTAGACGCGGCGATATGACAGCAAGTCAGAATGAAATGGGAAATAACCCCTTTCCCTCCTCTGAATATGATCTGTCAGACACTGTTCCCCCACACATATAATTACTGATTTCATGCTATTATTTCATTGTGTTAGAAGGATTCTTTGAAACATATAACAGATCTTTACCAGTAATTTAAACTAGCTACCAGTCTCCATCCTGGTTACTGCATATCTACTGCCAAGACACTGTTTTGGTAACAGTTAATAATCAGCTGTCTGGACTACCTCACCATAAACATTACAGGGTTTCATCACTCATGTTTTATTTAATTTCGCTTGTCATCAAGGTCTATTATTGGAGCCTTACAATTTTGTTCAAGAGAGCTGATTTTTACTACTGTTGAAAGCTCCTCTACATACTTTTTGCACTTTATTCTCCTGAGCTAGGACCCTTTTCTTTTGGTTCTCAGGTTGACATAAGATGTTTATTCAAATAAATTCATTAGATGATTGACAAGCTATAGGTGTCCCTGGTGGAATATGCTTGAGATGCCAGGGGGAAAAAGGAAAATGCATGAGGTTAGCAAGTGGCTTGGGCTAAATACAACCACCTGTCTTTGATTCTACACCCCTTGTTTACCATCCCGAAAAGGTACATCCCAGCTGAAGAAGGTGTAAATTGAAATCATCCTTCCCCACATACATCATCATTTGCTCATTGCCTTGGTTTGCAGTCTCTTGTGGCCTCCTGCACTTAGTCTGGAAGCACGCAGTGTAGGTTGAACAGGTAGTTGCCTGGAATAAAGAAAACAGTTTAAATAGCCAAAGATTAAAATGGGAGTAATGGAGGAGCCATTCCTTCAAGTGCAGCTGTTCCAGAGAGTCTCAGACAACACCACCAAGTCAGCACTTCAGCCCCTGGGATAGGCAGTGACGGCCCTACCACTCACGTGCTGGTTTTGCTCTGCTTTTCCTCTGTCCCCTGGCTCTGCTTTTCATCTCTTGCCAGGAGGAGAGGCGGTAAAGGAAAGACTAGCAGCAGGCAGAGAGTGTGCAGGCTGCACGCCTGAGGGGTGCCGGAGGAAAGGATCTGGGTTACTATGCTGAGGAATGCTTAGTGTCCATATACAGTGAACCAGCTCCAAACTGATGGAGCCCAGAAGAGGCAGTGGCTGGGCTGGCATGAGCCTCCCACGTTCCACCAGCCCCAGAGATTCATGAGTCTGATGTGTTTTGATCACAAATTCCCTTGTAGATCCGAGAATCCCCTTATCATCAAAGCTTGGTCAGACCTGGTGCTTCTTGAAAACAAGGTCAGACAAATCAACGTTTTTCTGATGGAACATGTAAAAGATTTCCCTGCGTAGGTCTACGCTTGGTAATACCCCAGTATGCAAGCTGGCGGTGAAATATATCTGAACAAAACAGACGTTTCTTTCTTTGAAGCTGACAGCAGGCACTGCAGTGGGTATGTTTTTACACACAGCCTCTCAGTATGCTGGCATGCCTAGCTCTAAGCAGCCATGCGTACACTGTGTTCAGGCGCTACCTCAGAGAGTTCTTTGCAAGACACGCAATCACATTAGTACGATCCAGAGCTAGAAAGAGTAAGGCCTGCTCAGAGAATGTATATTACCAGCTCGAGCCCATACTGTGCTATGCCATTGCTGCTATGGGGCCCAAAACCAATGGGCTTCTGGATTGCTCCGAGTGCAGGTGGAGCAGAAGCACAACCTCCTGCATTTGTCCATGTAGAAATCTCTCACCGTGCGCTCTTGAACATGTTTTGCCAAGAGAAGCCAACGTCTTTTCTCTTTATGCTGCGGTTCCTTCTGTCTGTCCTGTGATTTGTCCCTTCCCTTTTGTCCCTGAACTTTTTCAGATTCAAACCCACGGCTCCAGGCACAGTACTTGGAGTAATCACTGATTATCAATGCACAGCTTGGTGTCTCCTGTACAGCAGAACCGACTTTCTTTGCCTGTGGAATTTTCTTTTCTTGTTTTCCCTTTATTTACATCATTCACGTTCCTCTTGGATTTTTTCTCTCCAGCCACTACCTTTAACTGTCCCATATTCACAAGCAACCTTCATTCCTAAACACTTTCTCTGCATTCGATACATGTTTATTTCCGAAATTCCTTCACATCTGTCATTTGTAGTCTTTCTGGGTTAGTCACGCTGCAGCACCTTTCCTTGGTCACCACAAGGCAACGGGGAACTGTAACGCAGGACACTCCCTCTCTTCTGAAGGAAGTGTCCTGGGTCAGGACACAGCTGTGTTTTGGTCGTGTGGTGCTGAACCTCCATGCTCAGGTGCTTCCCCAGGGTGGTGATGTCTTACTGGGACTGGGACACGGTGGTACCTGGATGGCATTTTGTGTGGTTCAGCAGCATTTCCCATGCCTCCTATACACCTCATTCCAGTTCCTAGGTCCTGAAGATCTAATACTAAGTTAAAGAAATAAAAAATAAGACCCTTTCTTTCTTGATAAAAGTCTGGGTGAAAATGTATGTGGAGTGACAGATCTGAAAGGTTAAAAGCGTACATCAGAGGAACATCAGCGTGACTTACAGGAAAGCTACTCTGTAAAGTTACAGGAGTAATAGCTGCAGTACGTGTGAAATCCCATCTTGTTCTCCCCGCTGCATATGGCACATGCCCCTTTCCCCCTCCCCACTCCTGGTGGATGTGTGTAGGGAAACCCAAGGAAGGTGTAGCCTGGACTCCAGGGAAGGTGTGAAAGCAACCTTGGTGAACATTGCTGCTCAGGGAAGAGAGCCTGAGCCCGTTGTCATTTGTGTCAGTCTTTTGAGAGGGTAGTCCTGCCCTCCAGGGAGGCCACAGAAACCCGCCACCTATGCCAGACTGCGAGCAGGAGTATTTGCAAAGACCCCCTAGGCACTCTTCCCTTCAGGCGCTCCCAGGGCTGGGAGGGCTGGTGGGGTGCCTGGTGATTGCACCCCAGACGCCAAGGCACACGACAACACGGTCTGAATCTGATCAAAACACAGTAAAAAAGAAAACTCCTCCTGCTCCTTTGCTTATCCTGCCCAGCTTCCCCACCTGAGGCCGGTCCTTCCTTCTGAATACTGGGGGGCTTGGAGGTAGGTTGGTTGTTTTGCAGCGTATCTCCTTTTCTCCTGGGTGGAAGAAAGGTTTCCCTCAGGGGGGCACATGGGCCAAACATGCACACAGTGACCAAGACCTCTGCCAGGATTTATTTCTGCTCAGGTGGCTGAGGAGCCCCAAGCCGTGTCACGAGGCGGTTAAGAGGGCAGGAAAAGGGAGGGAGGGAATCTGGGGCTTTGAAGAGCCGTCTTCCTCCCTTCAGTGGCTGGACCCAAAGCTTCTCAGGGAGATGTCCTTCCTTACCTCTCAGGGGGCTTGTGCTCTCTCCCTGTCCCTCTCCCCCCTTCCCCCCAGCCCCTCCCCTGGGCCGCATGGCCCTTGGGAAGGGAAAGGCAGGAAAGAGCCCGGCAAAGGCAGGTGCAGGCAGAACAGCTGCAGGAGCAGCTGAGTCAGACATCAGAGTATTGTGCACAGTTTTCACTGGCCATATTCAGTCTTTCACTGCCGTTTGCTCCAAACCCTACCCCCCCTCCAGCTCATGGCTCTTCATCTCAGCTTCATTCCTTCTGGCCCCTGGCTCCTGCTGCCTTGTCTCTCCTCTCCTGGCTGGGCCAGCCTCCCCTGTTCCCATCCTCTCTCCCCTTGCCTGTTTTGGACACGAACTCTCCAACACTCAGAAAGCCACACAGACCCTGGAACACTGGGGTCCCTTTTCAGGGGCTGCTGTAATAACAACCACAGAATCACATTGTGCTTATATCTTTACTAGCTTATACAGGAATATACAGTGGTGTTTTACAAGGCTGTAAAAATGCATCTTAAAGGAAACAAGCAGAGGAAAACAGGAGAAGTGGGGCCAGATCAGCTGATGTAAATAAAGGCTGCATTGAATTAAATAGTGCTGTGACTACTTACAGCAGCTGCAGGACCTGACCTGTGGCCCCTTCCTCAAGCGGGGAGCTGCTGCAGCCTCCAGCCTCTGTTATGGCAGAAACCGAACCGAGCTCCCCTTGCCCACCCAATGGAGAGGGATGCTGGCAGGGAGGAGAAGGAGGAGGAGGTGGCACCCTCCCTCCAGTCCATTCAGGAGTGAGACACAGCTGTGTTGCAGCTGCAGAGGGTGATGCTGGTGCCTGGGCTGCTGTGTTGTGCCCAGTGGCGATGGAGGGGCACATCTTCTTCTGCCCATCTCCTGTGCCTAGCCATGGACCACCTGCAGACCCTCTGGAGCCCAGGGAAAAGTCCCTGTGGCTGGACCTGAGCAGGATTCACAGCATTCACCAAGCAGTGCCATTTAAAAGGCTCCAAAAAATACTTGTGAGGTAAGGTCAAATCCAGAACTGGGCTTGGACTCCTAGATGGTGGAAAGAAAACAAGAAGAATAGAGGGGAAATCCTTTGGGAAAGGTCAAATATTGTATTTTGACATTTTCTGGTTTGAGAACAAGCTGAATTCAGTTTTGTTTTGCCTGAAACACGTGTTGAACTTCCCATTCAGCCACTGAAATGATAAACCTGTGCCCCTGTAGGACTTTCTGGATTATATACCCACTCCCCAGCATGTACAGTAGAGCACATTTTGTATTTCCTGGGTCTGTTTTCTTGCAAAAATAAAAATTCCAGTAGCAATCTTTTTGGAGAGGTGGTCTCCCATTGAGGCATCAGAATGACATGTTCGCCTCTTGCAAATTGCTGTATTGAATACTTACAGAATCCAGTTATATGAATAAAACAAGATTCATTCCATAGAACTAAACTAAGAAAATATGTAAAGCTGGTTTTGTGTTGTTTTTCCAGGACTTTTCAGAAGTAAGGGAAATTTTCTCTGTAGGAGTGTGGTACTGAGGATAATCAGAAGAGCCCATGGGTAGGAAGTGTCAGCTTTACCCTCAACCAGACTGCCTCAGTTGTCTCTTGAGGCATTTGCAGATTTCAGGGTGTTCAAAATATTGCATTTTAACTGCCATTATAAATTACAAAAAAATAACTGCATCCAATTTGAAGTTTGAAAAGAGGTTAGATGTCAAACAATAGGATCAGGTGGTGTTTCTTTCCACGCTGAAATAAAATGCTCAGAGAAATTCAATGATACATGTTAAAAATCTGCTTGTCAAATCTCCTCTGGAAAGTGTAGATTTCAATAGTTCTCAATTTAATTATTTTTTAAAAAGGGGTAAAAAAAACCCCAACAAACCCTTCCAGCCAGCTGTAAAGAATATGTGTAAGGCTATCTCAGCCCAGCAGTCCACTTTGTGAGATGGCTGTGAAAGGGCGATGAAAAGGTCACGTATGGAACAGCTCTTTCAGCTTGCATCTCCGGTGGCTGCTGTGGCGTCCACCTTGGCAGGGGTACAGAGGGTTTGGTTCCTCACGATGGTTCCCCAGCAGCCATTTGCACCTGCGCAGCAGGGCTGGAAAGCCCTGCCAGATCATCATGGCAGGTTTCTGCACAGATGCAAGCAACTGCTCCGGGGACAAAACAATACCGAATCAGGCCTAGAAATGTCGAGGTTTGGATTTCCAAGGGTCTTTAGTTCTGGTTTCCAAGTCTGTAAACACGCAGTGATTAACCGTCTGGAAGCACTCACTGTTTCCCCCATGGCCTGAGTCTTAACAGCAGTCTTGGGGAGGAGGAGGATGGGTTAAATCCCAGCTCACCTTTTGTTGAGATCCACGAGAAATTGCTTGCCAGCGTGCATTTGAAGCAAATGTTGTGCTTTGGCTCCTCTGGTGAGCTCTGCTCTCAGCACTTGCAGGACTGCGTGCATCTGCGCTTGTGCAAGACTGCTTTCAAATGCCATGAAGCACACCTTGCAAATGAACTGAATAGATACATCAGGGAGAAGGAAAAATATGCTAAGAAGTGATTGCTAAATAAGAAATCTGCAAGGCCCGTTTGGCATCGCAGACACTTCTCCCTGCAATTTGGCAGGGCTGCATACACATTGCACAGGTGCAAATGACTTCTCCAGGGACAAAGCACTGTGAAACTCGGCCTCTTTTCCAGCACAAGACAAGTGGGGAAATAAAACCCCTGGACCAAACCCTGCCCTCATTAACACCCCTGAATCCTACTGATTGAAGGCAAAACTCTCTCCAGAACGAATGAGACAAATCTTTACCATCTTATTTTCCTGATTCAACTAGCAGGTACTGAAGTCCAGTCTCCTCCGTGCTGATGGAGACACGTTAACTTCCCTGGAGTCATGAAGGAGACATTTGCTCCACCATGTTGCTTCTGTTCTGTGCTTCCTAGATGCTATTTAACAGCTCCGAACAGGACTCGTGGTTTACATATTCCCTTCATCTCCCCCTTAGCTAGCATGCATACTGCTCACTATGCAGTGATGGACAGTGCGGTCCTGCTGCATCCCAGCCCCCACCCTGCAGGTCGAGATGGAGTTGATTTTCCAATATCAGGGGTGTCACTGACATCCAGCAGCTCTGGAGCTTCCTCAGCTCTTGTATTTGTGGTGCAGCAAATCCCAAAGCACAGCTCAATCAGGGGCATTATGGCTGGTCAGGGCATTCTTGCTGGTCTGAGCTTACAACGGAGAATACATTGCAAATAAATACCTCTATTCACTTTTCTTTTGCATGGACTACTAAAAGAGCCCATGAGGAAGCACATACCATATCATGCCAATAGGCATTTTTATTAGTTATCAGCTAAAAATTAAAAGGAAAATGTGCTAAGAGTGGCCAAATGTAAAGAACAGCACTTTTTACAAAGCCTCACCACTGCCAGTATTGTGTTTTTAGCTGGGGAAATACTGTTAAAGCAATTTGGATCAACTAATGTTTATCTAAATGTTCAAAGTGTGCAGAGGTCTTTGATAGCAGAGCAATCCCTCTGTGGCCTGGCTTTCTGACACACACCCTGCTGGCCTCTACTTTATATGCTGCAACCACTGGGACAGTATATTCTGATACAGAAGTCGTCAATAAATACATACTTTAATTAAAATAATGTCCCCTGCCCAAAAGCTGCTGATAAACATCCCGGTCTTCCCTTTCTCTGTCCTTAATGTTTTATGCTGTTTCGGGGCTTCACTGTATGTTTACTGAGATGCAAACTTGGCAGTTTTCTTCATTTTGTAGAGTAAATGTGTACAGTTGTTAGAATTTAGTGCAACTTTTTTATTACAGAAATACGGTTTTCTTACATAACTGCAAAAGAAAATTGTAGAAGGACAAGACAAAGAAGACGTTACATGCTTCATGCAACTTCCACTTTCATCTCAGCTATGTTTGCTTTTGGACTTCCCATTCTTTCAACACTCTTCTTCAAATTATTCACATGTCCCCCTCTAATGTCACTCTGCTGTGATGACCAGTTGGACAATATATAACGTGATGCATGCACACAGCACCAATGGGTTCAAACGGGACGATAATATGAGTATTATTCTACCAGCTTGATGAACTCATTTACAGCTATGGTATAGGTGGTAAAATTATCCAGCTGTAAATTCTTCTGCTCTTCTAGAGTCCTTCAGCTGATGTCATTTTTCACCAGGAATAGTATGTTATTTCTTTCTAGAGAGCTGGGCAGTGCAGGGAAGGTAGGTAGATATAATTATTAAACGCAGTGTGTGGAAGAGGGGAAAGGATGCTGAAGTCAAATATACACAAAAATTAATAGCTTTCCTGATCTGAACTCATGTTTCTCATGCTCTTTGGATTACAGTAGGGTTACCCTTCTGGTGTCTGCACCCCAGGGATTCACATCTGTGTAAATGTGGTAATAGAAAAAGGCCCTCGTGATGAATTCATGAATTGTTCTCATTGACACTAGTTGATACTTTTACTTGGACAAGTCTCCTTTGCAGGTGCACTGACCACACACTAATTGAAAGGATTATTTTCATAACTTTCTGTGCAGTCTGCAAGGCTTTCTGTGAAAAGCATAATTGTTTCAACCAGCTGCTTGGAGTTGTTTTTATTAATTTCCTTAAATCCAACAATGCTGGATCGGCATATTTGAGACTCTCCTCCAAACTGCATATGAACATAAATAAAATCAGTGCATGTGGTTCTTGTGCAGGAGGGAACTTTGTTTGCAAGTACAGCATTTCTGTGAGGAGGAAAATCACTTTTTAAATGCCCTTTTTCTCCCAGCTCCTTGCTATTTTTATCCTCATCCCCACAACAAATCTTTAATGTGCAGTATGTCTGCATGGCACCTGTTGGGATTAGCTGGGACCCGAGCAGACACATTACAAGTCCATGCATTTGCACTGCCTGAGACATCTAATCCCGAGTTTACGCTCTATGAAGCCCCAGCCGTAAAGGGTTCTTCAAGTGGTGTTATTCCCCTTTCTTGGGTGAAAGCCAGGTCTTCTACCGTGAGACTGGCCATAATATCTGAAAAAGCCTTATGGACTCAGCCCTCACTTTATATAGCAAGCCAGGGGTATTAAAAAAGAGTCCATGGCACAATTACATGGATGCCACCTTGGTGCCTCCCTCCTCCCTTGCTTGGGGAAAATGCTCGAAGTGTGGAAACTGCCCTGGGCAAGCAGAGCAAAACCAGCCCGGCAGCGTTACACAGAGACAGAGAGCAAGGATGAGGAGGTCTGTGGGGTCCAACCACCCCTTGGCCTCTCTCCTCCTCACCTCAGCTCAGCCCTCCCTGACACCTCAGGGACCAGGTGGCTTGGCCTTCATGCCAAAACCCCAAGGTCTCCCTGCAGCAGCAGAGCACAATTAGCACAGGGACGGGGAATCCAGTCCTCCCTCCTCTCCCAGGCCTTGGACGGAGAAGCCGAGGTCTCTGCTGCAGGCTGCGTTACTGCACACCGGCTGCCTGTCCCAGCCCCTCTCCCACCTCCATTCCCACCACCTTCCAGACAGGATACCATGGCCAAGCCTTTTCCTTGTCTCACCCCTTCCTTCCTTCTGGCCTCGCATGCACCCAGCCATCGAGTGGGGCTCTGAACCCCCTCTGAGGGTCCTGCTTTCCCTTGGTGATCGGAAAAGCACCATGAGCCTCTTCACTTATTTTTTTGTCTCTACCTTATATGTGCCGTATGCCATGAGGCTACGGAAATGCAGCACATGTCATGAGACCTTCAGGGGTTGTGCATCACCTCAGAGAAGGACCTAAAAACTATTAGGAAGGAGACATCACTGGACAAAAATGCAGAAAATGAGCAAAATTGTGTTTTGGTGCTGGAATATGATGCAGGAAAGTCTGAGCAGATAGAACCCAAGACTTCAAGCTTTCCTAATGCAAAACATCCACATAACTGTCAGCCTCATTGTACTTCCACAAGCTCACTAGTAACCCTTTAGGTCCTACAGGGAAGATGGCTTGGTTGAGTAAACTCTGTGACTTCCCTCTGACTGATGCTGTCTGGGTCCTGCGAGTCAGAAGAAAAAAACTGCAAATGTTTCAAAATCAGGCAACAAGTCCTGCAAAACCAAGAGGCTGTCCCAGAAATTACTGACTATTAATATGCATGTAAAAAGTAAGGTTTCCTAATTTTCTTAATTTAGACTCACAGTGGTGCGATAGATTTTTTACTTCTTTTGTTTTGGAAAAGATATGCTGGTTCTTAAAGAAAAATACAACAAATATTTCGGGTATTTCCAGGGAAATAGCAGGCATTGGCAATACAGCCGGTTTTGCACAATTGCCATTTCTGGACATATTTTGACATGTTCAAGCTTGTTTCCACTCTAAATCAGAACAAAACTCCAATTGATTAAATTCCATGGTATTTCATTCCAAGAAGAAAACCACCTCTTTTCAGACAGTCAAATTATTGTTCTGATAGCATTCACGTGTAATTAAATCAAGCATGTATTAGTGTGGCACAGAATCTAAACTGACATAAAACAGTTACTGGTCAAAGGAGAGAGAGACTCTCACCCAGGGAGGTTTCATTCCATCCTCAAGCAGGTGTCAGAATGGCCCCTCTAATGTCACGCTATCTCTCGTTTGAGTAGGGAACGAGGTTCTGGAGAAGCTTAAGCCAACCTATGTCTGGGCTGCCATGGTCCCACCCTCCTCCCTGGCCCTCAGAGATGTTATTCCTTCCCCTGACTTGCACGGAAAACTCTCCCCACCCTGGGCTGCAGCTGTGTCTCCATCAATCCCGGGCACTGATGGGATGTGGCAAACAGTCACTTGGGGATTTGGGGCCATCGTATTAGTAGGGTTACATTTGATTCTTCTGCAGTGCTGGTCTGATGCAAAAAGCTCTCGTGTGGACCCACAGCCTAGGATTTGTGTACACCAGTCAGGCTGGACGACCACTGCCTCTGATGCCAACCTCAGGGCAGAGACGGGGCTGGCCAGAGGTCCCAGCCTCTTTCCTTTCATCCCGGTGCTCTTTGCCTGAATCTGCATTTCTTCAGGCCACAAACAGCAAAGCCTCTGCAGAAACCTTTGCCACATTCCCACCTTCTGTTGCTCACTTGCCAGTGCTAGCAGCGAATTGCTCTCTGAGGAGCCCAGGTTGCAGCCTGTCCCAGAGCAGGCAAAGGTTTTCTTTGGCAAGGAACAACAAAGCTTGCTGCACGGGGCCCTGCACCACGCGCTGTGGCCAAGGGCTGCATTGTCCTACAGCGCAGCTGAGGAGCGTCTCTTTTGTCTAAACAGATTTAGATTTATAAATCAAATACTGCTTTATTCATGTTTACTCTCACTGTAGCTTCATCATTACTGAAAATCATACTCAACTCCAAAGTTTGCTCATAAATTTCCATGGAAAGCTACGTACTGCACGGTAAAAAACAGTGTTTGTTTTCCTAATGTATAACGCAAATAGAAGTACGATCTAATTAGAGCATGCCAATCACCTCCAAGGCAGAAAGTGCTCTGTAACACCGCTTTCTGGTTAACACCGTTACAGGTCTGATTTAAGAAATGCCAGGGGACGGTGCTGCTCTTTCTTCTGCAGACCCACCCTGGTGTCAACCCAAGCAAGTCCTCTAAGTGCATTCTCCAAAGGATCCTCACTTAAAGGGCCTGTTGCATCTTACCAGAGCCTCTGCTAAAGCAAGGATGGTCCTCCTTGGGGCTGGGAGTCCAACTGGAGCATGCAGGACCTGGCCCTGGCAAGGGGTCTCTGCACACACATCTGTGACTGCTCCTGTGCAAAGCTGCTCATGTGCACGGGGGCCTTCCCACGGCTATTATGTTTTGTGTGACGGTGCCTTACCTGAAGATTAGCATTTAAATGAATTTTTGCACATAAAACCATTTATAACATATAAAGCATGCTTTACTTGCCCACTAAGAACTCGCTAATAGTTAATGTTTCACATGCCACATTACTGTTACTATTTTTCCTAAACAAAAAGAATTTTGCTCTCTTGCCCTGCCTGGCATTACTAATAAATAAGAACGGTTAATGAGTGCTTTCCTGATAAGAGACAGCCCTTGTTAAACAGCCACTAACAACACTCCTTTCTGGACTGCAGCTGCATCTGCTACAGCGTGGGCTTCTTTTTATCTGTGATCCAAGCTCTGCAGCCCTTAGTGAGGTGGGACACGCTCTGCCGTCGGGTGGCACTTGGCCGGGCTAAGCAGCAATTTGCCCGTGTGTTTGTTGAAGGCTGATCCTCAGCAGGTACTATTTATTCGAGACTGGACATGGCAGGTGGTTTCAGCCCAGAAACACATTTTTGCACAGATTCCAATTAAGTGTTTATAAGCTATTAGTTACATAAAACTCAAATCCAGTGATGTTGGCAGATTTTCTGTACTTTCTCTGTGCGCTAACAACTCAGCTTAACTTTTGTTTGTTGTTGGGAGACTTTCAAGTGTGTGTTGAATATTAACATTTTAATTTGCAAGGAAATTAGTAGTTGAAAAACTATAATCCCTTACGATCATGCACACACACACACACATGTGCACACACTCAGTCTATTAAAATTACTTATGTTATTAAGTTTGTAATAAATCCTCCATGTGGAATGGCACGTGCTG
The DNA here is from genome assembly GCF_015220075.1 of Falco rusticolus. Classification (NCBI taxonomy): domain Eukaryota; kingdom Metazoa; phylum Chordata; class Aves; order Falconiformes; family Falconidae; genus Falco; species Falco rusticolus. Next base: position 84,630,539 of record NC_051192.1, read on the forward strand.
AATCACTGAGGTATTTGACAAAGATCAGTTTAAAGGGTTACTCTGGGGCCTCAAATTCCATTTTTAAAAACAAGGCCCTATTGAACCTAATCAATGGGTTTTCTGTGATCCGTTCCCCCCACCCCCCAACTTTAATTAAGAGCTTTTGGGCAACTTTAAAGGTTCTCATGTAGTATTTTTAGCTATAGCTGTGAAGTGCTGTAGGAGAGCATGAAAAACATACCCATGCAGATCTGTATGCCTCCCTCTTCATGGGCGGCTGCGAACCTTTCCATTGCTTGTGGGTCACGGCTAGCGCCTGTTCCTGCAGACCCACGAGAGGAGAAGGCACGTCCAGCTGCGCCTGCTGGCAGCCGGGGGAGGTTCAGCTCCAGGTTGACGTGGTGAAGACCTAGGGCCAGACCTGGTACCACCAAAGCATCTCAGGACGGTGACGATGGTTTCGGCAGGTGAGAGCCCCAGCCCCGCGGGTGCAGTGCGGCTGCTGGAGGCCAGCCCGCAGGCACCAGCCTCCACCAGCTGTGGGTCTGGCAGGAGCAGATGCAGCTCTGGTGCTGAGGCAGACCTCAGTCTTCTCTTGTTCGTTTATTCTTTAAGCAGAGTTTTCTGCGCTACCTGTAAAGCAGGTGGAGAAGGGACTGGTGGTTTTGGTGGGTTGTTTGTTTTTTCCAGGATAAACTATGATAGCCATTCTTTTTAAAAAATTTTTCCTGGTGTTCTTTGAATGAGGAATGAGGCTATCCCACCAGGATGAAGAGATTTGGTCAGAATGCCAAAACTGCAATTACAGTGAATTGAAAAAAAAATAAGAAAGAAATGTATTTTATTCATTTCAGCTGTTATGTCTTAATGCAAAGAAATCACTTTGCACAGTTCTGTAACTGACACCAATTTCTAATCTCCAATACTATTAACTTCTAAATCTCTGTTATAAAGAATATTGGCAGTATACCAGAGTCTAATGCAGCTAAATGGACTTAGTCTGAGCTGGTGTTTTATTTTCTTTTTTCTGAAATGCTGAAAAAAATCGTTAGACTATTTTGTTAATTGCTGATAACATTTTGGTTAGTTGGATTTCCTCTTTTGGCCGCAATAGACACATTCCTGCAGCATGACATGACTTTGCCTTTGGGACAAACAAAAAAAAAAAAAAAAAGAAAAAAAGAGAGACCATTTCTTGAAATGACAAAATGTATTGTTATAGGATTAGAGACAGGATACCTCCAGGATTATGCTGTATCGCTAACTCAATTTAAGAGCCCTACGAACTGAAACTAAATATTGAATAGCTGCAGGGAAAGGGCATTGTTAAAGAGTAATACCTATGTGAAAACTTGATTGGTTTATCTCAGCTGGATTGCAACAGAGTTCTGATAACTCAAGCATCCACTCACACAAACTAGAAAACATCAAAACACTTATTTCCCCCTACTACTTCACTCCAATGGCACTGGAAGACCAATCCAAGTCTCAGCTGCACAGAAATATACACTAACTAACAATAACCTTGACAGAAATGTTGCTGCAGGTCAGTGGCAGGCTTTGACCGAGGCTGTCACCTTGACATCAAGACAACGTCATTCCAAGGGAACCTGCAAAGCTCTCTTCTGCTTGACTTTAGCGATGCCCTAAACCAGCGTTAGCATCAGTTCTCTGCTGCAAGATTTAATTGGAAGCTTAAACAGATAATGGTGAATTGTGCCAAGTGGGCCAGTGGAAGTAATTATTGGATTTAGATATTCTGGCATCCTGGACAGAATTTCTTAGCCATAGGAAATGAGTTATAGCAGAATATCTTTAGACCCAAAAATTATTGGCAGTGAAGAAGGGAAGAACAATGCATCCTCGGTTACATGCTGACGAGCTTTGGCTGATTTGCTGTTACCATTTTAGTCTGTGTGTGGCTATTTAAATTTCGTTCCTCAAGAGAGCTGAAGTTCTAACACAATCTAAGGCAGAGCTTGGAGAGCTTTTTTCTTTTTGTGTCCAAAGAACAGTTGGGTTCACAGAGAACTGAACAAAGGGAGAATATCAAGAAAATATGGGTTTCTTTAACTGGAGCATAGGATCCTCCACGACTAAGAGCTTCTTGTGATATTAGAATGCGTTAGAAAATCCCTTTCTGTAGCTGAACTTGCAGCCTAGCTGTACCTGTGTCTCGATATCTTCTAATAAATTCAGTGCTCATGAACAACTCTTGACTTGGAAGCCATAGACCAAGGCCCAGATTCACCTCCCCTAATTTTAGACATTTGTATGAGATCCCTCAGCAAGGAGTGCAGACACCCAGCTCTCCTTCAGTAATCCCTGCAGAGAGACTGGCGCACCCCTTGCTTTCACAGGCTGAGCCACCTTCTGACAGAGCTTCCATTGAGCAGGAAGTCTCCTTCAAGGGTCAGTAGGTACCAAACCCAAGAGCCTAAAAGGGGTGCAGTGAACATGAGCCCAGGCCATCTGCAGGAGCAGATGGGCAAAGGAGAACATGTGCCAGGGGACCCGATGGCTGAGGATTTTCACCGTGGCAGCGGAGGCTACCAGCAGGGCTAGCAATGTCGGTCAAACACTGGAGATCCTTGACGTGCTCGGAAAGGAGATAAGGTTGCATCATTCATTTACCAGATGTCACAAATACATCTCAGATGGTAATTTTCTACTGTAAGTATTGGCATCTTGAGCAAAATATGATCCAAAAGAAAAGGCTCTGTACACCGTCATCAATCCTCTAAGCCTGATGTTTTACCAGCTGTGACATTAGCCGCACATCTGTCTCTAAACTGGAGGTAGTTTTCTAGCCTAACTCTTATCCCATGTCCACTGTGAATAAGCCCTGAATAAAAGACACTTGTTAAAATTCAAGTGTAGCAGGGGTTGCATCAGGGGTTTAGAGATGGCAGATGGGCAGGACCAAGCCTCTATCACTGAATACAAAGATATATGGCCTATTCTCTCCTTATGGCTCATGTGATACTCTTGATAAGATGAATGTAAGTTTCTGGCAGCCACACAGAGTGAAATCTATACCCAAGGAATGCATATAAGTCAACTTCTACTTAAGCCTCAAATGATGGGTATATGTATAATAGTAGCCAGTGAAGCAGCACTGAGAAAATATGAGGTTGTTCAGTTCAGTGGCATGACTGGGGGAAGGAAAGGGAGAAGAAGAGCAACTTGGAATTGATCTGAAAGAAATATCTGAAGGAATTTTAAACCAATTAGAAATATTTTTCCCCTGGCATTTTATTGTAAATTAAAAATAAGATTCCCCAAAAAGGTGAAAAGGAGGAAAAGGTGGCTTGTAATGTGTGTTAGCTTAACAGTTTATTGAGAGATCTATAACCAAACATACATTTCCCCCATTAGTCCTAAGCAACATAAACCGCATGCCCCGATTCTAAAGCCGAGATGTTATCTGTGCATCTGCACCTGCATCCCGCCCCACTGAAACCTTGCTGAAAACAATACGCCAAATCCCACAATAAAAGCATCTGTGGCTGAGATGGAAATAACATGGCCCTTTTTTACCTTGAGCTAGATTGCATGACAGCAAACAGAAGAAAGCAGAAATGATCCCTATTGGCACCATGTTCTCCAGAGGGAAGGTTTCTCGCAGTCAGTGACTGCACCCGGTGGCAGCCTCCGGCAGGCTAACAACCATCTTTGTGCTCCCTTTGATAAGCAGAGGGAGTCAAAGACAGCCAAATCCTTAGACAGTAATGGGCTTTGCTCCTTGTTGGGACAAGCCCTTCGAGGGATAATTCAGCTTAAGCATAAAAGAAATAAAGCAGAAGTGACCCGACGGTTCCTACCGGATAGTGTTCTGGACACGCCTGGGTAACACCTGTAGACTCACTGCTGGGGTCCCGCTGTACCGAGAATCAGCTTATTCTCCAGTTCATGCGTTTGCTTTGCAAGAAACAGCAAGGACCACACTGTGAATCTCAAAATCACAGACTGGCTACTGTTTGTGTGGCCTCATCCCACCCCCTGTTCCAGAGCACAAGTAAGAAATTTTCACTCTTTAACGGAGTCAGGAGTACTCCATAATCCAAACGGCTTCATAATGAACAAGCCCTTATTTAGTGTGAGGCCTTATTCATTGCAAGCCTTGTTCCTTACTCGCAGCACACTGTTACAACAGCCACGGTGTTGCCCTGACTCTGTTTTGGTTTTGGACTAAATACAGTACAGTGAGTCAAACATTATTGGTCACAATGGTAATGCAGAGTATATATAATGTGCTTTTATTGCTGCAAGGCATAGTTGAAATATTTACATGGAATACATGAAATAACAGTAAGATTCATGTTCTGTTCCTTATTTGTAAGGTATTTTATTAAAAAGAATCTGAATCTGAAGTTCATAAATAAAATAGTAATATCACTTATTTCCAGATCCTAGTTCCAGCTTGTTGATTTTAATAGACAAGTATAACACTTCAAATGTGGAAACACAGTGGGTAATATTTATATGAAATCTCCAAGAACCGTGGTATTTTGCTCATGTGGAATATCATGGCATTTTGCCTGGATCAAGTAACCAGCAGATTAGCACATTAACACTTTTAAGAAACATGCGTGTAATCCACTCTGAATGTGGTCTTTGACTCCTGGTAGGAATACCTAATGATTTTCAAATTGACACGTTGCTTTATAAAGCAAGTCAAATAAACAGGAATTGCTGAGGAGCTTTGGTGGAGGTGTATGGCATAAGCACACACATGTTGTTATCAACAGAGGAGACAGGATCAACTCTTTACAGCCACAGAAGGATTTGCAGAATCTACAGAGATACAGGAGAAACTTGGCTTCCCTTCTTTTTAAAGATTTCAGGCTTTATTGCTCTACATGAATGGGTAAGTAGATAGAAACTGCTCCCTCTGATTAAAAGTCAGTCACCTGCTCAAGATGACGGATTAACAACAGATCCCTAAGACTGACCAGAGCCAGCCAGTAAAGCCTGTGAAAACCATCTGCGTCGCCAATTTGGAAGGTCCCACTTCAGTCTGCGGCTTGAGGAGGATCCACACAGTCAGCCACGCTGAGGCTGCCACAGGCTCCACTTAACCAGGAACTAGGAGGGAGAAGGGCAGGAAGCACAGGGATTATGTCAATCCTGTGTCACTTGACCAAGGAGGCATGCCTTCGAAGCTGTACTCTAACACAGATTCTTCACGTAGTTTTGGTCACGCCGCCAGCCTCCCTGCACAGCTTTTCCCATTTCCCATGAAGAAAAAACCCATCCTTCCCTCCATGGGAGCTGCTGCTGACAGTGTGCTTGCGGTGATGAAGTGCCCCACGCGTGCGAAGCCGTGGTTGTGTGGAATGCACATGCAAGCTCACCGGTAGCTCAGGGCCCTGGCTTATTTCGACAGCCATCCAGAGGGGAACAAAAGTTCCTCTTCCCAGGGTGCTTTCAGTGTGGCGTAGCAGCCGCGTTCAACTTCTGCAGCAGGAGACAGCAGGGAAAACCCAACAGTCCCCCTCCCACAAAAGAAGCAGCAGAGTCCAGGCTGCGTGCCAAGGAATCCTATCAGTAGCCTTGTAAAAAAATCACCAGGGCCACCTCAAAAACAATGGCGGAGTCACGCCTGGCTGCAGTCGGTTATGTTTTGAGAGGGAGACCATGAACAGGTCTCAGACAGCTATTGTGGCTGGCTCCGTTTCCTGTTAACTCAATTCATCACACTTGTCCTCTCCTTCCTGAGAGACAACTTTTATAACCCAATTAATGCACTTAGTGAGTTTCCCTCTTTTCCTTAAGACCAGATACAGCTGCCTCAGCTCATACCTATTAAGACCATCCTTCAGAAGTGACTCCACAGAAGTCAACAGGACAAACCACAGACCGTTCACAGCTGACCCAAAACAAAGGCACAGTATCTCACCCTTTATCCTGCTGGGGGCTGATGCTCTCCTCCCTTCTGCACCGGAGAATCAGGAATGAGCCCTGGGTTTCTATCTACCCAAACAGAAGAGAAAATATCCTTCCTAGAACATGCACTCGAGATTTAAAAAATAACCTTTGGTTTAAACTTTGATTAAAATAACCTGCCTAAGAAAGTCCAAACATGGATATTTGCAGAATGAAAAAATTTTAGAAAAGGAAATTCTGCGATTTGAAGGAGGGAGAGACTTGTCATAATGGAAAGAGTCAAATCAAACTGCCATCTAGAGCCAAAGCTAAAAAAAAAGACCCAAAAACTGCTCCCCCCTCTACCTCAGTTGCGAGTTTGGACACAGAAAGTGTCTTCCCTTTGCACCGAAGTAATCTGTTGTGAGAAAAGTGGTTTGTAATGGAAATATTAAAACGTTAATCATGAGGAGTCTACTTGGAAGGCTCACTCAGAAAGCAGCTTGGATGTCAATGAGCAACAACTGCTATGAACCAAATACATACTGAGTGCGCTGTGTTAACATCTTGTCAAAACTCTTGGGTATACAACACCAGCAGAGCAGAAATGGCTCTGAGCAATGCTCCAATATTAGGACAGGATGAGGTTTGATAGGCTATTAAGAAAACCAAACCCACCTCCCCCTACTTTAATTCACACAAAAGCCCAGATTTTTGGAACATCACATTAGAGTCAGACCTTTCCCTCCCCACTAGCAGCCAAAGCTATTTTTGAATTTGGGTCAGATTTAGTGACTAGGCTTCAGCCCAAAAATTTAGGGGGGCTGGGGGCAAGGAAATCATCAGAAAAAATCGTGAGGGTTTGCCTATTTCAGAAACAAAAAGTTTCCAATTTTTGGGCTGGATTCACAAGAGGATTTGGGAGCTGACCGCTTTCAGATGTGCACGCTGCAGAGGGGCGATCACACGCCGGCGGCTCCCAGCTCTGGCGCCCCAGGGCTGGGGATCACAGCAGCGCTTGCCGTACCCACAGCTTTATATCAGGCCCCCTGGCAGACGTAGCTCAATCTAGACGAAAGCGTTTCCATAGGCAATTTAGAACGGCATGCTGAAACCGGTTACATACGAGCCTTGTTTAGATTAGCAGAGCTGCCTTCACGTGAGAAATTTCTTAATTCAGTTAAAAACTGGCTCATGAACACAAGATGGCAAACCCTTGGGTAAGAAAAGGTAGGGGAGGGTCAAGGACGTGCATTGATTGCTAGAGCATATGTTTCTGAGGCCAGAAAGGATGCAGTCTGACCTCTCCAAAAGTCCTGTATTTTTTTTAAATCCATACTTTTAGAGCAAAGCATGTGCTCCTGCAGAGGGTCCTGTAGGGGCTTCCCGCATTTCTGCTCCCTCCAGACTCTTTGGTTTTTTGGTTCTTTCATTCAGAAAATATGGATGTCTGGGCTTGCTTAGTCAAAGGGCAGTAAGTGAGGGAGCCACCGGGAGAACCTTTGTGGAAAGCTACCTTTCACCCATACATGTACATGGTCTTCACCATGCAGCGTCCAAGTCTCTTGCAGTCAATGCTTGACTTCATCATCACAAGACCAGTTATTAGATAAATGTGTCTTCTGCTTTTATCAATGTGAGACACAAGCAGTGGGTGGAGGTAGTGTCTTGGCAAAGGTCATGGAGGACAATCTCAGTTGAAATAGGGAGCGACCTGGGTTTTCCAGGTCCCACCAGCTCCTGGGACACCCCTCCTTCTTCAGACAGTCACTGAGGAAGGGACAAGCTCAGCGGCAGCCGCGAGGAAAAGGTCTGAGCTCAGCAAAACCCGGGGCTGGCCCAGTGGGAGAATGAAGCAAAAAGCAACATGTTTATTTGAACGTTGGGTTGTTTAACCACGCTGTATCTCCAGATGCGCTGAGGTTGGCTCACTGCTCTTAAAGTGCAGCTCGACTGTGAAACGTGACTGGAAACACGGCACTTTTCCTCAGAAGGTCCCTGTGTAGAAATCAGAAGCGGGAGGAAAGCAGCTCCCGTTTAGATGGTGGTCTAGGCTCTGATGAGTGGGAACAAGGTGCCACTCTTCAGTCTCAGGACACAACAAATCGCTGAGATTGATCATGGGCTAAACCCCCCAACTTTGCCTTTGCCTGTCCACTTAGGCGTCTGGTCTTACCCTTGCATGCAGCCCTTCGTGCACAAACCACCTCACCTTTCCCTCCAGCATGTGTCTCTTTTCTCTCTCTTCCACCCAACCACGGCCACCAAACCAACACTTTCTTCCCAAAGGAGTGCCTGCCCCTCCTTGGCAGCCCCTGCCACCCTGCCACCATTCTGCATGCCACAGGTAACGGTGAACTGGCAGGCAAGCAAGCCCCCCCGTCTCTAAACCCTCCTGGGGGTTTTGAAACCTCGGGGGGTCCACAGAGTAAGGAGGAAGCCCCCATCTCTGCAAAATTAGGCCAATACTTATTTTTTTTTTTTGGCCAAGATTGATGGAAGAGCATGGTATTTAACGATGAACTCACTCTGCAAATTAACCTGAAAACTACTGAGACACCAAAAGGCTTTGGTCCTACACAGCCTTAGATAAGTTGGTACAATCACAGGAGTTTCTCACCCAGGTGAAGAGAGGCATGTGCATACAACACCATGGGATCAGGACCCCACGCAGAAGGTCAGTGTGTACCTTGTGGCCTTTGTCTGTCGGGTTCATACGTGGCATTTGCAAACCACGTGTTTTCTACTGGGAAGCAAAAAGAATAGAACTGAACAGGGATCCACCAGCTAAGAACATACCACTGTATCTCACGTGGTCTCCAGGGCTGTTCCAAGGTAGTTTTTCCAGCTTTTTTGTGCTATTCCAACACAACTGCTCAGCCTCATTTTCCTGCCAAAGTGTTAAATTCGAACAAAGGCTCCTTTAAGATGCACAAGATCAAAATCGGGTCATGAGAGTGCCAGAAATAATTTCAAAATATCCTATTTACCTTCCTGTTTCTTCCCATACTATTTTACTGTTTGTTTGGGCAGAAGGGAATGGGGGAGCACTAGCATTTTTTTCCCCCAAACAATATTTGCCTACAAGCATTCGAGAAGCCAGGCATTTTTAAAGCCTAAAGCCTATTTCACTGTCTAAAGAGAATATAATTCTTTCAAAGAAATGCTTTTCAGCCCAATGGAGATGCCATGGCTGAATTGTTTCATTTCACCCAGCACAGAGCAGTTGCATACTGGAAGTTGCATACGTCAAGAAAAGCTGTCTTAACAATGTGTACGTCTAATCCATGCCCTCCTGCTCAGTCCCCCCTTTCCATGCTTAGCACACTTGCTGAGCTGAGCTAACTTTCAGTTTGACTCTTGATTACACTGTTTAACTACTTAATTGCAACCATTTTAACTCCAGATTTGTTGTATGCAAAAATTAGCAAGAGTTAACTATTAGGTATTTGCGAAAAGATGACAAGAGTTAAGGAGCCTTAATTTAATATCCATCTTCAGAGGTTTATAACTGAATCCATACTTGTATTTAAATACCAAATAATCTGCTGATTATTATGCATAGTTTTCAGTCAGTGTAACGAAAACATGATGTCGCAGTCATGCTGTGAGCTCTGTAGCTAGGTTTCCTTGTTTATATTAACAGCTGTAAACACAGTCTAACTCAGCCTGGATTTAAAAGCAGATTTCCCATACTTTCAAGAATTCGCCACATTGTGAAAGCTACAATTTCAGAACTTTTCTCACGTGCTTATTGATTATGCCCAGGAACAGCCTGCAATGCTACACATGCACTTGCAATGACCCATTTTAGAGCCTCTACATTAAAAAGGCCAGTTTTCCATTTTCATTAAAAAAGTAAAACCAGCTTTGCAAATGTTTGTTTATAATCCTGCCCCTTAATGCCCTCAATCCAGCCTGCAACCTACTACATATGGGGTTGAACATGTACTTAAGTGCTTTGCTGGGTCAAAGTTTCACATGTTTATCCCTCCATTTAAAAATACAGGTTGTAAAACCATCTTAAAGCTATGTAAATCAGTGAAGGGGATTTCACGCAGTCGGAAATGTTTTTTAGTGCAAAGCTTTACCTTCCTACCTTTTAATAATGGCATTGGAAAACATGAAGTTTTGGAAAAGCCACACTGCCCACATAAAGGACTCTGAGCTGTCTTCTTCTCTTAAGAGTATGATGAGAAGTGTGCTACATTTAAGTGAAAAGTGAAGCAAAAAAAACCTGCTAGGAGCATTGTATAATATTTCTGCCTTGAGCAAGGCAGCAGCATGTCCTTCTGATGGGTTACTCTGACGGAGATAAGATCTCCCAGTCCATGAATCCTAAGCAAAGCCAACCAGCAGTTCAGGGCACCCTTGAGTGTCAGGCAAGTGAGGATCCCTTCTGGAGGAAAACTCCCCAGTGGTACAGAGCTGCTGTAGCAATTTACCATCACAGGGGCTTCCATTCACTGGGTCTCACATGGAGACAGAAAGTAAGGGAGAGGGAGGGGTTTATGTAGGATACTTGCAGGTCTGTCAGCCCTATCAGAAGAGTCTTTGGGATCATACCGCTCTACCACAGGGTAGGGATGCTCCTGGGAAAAGTGATGGCATGTCTACACCGGTAGCTTCACTACTGTTGCCCAGCTTTCCTTGTTACACCCCTCCTCCCAGAAATCTGTGCCTGGAAAATCTGATTTAGACCATCACAGCATCAAAGCTCTTCAATTTTTTCACAGTGTTTATGCTCCACAGAAATACATCTCTGGGTCAGGAGGGCCAAAGCGCAAGGCTGATCTCATGACCCATGCTCATCTATGACCAGCTGCAGAGCCTCAAGCTCATATTCAGCTCCTGCCTCAGCGTACCTACTGGCCACTGGCCCCCTTCGTAGCTCTGCTGTCTTGCGGGGATTGTACTCACATAGGGATAAGCACATCACTGACCACTTACATCCTACCATCTTCACTCCTAAGCCTGCAGGGCAGGCTCAGGGTCCAAGCTGTAGCCAGGTTAGGGCCCAAATATGTGCAGAAGCTGAGGTCCAAGCCCTTTGGCTTGCTCTGAGGCTGGTTCCCCACTGGGGTCCTCCTTGGAGCCTTAGTGCATTTCTCATTGTCCATTCCAGGGAGTGAGGGCTGCTGGAGAAACACATCACATGTCTCGTGCAGGTCTTTGGATCCACTCCTTTGTAGACTAACACAGGTTAAGTAACCTCCCACTTGACACATGAGCAGCTCTCCTGCTAAATACTGTCTCTTCTACCCCCTCTACCTCAGTGATCAGAACGGAACTTCATCTCCCCCTTGGAAGTCACATACGAACCTGGTTTGCCAAGTGCCTAGTTTAGCTGTACTGGTGGTGATGCTAGAATATAACCTGGATTGACAAGGGATCCACAAGGAGCTTAGCCAAGCCATTCCACACCATCCTGTGCAAGTTATTTTTACATGTCCAAGATCTCATTCAACTTGCTTAGCTTCTCAGAGGACAATTAAAAACAATGTGTACCAGATGGCAGAGCTAAGACAAACAGAGGTTAAATGACTTGCCTGGGGCTGGTAGAGTCTAGCAGAATGGGCGACAGGAGTCCTGGGTATTAATTAGTTAATATTTGTACAATGCTAGGAAAATATATAGCCCTATATAAGTATTATTGTAAGGTGGCCCCTGCAGTTTGGAGAAGCAGAGGGCAACAGTGCACAGGCGAGTGCAAACATCCTTCCTTGTCTTGTGGCATTTCGGTCATTTGTGGGGTCTGGGAGGGACAGAGCATTCCCAGGGCACATGAGAGAGGGAATGGGAAAGCCTGGGGAAATAGATCCCACTCAAGCAACACCGTTGAGCACCCCCAGGCTGCTGCATCCACGTGTTAAATCTAGGAGCAGTCAATTGCTCTTTCCACTGAAAGCAGTGCATCTGTTCGGTACAGTCAGATTAGGCTATCTGGTCAGCTGCCTTCAGCAGAAACCTTGGAACCAAATTTGAGGTATTTATGGCTGTTTACAGCAGTAAGAGGCGCAAACCTCTCTGAAGTGCCACAGGACCCACGTGCCATGCTGCTCTGCGCTCTGCTGCAATCCCTGGAGGAAGGTCAGGCCTGTCTGTATTGAAGAAGGATCTATGGGAAAAGAGGAAAAGGTCATGGTTTCAGATTTCTCCTTTTCTTCCACCTCTCTGGGGCATTCATCCTGCTCCCATGACTTCAGATCTGATTTTGTCAGATGCCTTTTTCAGTCCAGCTTCCCTTCACACCATCGCACATCCCAGCCTGTCGCTCTGAGCCTCCTCCAGATACCAGTATCTGCCTGAATTAAACAGGCACCAGTTTTTCTCCAGGACATCTCTCACTCTCCAGTGACTTTAGCATCATTCTGCCACGCAGTTTCAAGAGTGGTGAGCATTTTTGGCCATTGCCTTTCTTTCTCTTGGCTAGAATACAAAAATATTACCTAAGTTGGGATGCATTTTCCTCTGCAATTTTTAAATCATTCAGACTTCCCGTGTAGTCTACTGGAATTTTCATCCAGTTTTCATCACCTCATATCTTGATTATCAGGATCTGCCATTTCTTTTCCCATCAGTCTAGCTCAGACTTGACTGAAACGCAGAATTTCCAGTTGAAAATTCCCACATTCATTTTCATCCAAAATAGGATATAAGGCTCAGATTTTAAAAGCACCTCCTCAGAAATACTAACATTTTAACCTCTACATATTTAGGCAAAACTTTTCAGCATTTCTAATCATTGAATTCTAAATGCTGAGTTTTGTTTCGTTTACTTGACATGCTTTATGTAGAGTAAAATGAGCATCAGGCTGCGTTAGCCTTCCCTTGCAGATTCTGCTTGCTCTGAGCCAAAACCTATAGGAAACTACACTTCACCGTAACAAGGACTTCACTACCTGTAGTGCATGATACAGTGGAAAGACCATATAGTGTGCATTGAGAAATATATGGTATAGTGAGGGACCCCACCCAGAAAGGAAGAGAGAGCAGAGCTTCATGGCTGTCCTACAGCTCCCACTAGGCACAATAATGATGCTCGTTTCTGTACTATGCAGCCTGGTGAGCTAATTGCAGATTACACAACGGAAGACACGAGTCTCCATGTCCCATTCTTTTCCCCTAAGGAAGCTTTAATTTGAACTTTTTTGAAACTACATATTTTACATAATTTTAATTAAAAAAAATTGATTGGATCAGACCTTAAATAAAGCTTTTTCCTTTTTGCTACAGAAAACGTTCATCGCTGAGAAGCTGTGTTCTTGACTGCCAAATCATCCTGATAAAAATGTCCCATAGCCTCCAATACAAGCTGCCATAATCATTATTTTTGCTACTGCTCTAATCTGAGCAACTTGATGCCTCTTCGAATTCTTCAGATTTATTTCTTTACCATGAAACCCTCTTCCCCATCAAACCCCCAAACTCTCACTCTTATCCCTGATGTCACCCACTGCAACTTTCCTCGTTCCAGCCAACCTCCTTGTGATTCCCCAGCCTGAACCAACCTGCAAAGCCATCTAAACTTCTAAGCCTGGCTGAAAAACCTGTATGTCATTTAGTGACAACTAGGAAAAAAAAGTTACTGGTTGCAAAAGGGTTGTCAACAACTTCAGCCTGAAATTGTTGGAGAAAAATAAGTAACAAAACATGAATACATTTTTACTCAATTCTTACCAATAATTAAAATGTTCAAGAGTTTTGATTGCCAAAAATTGACGGCCTGTTCTACAGACTGTTTTAAAACCTTTAAGTATGCGGTTGCATTTGTGGTTTGAAAACTTTTGGATCTTTTCCTCATCAAAATCGCTCTTTCCAATAAGAACTATAATAAAAATATGAAGTGCAAGCCAATAAAAATACAAACATAAAAATAAAATCTTCAAAATACAGACCTTTCAGCCAGGTCTGCTCTCCTTTTCCAAATCCCATACCAAAACTCTGCTTCAATGGCTACAAGAAATTGGCAAAGTAACAAATACCAAGGCAAGTCAGGAGGCAATGCTTCTAAATCACTCTGAGGCGTTACATTCTGAACGTAATTAATAAGTGCGGCCGAAAACGCGTGTTGCTGAGACCCTCCACGACCACCCCCCCGCCACTTCTCACGGTCGCACGCTATATTTTTGTCACGCATGTAACCTTGGGTCCTTTGGACTCCAAAAGGTCGCAGTGAAACATCCCCTTTAAGATCAAGGGCTCTACATTTGGCAGGTTGTATCTGACCTGCAACCAAGGAGCATCATGCTTTGATTTCAGGAAGCGCGTGAGCACCATTTTTGGTGGCTGCGTTCAGGGTTTGATTCTGTGCAGGGCTGCACGCACCCGAGGAATGCCAAGTACCCTCAATTCCATTAACTTCAGTGGGAATTAGAGGGCTCAGCTGTATTTAATATTTTACAGGGTCAGGCTCTGAAAACTGTATTAGCATTCTCAGTTCCCAGTAGGCCTAAATTTAGCAAAGCATTTGGATTGAGACTTAACTGTAAACATGTGAACAGTCCCCCTGATTTCAATATGACTATTCTCATGCTTAAAGTTAAGCATATGCCTAAGTGATGTGCTGAATTTGGGCCAAAAAACTACTGTTTTCAAGTGCTACATGAGTTCACAATAGGCAAACCGCTGGTCTATAATGCCAGTTGCATAATCCTTTTCTTTCTTTTTCAGAAAGGCTGACACAAGACGACGTGTTTTTAGAACGGAGCAGCTACACTGCTGGAAGAAGATGGGGTGTTCCGGTAAAACCTTGAGTATTTCTACAAAGTTATTAATTTACTACTGTTGTTATTACTGTTATTCCTATGTGAATGCAGGAAAAGCACCTATCCCAGACTCTTGAAGATTTTGCTGTTCCTAAAAGAATATCATCCATACACAAATGAAAAACAAACTCTCTACATGACAGCAAACATCAGCCAAGTGACAGCTAAAAATATCCCACCCTCCCCAGAGACCCTCAGACTCTTGTACCTCTGAACCCTCCCAGAAGCACTAGAAAACAGAAGCGTCTTATGGCGCGTTCTGAATGTCCCCACCTTTCACCCCTCTGCTGGCTTCTGGAGAAGGGCGGGCTGGCACGTCTCGCCTTTTCTGAATTAGGAGGGGGCTTCACCCTTGAAATGGTGCGTGCCCCCAGGGAACAGCATCTTGGCCAGCTCATGGCAGGGGACAGATGTGGCTCTCAAGCAAAAACTCTTCACCCGGGGAAGCATGGGGGGATGTGAAGCCTGCTGTGACGGCTCTCCTCCTCCGAAAGCAAAAGGCTCCATCCTCTGGGAGGACGCTGCAGCTCGGGGACTGGGGGACAGAGGGGCTTCCCAGGAGATCCGCTAGGGCAGAGAAAAGCAACATAGCTGTGCATCACCCTGCACTTTGGGCCTCCATCTTGCATGCATCATCAGTTAAGTCTTTTATTATACCCCACAGCCTGGGAGGATCTAAAACTACCCAAACCCCGACTCAGAGGCCAGGAGGCAGGGAAGAGCTTTCAGGGCTGACTTTTCACCTAGGCCCCCCAAGCGTATGCAGCTCATGGCCCTGGAGCCATGTGCCGAGAAGCCACGTGGAGCAGCACGGGGGAGAGAAGCAGGGTATGGCTCTCTCCCCTCCACTGTGCCAATGGGGCCAAAGTAGGACCTGCTGAGGTGTCTCCAGGCCACCTCCGGAGAGTCACACTGAGGCCACAGAGATGCTCCCTCCCTCCCTCCCTCCTTCCCTCCCCTCAGTTTTCTTTCCCCCTTTAGCAGCAGGTTGTCGCTCTGGCTCGCTATATCAAACCCGGGCTTCTCCATAACTCCACGATCTATAAACCTTACGATGAAATGAACTGGGTGCTGCGAAGGCACCGTCAGGCCAGAACAAGGACACATTTAAGATGGGACAACCGCGTATGGACATAAGCCCAGACCCTGCTGTTCCCAGCCTGTGTCCCCCTTTCCTGACACCCTTCACAACCATTTCAGCACACGGGTTTTGGCACACGAGCAGCCACCGCACTGACAGGACAGCTTGTTGTGGTATTTTCTCAGTGAAGCTTGTGGAAAATGTCCCCTGCCTTTGCTCCAAGCCCTTGTAGAAGGATTATAAAATCAAAGCCCCAGCATAGCCAAAATCCATAAAAACCAGTATTCCAAATGCCAAACAAATGTCTCCTGGCACCCCTGACAGAGAAACGGCATCCAGCATCAGCGAGGGGCCTCGGCCGTGCGGTGCTGTGCTGGCAAGCGGCAGGGAGCGCAGATGGCCCGGGCTGGGGCAGGGCAGGGGCAGGGGACAGGGACAGGGCAGGGGCAGGGCAGGGGCAGGGACAGGGCAGTGACAGGGACAGGGGCAGGGACAGGGACAGGGACAGGGGCAGGGGACAGGGACAGGGCAGGGGCAGGGCAGGGGCAGGGACAGGGCAGTGACAGGGACAGGGGCAGGGACAGGGACAGGGGCAGGGGACAGGGACAGGGCAGGGGCAGGGCAGGGGCAGGGACAGGGCAGTGACAGGGACAGGGGCAGGGACAGGGACAGGGGCAGGGGCAGGGGACAGGGACAGGGGCAGGGACAGGGACAGGGGAGGGACAGGGACAGGGACAGGGGCAGGGACAGGGACGGGGCAGGGACAGGGACAGGGGCAGGGGCAGGGGAGGGACAGGGACAGGGACAGGGACGGGACAGGGACAGGGGCAGGGGCAGGGACAGGGACAGGGGCAGGGCAGGGGCAGGGACAGGGGCAGGGACGGGGCGGGGGCAGGGACAGGGGCAGGGCAGGGGCAGGGACAGGGACAGGGGCAGGGGCAGGGGAGGGACAGGGACAGGGACAGGGACGGGACAGGGACAGGGACAGGGACAGGGACAGGGACAGGGGCAGGGCAGGGGCAGGGACAGGGGCAGGGACAGGGGCAGGGACAGGGACGGGACAGGGACAGGGGCAGGGGCAGGGACAGGGACAGGGGCAGGGCAGGGGCAGGGACAGGGGCAGGGACAGGGGCAGGGGCAGGGACAGGGACAGGGGCTGGGGCAGGGGCAGGGACAGGGGCAGGGGCAGGGACAGGGACAGGGGCAGGGACAGGGGCAGGGGCTGGGGCAGGGGCAGGGGCAGGGACAGGGGCAGGGACAGGGACGGGGCAGGGACAGGGGCAGGGGCAGGGACAGGGACAGGGACAGGGACAGGGGCTGGGGCAGGGACAGGGACAGGGACGGGGCGGGGACAGCGGCAGCGGCAGCGGCAGGACGGCCGTCACCTCGCCCTGCCCGGTCCCCGCCCGGCTGAGGGGTCCCCGGGCCGCCCACACGGTCGCCGCGCGCACCCGGGCTGTCCCACCGCGACGTCGCTGTGCGCGGCCCCACCGGGCGGCCGAGCGGGAGCGGCTGTGGGCGCTGCGGGCCGCCGTGCCGGGGCCGTGCCGGGGCCGTGCCGGGGCCGTGCCTCTCCCACCGGGGGCAGCGTCCCTGCCGCCAGGGGAGGTCACCGGGGGGCAGCGGGGTCTGCGGTACCCTCCTGCGGGGACACGGGCAGGGCTGGGGGCGGCGCTCTGCATGGGGCACGCTGACCCCGCGCCGTGCCAACCGAGCAGCAAACAAATGGAGCCGGGATTTGTCCCACACTTTGCAAATACACGATCGTGTCTCAATTTTGCTTCAACGTGCCTTGCAAAATCTTGAGTGCCCGCTGCTGTCCTTACCGCCTCGCCGCACGACAGCGGGCTGCGGGACCCAAGCGGCTGGCTGTCCCCTGGCGCTGCCAGCCCGCACAGCCGGCTCCGCGCCCGGCTCCAGCCCCAGCGCCGCGGATCCCGCCGAGGCCCCGCCAGGCCGAGCCCCGCGGCCGCCCGCCGTGCTGCCACCTGCTGGGCGAGGGCGCCAGGGCGAGCGCGGGCCCGCTCCCGCTCCGGGCCGCTCCAGTCCCGCTCCCGCTCCCGCTTCCGTTCCCGCTCCCGTCCCGCTCCCGCTCCCGCTCCCGCTCCGGGCCGCTCCAGTCCCGCTCCCGTCCCGCTTCCGTTCCCGCTCCCGTCCCGCTCCCGCTCCCGCTCCCGTCCCGCTCCCGCTCCCGCTCC
The DNA here is from genome assembly GCF_015220075.1 of Falco rusticolus. Classification (NCBI taxonomy): domain Eukaryota; kingdom Metazoa; phylum Chordata; class Aves; order Falconiformes; family Falconidae; genus Falco; species Falco rusticolus. The sequence continues at coordinate 84,648,436 of NC_051192.1, forward strand.
CGGGCCGCACCCGTTCCGCTCCCGCTCCCGTCCCGTTCCCGCTCCCGTCCCGCTCCCAGTCCCGGGCCGCTCACACTCCCGGTCCCGTTCTGCTCCCGCTCCCGTCCCGCTCCCGTTCCCGCTCCCGTCCCGCTCCCGCTCCCATCCCGCTCCCGCTCCCACTCCTGTCCCGCTCCCGCTCCCATCCCGCTCCCGTTCCCGCTCCTGGGCTGCTCCCGCTCCTGCTCCTGCTCCCGGGCCGGCCGTGGGCGGCTGCAGCGGAGGAGCCGCAGGTGCAGCCCCGGCGCTCCCTGCCCCCTTGCCCGTGGCCGCTGCCCCGGCGGGCGGGCATGCTTGGTGCCGTGACCAGCGCCCTCGGGGCGGCCCCGCTTCCCCGCCCGCGCCCTCGGCCGTTAGGGCGTCCCAGCGGGCAGGCCCGAAAGCCCGTTAATCACTTCAGGATGTCTTAGACGTGGGCAATAACACTGCGGAGAATCCGGGCCCTCTGACACTCCAGTGCAGTATCTGAGCGTTTAACAATAACAGTCAACACTGCTGATGCCTGTGAAAATACAGATGTAAGCCAGCTGTCTGTCAGGGTGAAAAATGTGTTTGTCTTTTCGTTTTAACGTGTCATTTCCCTCTTGGACATTTGCTGTGTTACTGCCAGGATATCACGTGCTTCCAGCACAGGCTCTGCCCCAGGAAGACGAACCACATTCAGATGGAGGGCGGGTGTCATTGCCCTGTGTCTGCGAGTTGTTTTCCTCATCGGAAGCTAAGCAAAACATACCTGACCTAATGCCTTCATTTTTGCCCACGGTAATGAAATAATTTCCGTTATCTACTTCTAGCCAAAGAGAACCACAGATCTGTCCACCGAAGGATCATAAGAGGGGTGAGAGAGTGCCTGTGCTGGGGGATGTCAGCCCACAAAACATCTGGATGTTTAGATTAATGCACGAAAGCTTGAGATTAATAAGGGGAAGTCTATATAATGATCAAAAATTAATAGGCATAAAATAGGCTTATGGTGGGATAACTCATACTTGGCGCATTAGTAGAAGAGGATGCATGTTCATGAAGGACAAGAAAGGGGAGAAGGGAAGCGTGGCTGCCTAGCACATACAGCTAATCCTCAGCTCCAGAACAGAGGGAGAAAAAGTTGCTGAATGTCTGATCACAGGGGAAAGGAGTTCAGGCGCTCTCAGGGTAAGTATCAGGGTAAGTGGACAATCCTCTCAGCAAGTGCAGATGGAGATGGCATTTTGTGAGCAACTGGCAGGATCCTCCAGGAGGTGATGCTCTCCAGGGATTTCAGCAACGTGTAGAGAAAGTAATAAACCAAGAGACAACAGACTATCTATTGCAGTAAATGAAACAGCTCCAGAGGGAGCACATTCCTCAACATTGATGCACTGCCATTCATACTACCAAAGTGCTGGGACACTCCCTGACATGGTTTTGTCCTCAGGTACCCACCACTGTCCCAAAACAATTCCCAAACACTGCTTGGAGTTAGCAGAGAGCAGCAGCCAGATCCCGTGGCCAGGGTATGGCCTCCCAGTTTTGGAGGGTGAGAGAGTTTAGCTGTCCAGATGTGGGCCACTCTCTGCCAGTTGGTCTCAGTTCTAAAGAACAGCTGTGGGCACGTTTTGTGTGTCGTGAAATGCAAGCATAGTGTTCAGCAAGCTCCAGGAATGTGCTGATGACAATTTCTTGACACATAGGTAAAGAAAATCCAGCAGAGAGAGTAGGGGGAAGATTTCTCCAGATTTGGAAATAAATGGCTGAAAATGCAAACATGGAAATTGAGATGAGGGTTACAAAATGACAGTGCACATGATCCACAGGAAAGGAAGGAGAAAGCAGCAAGATCGAAACAGTGGACTTCAAGGACACAGATTTCAATAAATTCAGAGGAAAAGTAGGTAAGATCCTATGTAAAGACAGTTTATGAGAAAAAGGAGTCAAGGAAAACTGACTCTCTTTTTTTTTTTTTTTTTGTGAAACAAATATGGCAGGTAGAAGAGTAAACCATTCCAAAGCAGGGGAAGGAGAAACAAAAGTAATAAAAAAACGTGGTTAAACCACAAGTTCTTTGTTGACTTCAGACACTGGAATACATACAAGCAGTGGAAACTACACTAGGCTGCTAAACATGAAAATAAGTAATGTGACAGTAAAATACAAGATCAGGAAGGCAAAGGCACAAAATAATAACAAGAAATCACTCTGTAAGAGGAAAATCAAGAAAGTACTGAAGGAAAGCTATTAACAGATGGTCTCTTGAAGGTCAAAAGCTCTTTTGCGTCACCCTTCATTGGAAGTAATAACTAAAATTGGGTGGCTTAAATACAGTATGACAAATAAAAGGTGAGATCTGCTAGAATAGGGGGACAAAAAGCAAGGGAGTACTTTAACAAATTAGAGCCTTTCAGATCAGCCACAGCTTTTATTTTTCATACCTGGCTAAAGCTAAGGAGTGTTGCTGGTTGCAAGTACTCTGCAAAGCCTTGCAGAGTTCAGGTGAGGATCAAGAAGAGGAAGAAGGCTAAGCAGCATTCCTGTCTCTAAAACAGCACAGCTGGAAGCATAGATGCCACACACTGGCTTCAATTCCCAGAATATGACTGGAACAAATAATAAAAATAATCCATAAGCACCTAAAAGTTAACAATGCAAATACCAGCAACATGGATTGCTCCAGAACTGCACTGCATCAATCTGAATTATTTCCCTCTCTGACAATGTAACAGGCCTAATGGATGGAGAGAAGAGAGCTAGTAAGTGTTCGTATACAGTGATTTTAACAAGAGTTTTGACACTGCCTCATAAAGACAAGGCAGGGTGATGTAGTCTAGATTAAATCATCATTGAGTGAGTGTATAAAAGAAAGGAACAGTGCCCTCAGATAAGAGTTAGCCATTAACTTATTATGAAAATGGTACTCTTTATGAGTTTAGCAACATTTGTGTATTCATTAATGATCTGGATGACATACACTGAAGATTTTTGTAACATCAATGTGGGAGAAGCTGCAGGACAGAAATATTTATAAGAACAAATGGGAGAAATGGTCTGACAAAGAGATATGACGTTGTTCACTTAGAATTCCCACCTACATGTTACACTTACCCAGAAATAATCACCCAGACGAGTAAAGGATTGGCAACAAATGGATAGGTTCTGCAGGAAAGATCTTGTGCTTCTAGTCAACCACAGCTGGGCACAGGTCAGCAACATCTTGTTGCTGCAAAGAAGACAGAGGCAACAGTGGGCTCCCTGATTAGGAGTTTGCCCTCAAGGCAGAGGAACATTACTCCTCTCAGCATGGGCCAGGCTCTGGCTGAAGCATCACATGCTGGTTTGATGTGGGTGACTGGGAACGAGACCACAGAGCAATGGTTATGAAGGGAGATCTTGAAAATGTGGCCTATGAGAAAAGACTGAAATAATAACAATTTGATGAAGAGGAGACTGAAGTGAGATGGCTACCGCATTTTCTCTGGATTCACTGGCTTTCTCCTGGCCAGCTGCCAGGCAGAGGGCCTGGGATAGAACCCAGGAATGTTCCCAGTCGGCAGATTTAATGTGATCAGACTGTATTAGAGATTGAAGGGAGTTGCTAGAATAGATCCAGGCTGCTGCATGCCATTTGACCCAGTGCCAGAGAATGATCCCCAGTGCGTTTAATTTCCTACTATAAACCTGGATAATAAGTTTTCAAATTATAAAAGGGGACTTCAGTGAGGAAGAGAATCCCTTGTTCTCCACCACCTAGGTATTTAGAGTTAGAAATAATAAGCACCGTATCCAACCAAGAAGTTTTAGTCTGGAAATTAGAAAAAAACAATATTCGGAAGCACCGGAATACATTGCCTTCAGGAAGGCTCCACCACTGAAGGCTCCTGAGGAGAAGCTGGGTAAACCTCTGACGGTGATACCTGAAGAACAACAGATCCTTCCTCATGGCAGAAGTATGGACTGGAAGTCTTTTATGTTCTACTCCAGCCCAATTTTCTGCTCTTCTCTCAAACGCTAGGGATGAATAGTTAAATAGGTACAATTTCCCACTTCATCCAGTGAGAAGTGGGACTTCTTGCAACAGGACTCTCCTTTGTCATTTGTTCTCACAATATTTCGTTATGTAATTCTAGAGTAATCTATAAATTCCTCATAAATTAAGTGCACTGAATTAGCTTTCCCAGTGAGGACTCCATCATTTAACATGGACACTTTGAGAAGCTACTTTGTGTTCACTGTTCACTGTAGAAATTATTTCCTGGCAATTTTGACAAAGACGGCTGATACAAAGAGCTTAGGCTGCCCAAGGACATCACAACCAGTGCAGATAGGTCCAACCAAGAACTAATTACACCAATGAGGTTAAAAAGCATCCATAAACTATACAAAGCTATCAGGGAGGCAAGTACTGCAATCTGGCTAGCTCCTTTGTATGTTTTAGTGCATTTCTGCTGTCATTCTGGGAAGCACTTTAAGCCAAGAGCTTTTCATACCTAGAGAATGATTTAAGCAATGTAGGAACAAACAAAGACAATCTACCAGCCAGGGCGGAGGTGTTGTCTGGAGACCTGCAAGCTAAAAAATAGGTTTTGGTTTTGCTGTCTAACAGACCTGTTCAACAGTGTAAATACATGTAAATATCTTTGACAAGGACAACTATCTCGGGTCTGTTTCAATTAATTTTAGTTCAAGATGGAAATAATTCCCTCTGGAGTCCAAATCGTCCAGATCGCTTAGGCTCCATGACAACCTGTACGAAGGAAGTTGTGTTGGGGTAGCTGGCTGCTCTGTTTCATTTTTTAGAAGTCAGAAGAAATTATCTTGACATTCCTGAAGAGAAAAAGTTGCCAGAAGTTTCTTCTCCATGAGACACAGAGATTTTTCCTTTCGGTGAGAGTGAAATCTTTTTTGACATGCCGCATTGTCACACAAAATGGAAATCTTGAATTTCTAGCCATTCCTGGCTGGTCAGTTAGCTCCTTCCAAAAACTGCCTGCGCTATAAAGAGAATAAAATAGCTTGGAAGACTGGAAGAATTATAGCCACCTCAGGGGTGGAGGGCTGGGACACAGACGTTGCAGCTCAGAGGTTCAAATTTGCTTGCTTACTGCCTTTGGCTTTCACTGACACATGTGTCCTGGTGCTACAATTGCCTTTGAAAATGTTTTTCTGAATTATTTTGTCTTAGTCATACAAGAAATCTACCATAAAGGCAGGTGTGAGACTATAATTTTCAGCATCAGCACAGGGAAAGTTATGTATTTGTTTTCCTGTCCATCTGCTCTGCAGTGATGATGGGACCTAAAGCAGTGTTTCCATTCAGTTTCTATGGTTTAATAATCATCAAATTCTCATACAGAGTCCGTGGCCTGAGCCAAGTTTCTCCGTTAACCAGCCTGAAACATGTTTGCTCCTCAGATGAAATAAGATCAGATTCATTAAGCCCAGTCTGGCCAAAAGGAAAATATATAGATATTTATTTGAAAAGAAAATGCCTAAAATTCCTTCATCCCAGATAATTTATTCCTACTAAATATCATGTGATGCAAATGCATGCAATTCATAACATTTATATGAACCAAAGCTTGGGAAGGCTGATTAATGTATAATGGGCCATGTGTCATGGGCCAGGATACAGGAGAATAGTCTGACAAGAAACTGCATTGATGATTTCAGGTTCTGCCGATACTTAGGTAAATGCTTACATGAAATCCACCTAAAAATAAATAGAATAAAGCTACTTACACACCTCTTCAAGTAGAACCTTCCGCCAGTGACTTATTTGCAAAACACAGAGTGCCTTGGATTTTCAGTAGTCAAGAATACTTTGAGTTCAACTATGGCACTAAGGTAATAAAATAATAAAAAGTTATTTTTTCCCTTATCCTTCATGCATTTTTCATTGAACATTAATCATAGGACAGATTAGGCAAAAAATGTAATTCAAATTTCTATATCGTATTCTCGATGGATATTTTCCCCTGTAATATATCCAGACAAGTTGCATTTTGATATTCAGATAATTTGAAGATGTTCTTTTTATCTTTGTAGCAAATGGTACAGTCACACAGTGCTTTGCCTTTTGCTTATAGATTTTCTATCAACAGGCCTTAGGATAAGTCTTTTCTGTTCTGAATCTGCTAAACTGGAGTTCTTTACAGTGCCATAGTTCAATGGTACTGCTTCACCATGGACTTAGTGCTAAGCACTCGTCATAAATGGAACCACAAGAACAGCCTAATTATCCAAACAAGTTTAAAAGACAATGTACCTGATTCTTCTCCATAAGTACTGGGAGAAGTACCAAAAGAAATCCACAGTCAGTGTTTTAATTGAATGGAAGACAATTTCCTGAACATGAAGTTATCAACACACGACAGAGCTATTTTGTGAATTTAAGTACACAAGTGGCAAATATTTGTGGGTGATACTTTATCTGTTTCAACCTGCCAAGGAGTTGGGCTAGACCCTGAAGATCCATTTCATCTTTTTTTCCTAAGTGTATCTTTTTTATTCTAACATATTGTGTTATTCTAAAAGATGGGAAAGAGTTGTTTCTCAAAAAGAAATATCCACAGAGTGGACATTGTTTTGTTAGTGAGGAGCATTATGGTCAGCTACCAACACTTTGTGAAATAATCAACGTAAACTCATTTTTTAAAAAAGTGAAAGGTTCCCTGTGTTCAGAACCCACATATAATGTAAATCTGTGTAAAATTATAGATAATTATGAAATTCAAGGGATCTTTGAAGAATTTTCACTGATGCTGCATTAAAGGGACATCCTCTCTTTATATGGAAAAGTAGCCCTGTGAAGATGCCCTCTGCTGTTACATGACAGAATTCAGGTGCTCCAAAACCAACGCATACACCACCTTCACAGGACTGAAAAGCCGCTTGGTCCTTCAGTGGCCGGCTTAGAAAGCCTTTTTGACTTCTGAATAACAGAACAGGCCAGGTTAAAACTGGTTATGGTTGTGTTGATTGGTAGCAGTCGCATGTTCGGAGCCGAAATTATGTCAATAGCAGCGCAGCTGCGAAAGTGCAATTGCTTATCACTGTTTGGAGAGAAAGTTACACAGGAGACAAGGAGTCCCCATCTCTCCAGGGGACCTCAGACCCTCTCCTCAAAGAGAAACAGGTGTGATGGTATGGGAAACTGAAAACCAGATTCATCAACAGCCTGCCTTCCTTGCATAGCAGGAGCTGTGCCTAAGCAAAGATGATAACTCCTTATTGCACAGAACAACAGCTTTCTGCAGGCTTCAGATTCAAAAGCATTCAGAAGCACTGAGTCAGGGCCAGCCTTAGCAAAATGAATAATTACACTAAGTCAGACCATTTTCAACATTGGCAAAGCTTTGTTATTGCTTGCTTAAGGAAGATGCTTCTGGAGAGGGAAAAAGGGTCTCCCAGTTGTCCCACCAGCAAGAGACTCAGGGTTTATGGGGTCAGTACTTCTCCAGGTATTGCCTCTGCAAACTTAAGTAAGTCAGCTGAGGGTCAATTTCTTCAGAAGCTGTGACCAAGCTACATTATATATCCATTAGCAAGAGGTGGAGATGGCCAGCGTGGCCGAAAATCAGGCATTAATCTCCTTATGCCTCGCTTTCCCTGCATGAAAACAGCCATGGTATTTCCCCAGGTATGAATGGCTGAATTCACATGCATGGGGTGAAAAGGGCCATTTCAGTCCAGCACAGAGCTCTGCTCCTTTCCCTGGGGGGACGGCTGCACAGCAGCTCATTGCATTAGCTGCAGCCGCATAGATCTACATTATCAGCCCTCAACCCTGACCTAGCAGCAGTATCTGAAAGCTCAGAATGGACCAGATCCAGGTACTTTAGCAGTTTTACAGCTTGTGCTGTTTTACAGCTCTGTGCTGCCTCAGGCAGGCTGTTACCCATACCCAAGCAAGCAAGTTTAAAGCTGGCTTAGCATTTGTGGGTGTCACTACAAACCTGTCTCTACGTTTCAGTATAAACATGAGCCCAGATAAGCTGTGGGGGATACCATTAGCAATGCTCCCCATCTCCTCCCTTGCCCAGCTGACACTACGGGTGCCGGAGCACAGCCCACCCCATAGCCGTGCCCCCTCACTGGGATCAGAGCCCACTGCTCCACCAAAAGCCTGGTGCTATGGCAGCAGCGGATATAACTGGCAGGTTGCAGTCACCCACGGCTTTCCAAAGGAGCAGCATCATTCCATAATACCAAAGGCCGTAATTTGAACGCTACAAACTGCAGGGCCTCAGTTAGAGGGGAAACAGCGAAGCAGGAAGAATGGCCATCTCTATACAGATTATGAGAGATAGATTACAGTCAACTGGAAAAAAAAATCACAGAGCAACAGAGAGGTGGCTGGAAACCTTGGAAAAACCCCAATTCAACAGAACATCAGTATTTTGAGAGTCCCAGCCAGGAAGCAGGACACAGATACCATGCAGTAAAGTGCTGCCAGACATGTTGGTTATTGATTTTTCTGAAGATCCCACCTGAACTGAATGTGTGGACTGAATCCCAATGAGAGTCCCAGATGGAGTAGGCAATTGTGGAGGCAATGGACATATTACTCTTTAGGACTCAAGGGACCAAGATAGGTTTTTACAAGCAGCTAAAACGAAGAAAGAGATCATATGGGAAGGTGCTAGGCTCCTATTGTTTCCGGACGTAAGTCCTATAACCCAGGGCAAAAGGGAAGAATTAACTGTGGTTAAAAAAAAAAAATAAATATTTGAGATATAAAATGTGTCTGCATCAGTTTCTCTGGCTTGCCAAAGAGCATAGTTCACACAGTGAGAAAACCAGCATCTTTGGGGGAGCGGAGGCAGCACAGAAGTTGCTGTCAAAAGCATTTGAGACAGAGAAATTCTTCCTCTCTGCAATGTGCTGTGTCCCCACTGCTCCCCACATCCTGGTGGGTGATGGAGGAGTGTCCCTGCAGCAGAGAGCTGATACTGGCACCATATGGGAGTAGGGGGAAACCTTGTTTCTTTTTCCTTTCTCTTTATTTTGTGTCACCTAGCCTGTGCTGCCATGCTACCATCTGACTAGTGAAAAATGCCTGCAACTGCTGCCAGGAGTTTTAGGATAAGCACACCCAGTCCATCACAAAAACACATCTGACAATGGTACATGGAGTGGGTGTAATCGCTATGCAAACACCAAATATATGGTTAACTATTTTGGCATTTTCATCCATCTCCTGACTGTGTTTAATGTTACAAAACAATACCAGTAATGTCAGTGCCCCCCCGGCTTTCCCAGCAGAGCTGAGTCCAAGACCCTGGATGGTGTCTGCTTGGTACAGCCTAAAAATTAGCCTTGACTAATATCAGCTCAGGTGCCCAGAAAGGTACAGACTTCTGCGTATGCCCTCCTCCCTGGAAACCTGGGGTTTTCTGAAGGGGAAAAAACATGACTGCTTTCCCTTCCCTCTGCCTGCAAGGGAGCCTGGGGCCCAACGGTGGCTATTTGCCCCCCAAAACCAAGCCCCAGGTTCTCAGGAGAGCAGAAAAGCTAAAGAAAAGGCGTTCATGAAGCCGAACAGGTGGGAGGTGGAAAGCCACGGTCAAATTGTGTGTGAACATCCCGCTCTCTGGAAGTAGCTCTCCAGGCCGGAGCAGCCACTGCGGGTTGCTACAGAGCATCATGGGGCACGTGTCTCCCGCATGCCCTGGTGCTCCCGGTACCAACCCTACTACTGGCTACGTGCAGCATCCCTCAAAGCCACCACACCTGGGCTGTTGGCTGCACCCTCCGCATCTAAGGAGCACCGCTTCAGGGATCCCACATCAACTGCTTTTATTTTATGCATCTCCAGCCCTCTCCTGGTGTCTCTCCTCACATGCACACGTACAGCTTAAAGCCTGACAAGAGATTTGCCACCACCAGTAGCCACTGCTTCTGAAAACACCTCAGCAACCACTAATTCTCCCTTCCCCTTTCTCTCCTTCATACGTCCTCCTCCTCATGGCAAGAAACAGGCCAGAATAATAGACACATTTTTTACTGCTGATTCCACAGATTTTCCCGACTGCGATAGTAATGCTCCACCATTAGGGCTGGGCTCCTGCCTCCAGTTCATGTGAATACATGCAAATGTGTTGAACTGAAGCAGCAAGAGACCCACTTGCTAATAATACCCATTGAAACACACTGCCATTTGACTACCTTCTGCTTAATCCCTTCATTTTCTTCAACAAATGAGATTTGCTGCTATTGCCCAGACACAATGCAGTAATGACCGAGGAAGGAGGCTCCCCCATGCAAAGAGATGCTTAGCTAGAAAATAAACAAATAAATCAAATAAATAAAAAGCCACCCCACATTAAATGAAGTTGCGCTGCCACCTCAGGTTACCATCTGTTTCTACTTTGATTCCAGTGTTTCCGTCAGACCGTTTTGTCAACTACCTATGAGTTCAGCTGGCGGCTGTTGTTTCTAAACACGGTGGGGCCCCAGGAGAGACCCAGCGCCCCTTTCTCCTGGTCCCAGACACTGGGATATGATCTAGGAGAGAAAGCAGGGGGGAAAGGAAATAGAGAGAGTGAAAGAGCAAAAGATTAAAGAGAGAGAGAGAAAGAAGGAAAGAGGGGATGGAAGAAAGAAGGAAAGAAGGAAGAAAAGGAGAGATCCTTCCCACTATCCTGCATTTTACTAATCTCTTTCTTTCTTTTTAAAACAGCTCTTCAGTTTGGAGGGATATTAAAAATAGAAGAGTGTTAGATTTGGCAATAAATTAATGTCCAGATGAAGGGAAAACAATTACAAATTGGAAACAGATTTATTCACACTCAGTGCATTAATGAAAACGCTTAAAAAAAGCTAAACTGGGTATACTGTGTGGAAAAAAATAATGGCCCAGCAGGTCTACTTTTTATTAACAACTCATCAGTAAGCAGGTTGTAATTCATAACAAAGAATTTACCCCAAGGAACACCACAGGACTGTGAGCTTTTTAGTTTCCTAAGAAAATACATATGTTGTTCCACTTGGTTTCCTTTCAATAAAACCCACCAGTTAGCACTTCATTTTCGAGCTGTTCTGACAAATCAGGTGAGTTAGCTTTGTAGAAAAAACAGAAGCCAACTTTTCAGCTGAGAATTTTAGGGAATTTTTTAATAACTTAAATAAATTTCCCAAACGGCAAGGAAGCATGATAAAAGGCTGTGAAATGAGTTTGTTTGGAACAGCTTGAAAGAATTTTTCTTTTAATTTGCTTCATTAATTTTTCCTGAGGAAATATTTAGGGATACATCCCTTACTGCTAAGGTATGTGTTTGAGACAAAAGGAATTTTTATGATTTTTGTTGTGTTTTTATAGTGTCTTGAAACCTGATTAAAGATACTGATGAAAACCTGCCCACTAGTTTGCAGCTAGGTGCAAGGCCTAAAGGAGATTGAGGCGCCAAGAAATCGGTTTTGTGAAGGTCACTCTCATACAACGTGTCTCTTACAATATCCTGTATCGTTTTGTTTGGCTGCTCCTATCACCTACATACAGAAAAGCCCTCTTGAAGGAAGAAAATAATCAAGGAGGAAAGTAGGAAACCCGAGAGAATTATATGAAATGCAAAGAAAGAAAAAGGAACCAAGGTGCAAAACCAGTCCAGATTTAGATAAATCACTTCAGCTTAAATTATTACAGTGCAGTGCTGGTCAGGACATGCAGTGTCCAGCCTGGATTTGGTTCAGAGAGGTAACAGACCCGCCACAAGTGCCAGCAGCTCCTGGTTGTACCAGTGTGTGTTATAGCTGAGCAGGATCCTCCCTCCGTTCAGTCGTTCTTCAGAAGGAAGTGGGCTTCCCAGGATTTTATCATCACACTCAGTCCTTTCCACATGGTTTAACAGAGCAGAGATCTGGTGCAAGGCTCCTATCAACTTCTCATTTCATATACACAACATACACATTTCATCAAACATCAAAGAAGCAAAATTAACTGGCTGCTCCAGGATTAAAAAAAATTATAATGGAATGTAATTTGAGATGCAGAGGACACTGAATTCTTAGTTATTTGTCATTCCTGACTTGGCTAGAGAGGAGCACTGGAAGAGCAGGGACTATTAAGGAACACAGTGCTTACATAGAAAGACTCCTTATAGCCACTGATGTATTTAGACTGAGTAAATGCAACTGGAAACTAATTCTAAATCTTCTCCAAAAGCAGAAATAATTGGAGTTGAGAGACAATAGTTTCTCTTGAATCTGCTGTGTCTCTGATGAACACCCACCCCACAGCTGGGTGCAAATCACAGGGACTTTCAGCTCTGAGTGGAAGAGACGTGCACAATTACTTGTTTCAGAAATGGTGAGATGCAGGAGTGTGATGGTTCACATGTCACTGCCATAACTAGGTAGGGTCAGCAAGAGCTCCAAGAGCACATGCAAGTGGCAAAGGTCTCTGTGACATACATGTAGGTTATAAAGTTCGTATGAATAGATCCAGGAACGCTCTCGGGGTCAACAGCAATCTTTTAGAAGGACTGGCTCTCCATAAAACTGCTTAAAGCAGCTTAAATCAGTAAAGACTCTCCCTGGAAGATACTATTAGAACACTTCTAAGGCAGGACTTTTAGACCTTTACCTGCAGACCCACTGTGCAGGATCCAGCTGCAGAGAAGGAGCAGTCCAGCTACGTCAAAAAACCCCTATTTCTGTGAATGTCAGGCTGAAAGTAGGACTCAAACATTGATATTTCCAAAGCACTTCATCCGAGAAATGCTGGTCAGGCAAGTAGTTAATGCTCAGAGACCTCTGCAGTGACATACAAATGGAAACAACCCACTCCCTCTTCCATTACAGTAGGTCTGGGCCATGGTATCCTCTGCAACTGAAGACAGTTTAAGTGCTTAAGGATGCAGCTCATAGCTTGGAAAGTGTAGGCAGCTGAAGCATTTAGGCACATGAAATCACTGCAAGATTAAAATACTTATTGTGTTCATCCACTTCTAGCCAATCTGCAATTTGTAATCTGTCCAGAAAAAAATGAGATCATATATCTGCTACTCAAATTATTTTGCTATCTGCCAAAGAATGCTTCTGGGAAGGGTTATTCTTCCCAGCAGAAATGTAGGAAATAAGTTGGAAAACATTAATTCATATTAATAAAAAAGGCCTGTGAAGACAACAGCTGTTTGATCCTTAGATAAACTGTAGACAGTTTTCACTATTTAAGTCGTCGTGAGTGATGTACTGTAGGTTTAGAGGGAAAAAAGGAGCCAAGAGAAAGAGGAGAGAAAAGAAAAAAGCCTGGAGAAAATATTTACTTGCATACTTTTCCTAGGAAAATATAAATGTGGGTAAAGAAACAGACTTGTTTAGATACCGTGTGGCCCTCCCTGAGGGATCTGGAGTAGATACTTTCCACCTACTCCTAAGCTTGCTTCAGCAGTCACGGCAGGGGTTTCTGTGGTGGGACTCTTGTGGGCACAGGCTTTACAGGTGTTTGCAGAAAGACAGGTGTGGAGGATTGATGGCACCTTTTGGGCCGGAGGATGGCAGCTGTGCTGACATGGCAGCAACGGGAGTCTGGCTGCAAGGGGACCCTGCCTGAGGGAACTGGGGAGCTGTGAGGAACTGGTGCGGATGGGGCAGCCACATCTGAAAAGCGCTATGGCAGGTGAGGGGGAATCCAAGACATGAATTAGTTTAAATTGTCTTGCCACCTGAGAGGGGCTGTAAGTGCCTCTCAGGGTGGGCAGTGCTCTCAGGCAGACCTTCACGCTCCTTCCTCTACTGCAGCGGCTCTCCTGGCTCCCCGAGGCCACTCCTCTGTGGCCACAACTCACCTCTAGGTGCCTTTGAAACAAGAACTGTGCTGGAAGAGAAAACAGAAACCAGCACACACGGTATCTGCTCCAGAGGCAGGGGCATATGTGGGGGGCATGAGGATGGACACAGCTCTCGGGTGCTCTCCACTGCGCCTCATCCAGGAGGGGGGTCTAATCAGCTATGTCTGCCCTGGCGTGGAGTCTCCAGCGGCAACAAGAGGGAGGCTTTCCTCGGGTCACGGCCAGAGCAGAAGGGGACATGACACTGTCGCCTTCTCCAGCCTGAGCCCTGGACGGAAAACCTGGGTAGCAGGAAAGTTTCTTCACTCCCAGTCCTGATTTCTCTGTTTCTGCTGGTGAAACCAGTCTGGGTGATCTCTTTGTATTTTATTGACCTGATTGCTTTGGATACCAAAATGACTGGATATCTCATACATCTTAAGTTTATATTAAATATAAAACTTCCAGTCTGGAGGTTGGTTTTTTTTCCCTGAATTCCAGAATTAATATTTATTCCCTGATGTCCCCACCCAACTCCCTTTCCTGAGAGCCTGGCAGATGGTGGGGCTCACTGCAGTCGCTTGTGCAGGGGTGGACCAGGTGACTTGAGGAACCCTCTGGGAGGCCTGTTGATATGTGTTTGTCAGTGGAACAGACAGCTCACTGTAGCTCCCATTTACAAGCTTCTTAAACTAGCTTCTAAACTAGCTTTTAACAAAGAAAATGTGTTAAAGTACCAATAAAACTGCTCTAATAAGCCCTCCATAGCAAACTCCTAATTGAAGCTCATAAAGAGAGCTCTAAACAGTATTTAAAGTGCAAAGAAAACATATTGGCCCTCAATGCAAACAAGTAGATGTGGTGCTGATGCTTTTTATTTGACCAACATGAAAGCTGTAGAACACAAAAATGTAGGTGTGGGATGTGTGTGGTTAGAAAGCTGGTTACTGGACTTACGGGCAGGTTTAAAATCTCTCCTTCACCAAGTAGGCAGCTTGGCTCCAGTGCATACAACCTGCTCAGAAACTTGTACAAATGCCTTTTTCACTTGTACGCTTTCCCACACACATGGATGTACCTGCAAATGTAGGACAGAGCACGCATACATTTCACTTCCTACTTACTGACTGACTTTTTTATTTCAACTACTGCAAATTGTCCTTGTCCTCTCGGTGCTCCCATGTCACAGTTTAGGTCCTCAATGACAGCACAGAATCTGAAATTACTCTGCATCACATTGAGAGCATGCAGTGACTCTTCTTGACTCCTGCCAAGCACCCAAATGCTGAAAGTGCTTTGAGGGCTTCCAAGACTCTGCTTTGAGAGCTCCCCCAGGAGCAACAATGGTAAGTTCCCTCTAAATCTACAGGTTTCTACATGGCCTAAGGGAAGGGAAGCACACACAGATGTTAAAGAGGAGGCATAGGAAAGGCAAACTACATTTGAGAATGGCATAGCTTGGGAGAGAACAGAGCAACTCATGGCAACCCATCTCACCTCACTGCAACTTCTGTCCCATGCAGAAGCAAACTTAGAAATAAAATATATCTTCCTTCCAGTTGTATATCCAGCTATGAGCTCTACAGGATGGATTTTCCAGTAAAAAGCAGTTGCCTTGGTCCTCCAGATACTGCAGCACTTGTTCCCGCTGAAGGCAATAAAATTATGATGGCAGGGCTATCAAATGTCCTGCTGGCCAGGACACACACCGGGGTGTGTTTAGCTCAGGACATGCAGGTACCGCTAAAGCACATCAGAAAACTCCAGTTGTATCCAGTCTGCCTGGCTCTTGGCTTCCTGAGCGGTAGGGAGAGGCAGCCGGAGCAGCCGGGCAGCCACATGTGGAGGGGAGTGGGGATGGGACTCAGTCTGGTGGGGGAAGGGAGAGTTAAAAATACCATGGGATGAAATTTTGGGATCAAAGGAGAGGAAATAATAGACTTTGAAGATGGAGAAGGAGGGAAAAGGAAGACTTAGAAGACACCATTAAATTAAAAATCTTTTGAAAAAGCACTCAAACCTTGTACAGCGTATTTGGGCTGCAAGGCTGATACATCTAGTGGTGTTGTCCTCTGATTTCCATCTTCCTCAAGCTCTTTTCAAGGCAGAGCTGCATTAAAAACCATTGTGCTGCTGATGAAACACTTTGTGGTTTTGCCTCAAGTAATTCACTGTTTTCCACAAAAACTAAAGGCATTTTTTATAGGCAAAAGCTGTCATTTCACTGTGCTAAGCTGTTTCTGCCATAAAAAGGTGTGATTTCACTTCCTGCACATGTGTGAAAATTTAGGACGTGTTCCAGTATAAAAGAACATGTTGCCACATGAAAAGCCGCGTTTTTAACAGCATTTGCAAAATCTCACCCTTGACCAAATTTGTCAGTTCTCACAAAATCTTAAAGACCAGACCGTGACTTGTTTTTCTGAGTGCACA
Source organism: Falco rusticolus (assembly GCF_015220075.1). Classification (NCBI taxonomy): domain Eukaryota; kingdom Metazoa; phylum Chordata; class Aves; order Falconiformes; family Falconidae; genus Falco; species Falco rusticolus. Next base: position 84,664,650 of record NC_051192.1, read on the forward strand.
GAAGTGTTAAAATACTGCAGTGATGGGAAAACAAGGAGGGAAGAAAAAAAAAAAAAAAAAGGAAAACAAAAGAAAAAGAATAGGAGAAAGAAAAGGAGGGAAAAAGAGAGAAGAGAAGAGAAAAGAGCACAAAAGAAAGAGTAGAAAGAGTCCCATATAAGCAGGGGCTTGAGACAATGCGAAGTGTGGAATTTGCAAAGTCTTTCAGTGGCGTAAAGATCACCTGCCTCAGACAGAAGCTATCATCCCTGTCAGACTAAAGCTCTCTGACCCTGGAATTCAGCACAAAATGGGAGCCTTGAGACCTTGCGGGACCATGGTATGCTAGAGGAGGGGAGGACCCCGTCCCATGAAGCACACCACCTGCCTGAGGGATGCTGCAGACCTCCTGTTACGCCCGGAACCTGGAAAACAGCAGGAACCTGGAAAACAGCAGGTTCAAGATGGCAAGACAAAGAAATCTGAAAGTTTCCCTAAAATCAGTTAGATAACTCTTGTGAGGCTGGGCACCAAAGCTTCTCCATGTAAGCAGAACCTACAGGTTAAATAAGACTGGGATGCATCATGCACAGTGAGGTTAAGAGAAGAAATGGTTGATGAAAGCTCTCAGGCCATCAGTACATCCTATGAAATCGTCGTAAGACCAAAGTAGTTTCTCATTTTCAGCTACAAGGCTAGAAATACTGAAATACAAAAGGCTGACAAAGTTATTTAACTAATCAAAACTGAACCCTTCTAAAGCAGAGAATCTAATGTAGCTGGTTTCCCCACCCAGAGTAGAAAAAAAATTAAAGAAAGTTAAATGGGAATTTTTGGTATTTGGATTTTTGTTTACTTCAAAGTAACCTTGCTCAGTGTGATACCCATGTTCTACATATGGCCTACAGTGTCTTTAGTGTCTTGCTAGCACTCAGATGTACTCAATATTGCTTCATTATGAAGTTTCAGAAATGACTTAAAACACTATCAAAGGGCCAAGGCACTGCAATGAAGTTCACCAAAATCAGCAAGAAATGCTCCATTTCAATTGGAATTCTGAGTCCTGATGAAAACTAAAGTCAAGAGAGAGCTTTGGGTCAAGACCTGAATCAGCTCTCCAAAGCAGGTGCAGAACAGTGAATAAATCTGGGGCTGAAGTCAATTAGACGCACTCAGGTTTGCTCAGTTAGCCATTCTTTTGATGTCTCAATCCAGCAGAAAAGTAAAAAATGCTCAGTTTACTCATTTCTTCAGCTGTGGGGGTGGGAGGTCCTCTTTCAGTATTGAAGCAGAAAAGCTTCTCTGGACTTCTTTTTCTTCTCAGTCTCACATGTTACTATGTTTTGTGCAAGGGGGCTGGTTTGCAGATGCAGATGTTCAGATGGAGTACTGAGCAACAGGGTCCCAAAGGGCACTGTGGGCAATGCCTCAGAATATTAAAGGAGAGCAAGTTGATGTTAAACCAGCATAAGCTGAAGGTGAAATGGCACAAGGCTAGGTTCAGTTCTGCAGCACTTAAAATTTCATACACTGCAGCTAGGAAGCCCGTTATCTTCAGCAAATGCTCCTGGGGAACAAGCTGGGATGGATCTCACAAAAAACCAAAAAACACTGCATAAAGAGGCTGAGCTTCATAACTGGAAATGACCTGAAGAAGAACATAAAGAAGTGTGCCAGAAGAAAAGGTATAGGATTGTCCTGATCTGCAGGTATAGGATTGCACTTACGGGCCCTCAGAGCTCATGTGTCAGGATTCACAGTCAAGAGCATCACCAGGTGGACAGCAGCACCCTTCCATCTCTGAAAGTCTCGTAACCTCTTAAAACTCTTAAATCTTGGCAATTGCTTTACTCACCGCAGCCATGAGAGATTCAGGTGTAACTGTGCCTTCCTGATCATCCGACTTCCTTGGTGCCCTCGTGCTCCCTCGGTTTCTTGGTGCTCAAACTCTTTTTACCAAGAGTGGGATACTCATGTGGTCCTGGGATGGTGGGAGGAAAACCTGCATCTAGTGCACTCACACAGGATAGGGTCAGAAAATCATCCTGGCTTCCCTCCCCATCTCTCCCCTCCAGAAGCTGCTGGCATAGCAGTTTCCAACTCCTCAGGTGGACCCTCTCTTCCAAAATAAAAACATCCCTGTCCCAGAACAATTAATTTCACCTTTGCAGGTGGAATATTAATTATTTTTTAACAAATTTAGTCTTATCCTACAAAATAAGGAGGTTTATCCTGTAAGATAGTTTTACCCCACGAGAGAATAAGGGAGTTATCCTGGTGGTGTTAAATTATACTGGAATCGCCCAAGCAGAATTGCTATTTTAAACTATCCAATTCTGCATGCCCAGACAAGGCCTTAGACCTTTAGTAGATAAATTCAACATGAACCTGTTTTCCAAAGCAGAACTAAAGCAGATTCAAGGATTATTTATAGCAATGGACACAGGTACATTGCATTCAGACACAAGCTACAATCTGCCCCATAGCACTGAAACTGTTGTTGGTAAAGCTACGGATTAACTTCCTGTACCTTACCATAGTGACGTGTACTCAAAACACACCAGCTTGTAACCTCAGACCACAGCTATCCCCGTGGAGACAAAGCACTGGATGTCTTGAGGATGGCATCAATACAATATCGAAGGCTCAAGCTGTTGGATACAAGCCAAAGAACATAAATTAAGAAACATTTTACAGTCTAAATCTATTGGAAACTGTATGCAGATCTGACCCTTTTCAGGGTGATTTGAAAAGCACATGGGTTTAGATTACTTTGATGGATTAAGTATTTTACTGAACTGTCTGCTTTAGCAGGTTCAAGTCAAATTTCAAAGAACAAAATCATAACATTTTTAAATATTTGTGTATTGTGGGATAAATCAAATAGTTCATGAAGTGAAACCTGGGGCCTGCTAAAATCACCAGGAGTTTCCCTTTTGGAAACTCCTGTTGACTTCCAGAGTGACAGGATTTCATCCTTGAGAAAATTCTCCAAAACTGGGTAAACATGGTATCCTTTTCTTCTAACTAAAGCAATCTGGAGCTAAAAAAAAAATACCTTTTTATCAGTAAAGATACATCATACAGGGTCCTTTAGGAGACAAAAGCTACAAAGACAGGTTTCCTAGCATTAACACCATAATGTTTCCATATTCTTCCCCCATACAAGGTTGTAGGAAAACTGTTTCTCATGCAGTATCTGTTGAACTCAACAGGACTGCAGAATTCTCCTCCCAGTCTGCCAGTGTCTTCATTCATTTTTTTATCTTTGTCTGCACCCAACCCTGGCAGCTGACAGACTCGATGTGTAATACAGCTGACACTACTCATGTGCAGTTCAAGGATCCATTTTTGGGTAAGCAAGAGCTAGTATAATTGCAGTGGGCTGGTTGCTAGCGCAGATGTGCATCCTTCAAACATTTGTTTGTGTTTCTTTGTTGACAATGAATACCCTGGCATAAGACAAACAGAAAGGAGAGGAAGGCACAGGCACAGAAAAGTGGTCAGACCACCATAATGATGAATTGTCCATGGCCCTGCTACCCACCCAGCTGTGCCCACCCGCTCTGTGGGATGTGGTGGGGTGGATGAAGGGATGACTGGCTGCCAGCCAAAGTAGCCCCCTCAGCCTTCCCCCATCGCCTGGAAATCACAGGGCACCAGCAAAACCGTGCTACTTACATGCGAGGAAACACTAAGCCAGCAATCATTTGTGCCTTTGTCACCTGCACTTAACCACTCCAGTAACAAATTTTACCAGGTTATTTGAGATTTACCAACAGCTGAGAGGCCAGTAAGATTGTTTAACAGTGAAAATTCATCTGCAGATGTATTTCTTTAGATTGAAGAAGTCTTGTATCTTCTGACTTGTGTGCCAACAATGTAGTTGATCAGTTATCTCTCTGGGATAACTTCAGGATTCCACCAGGAAAGGTACTCAGTCTCCTGCAATCTGACCCTGATGCCACAGGACTGAACTGCGCAATTTCCACTGGCTTTAAGAGTGCAGTCAAAACCCTGTGACTGTGCTGGGAGCAGAGTATTCACAGGCACATCTCTAGCAGTCCCTGGGACATGCCATATCATTGACTCTGGCATGTTTTCGTGTGCAAATGCACCAGAAGGCCAGAGCCACACAATAGTGTAGGTACACAATGCCTGCCTCTACACAGGCTCAAAATCTGAGCTCTCTGGGCTCAAAATCCATTTCCTCTGAACTGAACATGGCTGGCACCCATTCCCCTGGAGACCCTGAAATCTCTGTGTATCAATATTTCCTGCAGTTAAAACCACTGGGCATCCATGTGCCTGCTGCTAAAAGCAGCTGGAGCTAAGGAAGAACAATCCCTGTTCTGCTACTAGTTAGCAAATCTCTCTCCACTGATAAAAGATCTCCCACCTGTTGGTGTGTGGGGACACTGATGTCCTCATCTAAACTGTTGTACGAGTAGAAGGCAGCGGTGTCTCTCATCTGGCAGGCAGAGCAGGCAGAGCAGGCAGCCCCTGCATCAGGAACCCACATACAGCCTCTCCTTCGCCTGAGTGGTTGAACCCACAGCTCCCAGCGCCTCAGGTCTCTTTGCCATAAGGGGCAGAGGTGGTCAGGCTTGTTGTCTGAAAAGGGAAGGGCCACATCCAGCACTGCTCCAGGGAAAATGTAATGCTGCATATTTCAATATTCAGCTGGGATTTTGCACTGTCCCCAGAAAATTGTGCTGGGGCCGGGGCAGGGGCGGGGGGGGGGAGCAGAAATGACTCAAAAGCAGCAAGAATCACTCAAAACTTGAGAGAGGGAAGCTCATTTTTTCCTCTGTCTTTTTCTAGTACTCGCATTCCAGTATTACTTATGAGCTTATGATAGTCTATAAACCAGCAGCAGATACACAGCAGTTAGCGATGTCAGGGTAGCTGCCTCTTTGCAAACTTCCCAATTTGCAGAAGATATTAATGCAGAAATATCTCCCCACCCCTGTATCCTATACTGGTTCTGAAAAGTGGAATTGAAATAAGAAAGCAGTCAATGTTGGCAAAGGCATTTATAAAACGAATGTCTGCCTGTGCAGCTGTGCCTCCACTAAGGGTTTTATCAATACAGAAATTTCCTAATAGTTACCGTACTGCAGACCCACATTACTGCATCAGCAGAAGTCTCTGCACAGTCAGTCTCAGAAGCGGCAGAAGTGGGAACTCACATTTGCCAGCCCCTAGGGAGGGAGCCGCTCCATGAATTTTGTACATATAGAAGTTGTTGATAAGCCCTCTTGCAACATCAATGCCTTTCCCATAGACACTGGAGTAACCACTTCCTTTCTTCTAGTTTGCATCTGCCTGTTTAGCTCAAAACAGAGAGCAGAGATTAAGACCAGCTTAATAGGAGAGAACCACCTGGAGCAAAGCCTGCTAGCAGCTCCTGCATCCCCAGGAACAGCTCTGTGAAAGAGCCATGGCAAGGTCCATTCCTTTGACAGGGAACAGCGGCATAATCCTAATTGCAATGGGGAACACAGTGACCCTCCTGCTCTGCTCCACAGGGAGCTCGACTGCTATAAAGTTTTATTCTTACGGCATTTTGATTTCCCATGCCTGGAAAGCTCTACATTTGTTGACTTTGTGTCAGCTGATTAATTGGATATTAGCGATACTTTGGGTGAAATCCTGGTCCTGCCAAGCAGGAGGGGAATTACGCCAATGATTAATCTCAGTTTATGATGGAATTTCCATACTTTTACTTTATAATGACAGCCGGTGTGACTGGATCACAGGGAAATTCATGAAGAGGAACACACTTCCTAACTGTTGCCCCCATCTATGGATACACTAGATATTTTTCACATACTGAAGAAGAGGAACAACCTCCCTTGGATGTGAAGATTATATGACATTGTGCAATGCAATGTGGACAAGTCCTTGGCTACCTTCTGCAGGAAGTATGTGTTGTGTTATTTATTTTTCAGGGGTATGAAAACAGAGCCTAGACAAGGGACAGCCAGGGCTGCCGCTTTTGTTTGGGCTTGAGTCATACCTGGAGAGCACACTGGCTGGGACTTGCTTTGCCTAATTTCGGTAGCTAAGATGATGCATGATATGTTTCCTTTGGCAGCGAAGTCCATTTTTCCTGCTCCCCTCTACGTGTGACTGTTCATTTCTGCACCCTGTTTACCAGACCTTACCTGAAGAAGCATGCCTAAAGGATAACTTCCAGAATAAGGCCCCATAATATTTGCATTTATTTCCTTAAACCGGATAATCTATAAATCCTCATAGCTCTAAAAATGACTACTCAGTTAGGCTCGAGAAATGTACACAGTTTGTTCTAATTGCCTGCCTTCATTGCTTATTAGAAATAATCACATCTACATTTTCAATCAACGATCTGTGATTTTATTTTGACCCGGTTTCTTCTTTCACCCAAGGGTTTCTTTTTTGCTGTTATGTTCCAAGATAGCTTCCCCCTGGAGCTGGAAATTATGGGACTGTTCTTCCAATTACTGTGTGAATGCAGGTTTCTAAAATTCAAAAAAGTTTGAACTCAATGACTTTGACAGGCAAGCAAAACCTGGGGCAAAAATAAAATAAAAAAAATTAGAAAAAAAAGAAAAAGAAAAAAGAAAAAAGTGAAATAACAGCAAGACAACAGTTTCATAAATTTGGAAAGAAGGTTTCTTGCCAGTTTGTTTTTATTAACTGCTATATAGGAAATGAGGCTCAAAGTATTGAAAAGATGCTGGGGGAGAAGGATCAGGTAAAGGGATTGCAAAACCACCACAGACAAGTTTAAATTGGTCCATTGAAGAACCAGGCTTCACATGCCTGAGAATCAATAACCAAGAATCACCACGGGCCATAAAAGTACTTGCAACTAACCAGTAATATCAGTAATGACCATTTGCCTCTTTTTTTTTCCCACCATAAAACACCAAGAAAGAAACAAAGAAAAACCTACATTTTAGTCCATATTGTCAGAAGTCTCCAAGGGTTTCTGCATGCCAGACCAGTGCTTTGTTGGTTTTCCCTTTGAAACGCTGGACTCATTGGCATAAACAGATTTGCAGATACTCCCAGAACAACAAGTACAGGAGAGACTGAAAGGTACCACCACTGACAATTGTTTAAACAACACACTTGCAAGTAAAGATAGACCTGAGGTGTTTTGGGAGAGAGAACCCATCGGTGAGGTCTGTCTTTCTGTTTGGGTTTTGTTACTATGGTTTTAGGACTAGTTATAGTAGTTGGTCACCTAATAACTTCCACAGAAAGTGCTTACTTTCCAGTGAAATTCTGCCTTTGATTTCCCTGTAAACCATCGTCGTCCCTGCCCGTCGCACCCCAATAACCTTGCATCATGTGCACACTAATCCTTCTCTCCCTACCTACTTCACAAACTTTACATTTGAAATTAAAGTGATCATTTTGTTACTCTGATTTACCATTTTCTACCTGAAAAAGTCCATATGAGTTTTCTATTGACTATAAATAACAAAATACGTTCTCAGATTAAATAACAAAGTTATAATTCAATCTGGGAGCTTTCCTGCCATTCATAAACCCTTAAGTTGTACCCTGGTGATTCCTGGTGTCAGTAGAAGCCCGTGATTGAATTCTAGCCATGCAGTCAATCAGGGACCACTCAGGGTATTTCTACAAATGACAGGGTTTGAGCGTCCTGAAGGCAATGCTAGAGGAAATGGGATGTTAGTTATAATGAGGACAGTTATTTTTTTTATATATTTAATGAGACTGTGGCATGACTTGTGGTTTTTCTTTTTTTGTTCTCTTCTTCTCGGGAAGCAAAATCATGACCTGCATGTACAGGAAATCACATATTGTAGATAAGCAAATGCTTTTCAGTTCACTATCAAGACAATAGCAGGGAAAGGAAGGAAGAAAGGAATGAAGAAAGGGTGGTGGGTGGGAGTGAGGGAAGGAGGGAAAGAAGAAGGAAGGAAGGAAGGAAGGAAGGAAGGGTGGTGGGTGGGAGTGAGGGAAGGAGGGAAAGAAGAAGGAAGGAAGGAAGGAAGGAAGGAAGGAAGGAAGGAGGAAGGAAGGAAGGAAAGACTAGCAAGTTTTACTAGCAATTTAACTGTGAATTAAGCTATAGTTTTCTGTTACCAGAAATTCTCAGTAGAATTACACACAGGTGGGCCCTGCGTTGCCTATTTGTCCTGCAAAGTGACTGACACTTGCACATCTTTCTAGTTTTCACTGCTACTCTGTGTTGAGTGGCCACCTCAGCACGCAAATTTCAGAGGGACAATATCCATAATGGGCCATCATACGAGGAGCTGGTCAAGCACTGTCAGAAATTTATAGCTGTTGAAAGCATGAACATGCCCTGTGATGCACAGCTGGGTCCGTCACTGAAACATCAAATATCAGGGCCTTTATAGAAGCACCTAAATGATTCACAAGCCCCATGGGCTTTCATTTGAAAACCCTCTTTATATTTGTAGTGGTAAAGAAGATTCACAGTTGTGTTGGGGCAGGGCTGGTTTTTAAGGGATTCACTGGAAGATCATCAGATAATTCTTTAAAATATATTGAGAGGTGTTTCTGGGAACAGAACTATTGCACTCTCAGTACTTAGCAACCAAACTTCAATTTAGGATTGCGATATAAAGAAACATTCCTTTGGTTTTTGTTTGTTTGCCCAGGAAAAAAAATACATTATTCTCTTTCTGTGGCCTTTAGAAGTGACCTGGTCCTTTTTCAGGATATAATAAAGGAAATAATTAAAGTCCTGGGAAAGGTTTGTTATGGAATCATTGTTTCTCTAGAGCCAGATCAAGTAATAAAGTATTTTACTAGGATACAAAAGGCCCTGGTAATTTAAGAGAGAAGCAAACTTTTTTCCAATATAGTTTCAGATTATATCATCTCTCAGGAATCCTTTGTGACTGGTCTTCTATTTAAAGAGAAATAGTCCCAAACTAATAGGATACTTGACCCCCAATTATAAATTGTCCTACTGTCACAGTCAGTACTATTTTTTATTACTGCTCATGTTTTTTTAATTTCTCTTTCAAATAAATCTAGTCTTTCCACTGTTTTCACCAAACATGGGCCAAAAGAATCAATTTTTGATTCCAAATTCCAAAAACCTGATGTCTCAGGAGCTGGTTCCACAAACTCTTCCCTTGTGTTATTTTTAATCTTGGGAAAATGGAACTGTGGCAGCAGCCAAATCTTTTGTTTCCTGGGGTAAGTGTCCTCCTCCAGTAGATCCCTATCCCTGCAGGGAACTTACAGTTACTTTTCTGTATTTATGAAAAGGATTGCCACTGATTCTCAGAGCTTCTCTCTGAGCTTTTTGTCAAACCTTTAAGATACGGCCCAAGGCACAGTTCTACTATCACGTGAATACATGTATTTATTTGTCTGACATTGCTGACCGTATTTCTGAGAGCAGCAGAACAAATGTCACAAGAAGTCTGCGAGAGCTTTTTGCCTGAGGCCACCCTTCCCTCAGCTCCCTCCCGTTCTCCCAGTTATGCTTAGGTTCCATATGGCAGCACAGATCCATCGAAACCAAGAGTACAGATTTCCAGGCCTTAAAATAGCTGTTTGGGGGTTTGTTGCCTTAAATGTAGTGAGCTTTCACAGCTCATTGGCTTATTGTTTGCAGCACAAACAGATCAAATAATCTGTTTGTTAGATTTCTGGGCCAACGACGGTACAATAGTTGCAGTTACGATATGCACTTAAACCTAACCTGGCAGCACAGTCTAAATGCCAGCTACACCAGCTTCAGCTGCTAAACAGGATGAATTCAGTACAGCATAGTATTAGTATAAAAATTATTGCTTGTGGCCAGGGTATTATTCTGTGTAATTCCCTTATTCAACAGTATAACTTTGTGTCCTGCGTCACGAACCAGCTACTCCTGTTCCTGTCTTTATTTCCTGTAATACCTATAAAATATCAGGAGCTTTCCAAATGTGGAAGGTAGGCACAGACTTTTTTTCCCCCAAATCTCTCAAGTTATAAAATAATCACATTTGCAGTCTAAAACCTGTTGTTAAACTGATGAATTTTCACTGAATTTTACCCATCGTTGCTTTCTTAGCCAGGGAAAGGAGAACCCGGTGTTTCTGCTCCCAGGTATAAACAAAGCCCTGAAACAATCCCCATGCCCAAGCAGCTGGGGAAATGCTCACGTTAGGGGAAGCAGACCCTGGGCCTCCTCGAGAAAGATCAAAAGATAAATCCTGTGTCCTGCAAACCCACTCTGAACCTGGACATCAACAAGTTCAGCCACAGCACTCTGCCTTTCAAGGGGGGGGGGGAAAATAGATGCTCATATTTAGCTGCCTTACTATAGACACCCAAATTTGATTGTTTTAACTCCAGCTTCCCATTTCAAACCATTTCTGCCACTTCAGAGGCTGTTTTACAAGGATTAACTCACCAGACTCTGCTATATTACGAAAATACAAGGTGGCATCTCAGTTTGTTCTTACTGTTGCTGCTGCTGCTGAATGTTACTGGACTTGCCAGAGATGTCACCAGAGCAGAAGGGAAATCTGTCACTCCCCAGTTCCCTGAGGCTCTCTGTATTCCTCCACAAAGCCCCTAAGATCACATTCCAGACATCTCAGCTGAAAAAGAGTCGCCATGGCTTGATGCAAGTAGATGAGGAAAGGCTACAAAGGGTATTGACAGGCCTGTTTGAGTATTTTTTTTCTGCTTGGCTAAAAGATTGCAATCTGAGAACTAGTCAGCACAAAACTATTATATACCAAGAGTCCAATACTGTATTTTTAAATTTAATTGGTTTCAGTGGTAGCTAAGGAGACTCGCAGCTATGCAAGACTAGGTGCTAAATCTATTTTGCCTACAGAAATTGTATTTTGCTTTGGAAAAGCCCCAGCTGAATTTTGAAAAGACTTTACAAGTTCACAGGCTGCACCTGTAGGTCTAATGTCTACAGTGTTCTGCAGAGAAGTCTGTTTCTTGTGTGAATTCCCTGCAATTGCAATCTCATCTCCTGTAGCACCACTTAAGCACTGGTTATTAGCTATAACAAGCAAAGTAGTAGCTACAGCTGCACCTCATCCCCGTTGTACTTCATATTGACTCAATTTACCTAGGAGAACCCTCCAAAGCTTTCACAAAAAACATTTGGGTAAACAAAAATTGATTATTTATAAATGATCTCATGTTGTCGTGCCACGGCCAAGAGAGAGAACAGCCATTAGCTGGCCTGTCGACCACACCTTTGTTGGGCTGGTTCAGTTTAGACAGTTTGGGGTGCTGTTGCTGATATGTGGCACTGTGTCTGTAGCTTTGATTACATCTCTGACTGTCTTGTCCATACGAGGTATTCAAGGTGATGAGGTATTCAAAACTGCACTTAAGACGGTCATATTCAAAGAGCTGTGCAGATAGTAATTAAACTTTTCAACATCCCTGCCAGCTGGCAAAAGATCCTGGTATTATCACCAGCATTTCAGAGGTGGCAGAGGTGAAGTCAGAGATGGTTAAGACTTCTATTTCCAACATGTCTGCCTGACGCTGCAGAGCAAAACACAATCAGAATTCCAAGCAACGTTATATGGAAGCAGCCAAATATTTAGACATATTGCCATCCTGTATCTCCCTCAATGTCAGCAAGCAGTTGGACAGTGTCTATGAGATGAAGAACTGCCTCTGCACCTGGCATTTGCTATAAGTCATAAAAATACACATAGAGGTGGCTATTAGAAATGATCAAGATAGATCCCAACTCCTTTTCTAAATAAAAAAATAAAGTCATTGTATTAAAACTTTTTAAAGAGACACAAATATTTCTATGAAAAAGTTGTCAAGAAGATTTTTAATCTCTGGGATAGAATTACTGTGTGGGAAAAACAACTCTGGAGAGTCAAGATCCCCCATCTCACCTTGGATGAGGAGATGTCAGGTCAAGTTCCTCATCTGAACCATTGCCCTAACCTAGTAGACTAGTAAGGCTTTTTTTAATCTGGCTTTTTTTTTTCCCCTCCCCTCTGCCTTGAAAAAGAAAAAAAGGAAGAAAGATCTCATATTCTTTCTCCACTGGAACAAAAACAAATTTTGAAACCACAACATTTTTCACAAAACAGAATTCTTGTTTTCTGGCCAGCCCTATTACTTATTATTATTGACCTTTCAGAGACTCCAATTTGAAATTTTTAGCTAAGTTTCAGCGGGAATCAGCGCCAGAGCTGCAGTCAGAGGTCCAAAATCCCCAACTGTCCATTCTGCTAGCTCTCTTACACCAAAGATGCCTCCCCTCCCCAGAAACAGCCCAGGAAGAAAAACCACTAATGATCTTCACCCTTGCAAAGAAAGCCATCTGAGTTTTGTGTTTGTGCAATAAGAACTTCTGTCCTTTCCCATAATAACCTGCTCAGATATTTTTTAAACAGCTGTAACGGATGCCGTCCTCAATAAAGTAAATGAAAGAGAGGAAAAACACGCGCCGCAGCACATTTGACAGTCAGACACCTAGAAGAGAAGTGGTTCAGGCCCCAGGGGACACAGCGTCAGCGCTCCGCCACTTGAAACTCCCCACTCCAGCTACAGTTGGAAAGTGTCATGTTTTTGACACCTTTCTCCCAGAAATGCTTGCCTACAGCAGATGCTGCTGTGATTAACATTAGGGAAACTCCGGATGAGCATGACATCATTGTGACATCATTCCTCCTGTCCCTGGGGTACCCGGGAAGCAGAGCTTCCACATACACTGCAGCACTCGTGACTGCCTTCCTAGGTGCGTTTTAAGGCAGCAAAGCTTTTAAAGCCTGTCTCCTCTCCTTTTACATCCCTAAGCTTGGCGTGAGAGCACAATCCAGATTTACACTCCCCGTTTTACTAGCACATCAGGCCTGGGACATACCCTCTGGCAGAGGCGTATGGAATGTAAGTAAGTGACTGTGTTACTTGGCAAAAGACAATTTCACTGAGAAGCTAAAGATCTGAGAGTTTTTACATAAAGCACTCTTTTTTTTTTTTTTTTTTTCCTGAAGAAAGGTCAAAATTAAAGCTTTGGAACAGTCTAACATGTTTCCCAGACTAGTCTCCCATGCAGTCCTGTTCCCATCTTGCTAACCACTAGTCCTCCTTCACCTGTCCTTTGCTGGAAGTTGAAGAACATCTTGTGTATGTATGCATAGATAGATAGATGCTGAAGCCTTCAAAATGGTCTGTTGGCTTGGAAGCGAATAGGGCTGCCAGTGTTTTTTTCTTGGATCCTTTCAGTAATGAACATTTGATTAAATGTTCTTGGCGCCTCCCTTTTATTCCATCCAGCAAATAAAGCCTCTTTGAAAATGTCTAGTTTTCCTGTATCTAAACTCAGCATTTTTAATGGAAAGCTTCATTTACTCCATCAAAATGGATTGGGATGATGAAGCTGCACATGAAGGATTTAATGAGAATTTCTGGGTAGGTTTCTTCTTGTATCATTCATTATAGAAATTAGGGGCCATGCCCATCCCTGATGCAATGCAATTGCCTGTACCAAAAGTAAGGGGCTGAATTTAACCTCTTAAAACATATAGGACTAGATCACTCTTGGGGAGAAGCCCAGAAAACTTCTGCATTGACAGTTGAAAGCAAAATTTGAGAATGAGCTTGTTCTTACTGCATATATTTAAGCATCCAGTAAAAAAGTGTTGGGGCCCTGTTGCGCTGGCCCCAAGGAAGATAGATCCTGCTGGCTTTTATATAGCACTTTGAAGAGAAGTATTTTGTGGACAAGAAAAACATTGAGAGAACATGCCTGCAGACACTTTCAAGGAAACTGACTCCTGGACGTGCAGAACCAAACACAGATCGTGTGTACATGACTAGCGCTCCACCGTTGTCATTTATCCTGGGTCTGACTGTGAGTTTTAGGCTTATTGCATGCAAATGTGAAGCAGAAGACCGGGATTGTTTTAAGAATTTGCCACTTCCATAAATGAGGTATGGTCCGAAAGAGACATTTCTTCTTTCTAACACAGTGGCTGTCATATTAAAGGACTCCCTTGGCTGTGACATACCTTTTAGCCAATGCAGAGAAGACACTACTTGTCCAGCTTATATTTGGCATGTTCTCCTTGGGAAAGAAAGGCAATTCCGCATGATTCACCTTAGCTATTTAGAAAAGACAAAATATTTCAGTGAGTAATGGCCTGTTAAAAAGACCGGTCCTCTGGAGAATAACTTCCACAAAGAGAAGATGACCACTGCAGAGGAAAAGTGGGAGGAGAGGTGCTGAGCACTGTCACATGTTGGAACCATGCACTGGGTTATAAATCACAGAGATATCCTTGCCTGAGATCAGGCATGGGCTCAGAACAATTCCCATCGAGGGGTTCTAGATGCATGCTATTCCAGGATCTTATCTTGATGAATGGATGATGGCACTTCAGTGGATATTGCATTAGCCATTCTGAACTTTTACTGCTAATTGGCTGTAGGGTGAAGACAAATTGTCTCCTTTCCCCTCTGAACAGTGTCAAGATTAAACAGTGAAAGGACATGGAAAGAATAATTGCTTAAGGCTCTGGCGTGATGTTTTCTCCTGTACAAACATACAATTAGGCTGTCTTAACCTCCCAATGTAGCAATAAACACCACTTCACAAACTAATTTACAGGCAAAAGTCAGAGACGGGGCTGGAGCTCTGCTCTGCAAGGCGAGGGCCCTGTCATTCAGCCAAAGGGGCAGTTCCACTAATTTAAGCCAGCAAAAATCCTTGTATGCTTTCCTCCAACTCAAATGAGACTGAAATAAAGTCTATACGTTTGAATCATTGAGCAAACCAGCTAATAAAAACTGTATTTGTGACTGGTCATAAAAAAAGAATGTAATTGGTCTTACTCAAGAAACTACTCAGAACAGGGAAGCGAGGGGAGCAAGGTCTTAATAATATTGACTTTTCTAACACTTTGACATTTTTCTGCCTCCATCGCTATCTGTCAGTCACTAACACCTACGGACGGGAACTGCCAGTGCACATTTCTTCAGTGAGGCTGATGGCAGGGCCAAGTTCGCACTGGAGACACTGTGCTTTTCATGCATGACGCACTGCCCTCCTCTCACCGAGGGGTCACCCAAATCATATTCAGCGCTGTATTTGCAAAGATAGGACACGCTTTTATTTTCTGCATGCAAAGAGGAGTACAGACTGTGAAATATGAATTGGCAATCCTCAGCAGGGTTTATGAGGGAAAGCTGCCCCAGGTCCTCCTTGGGCTGGCAGGGGCCCCACGTCCACCCCTACGCTACGCTGGGCACCCCTCACAGCTACAGGCACTGTCCTGAACATAAAGCCACATGTGCAGCTCTGTGTGAAGGGCAGATCTCTGGGGAGATCTTTTGAGTTTTCTGAACTCTGCAGTTTGCTGCTCCGATTTATCTGCTTTAGGTGAAAACAGCCCAAAAGACACAGCAAGCTGAGCGAGCTGCTCCAGGCTCTGCCTAAAACCCAAGTCATCTTGTTTTCACAGGGAATTCAGATTGAAATAGCTAACTTGGATTACCTAACCAGAGTTAGGAATGTACTTTTTTTGGCAATGCTTATCTGTGCTAGACCAAGAAATCCACAGCATAAACTCTGAGAACCACACTGGTGTAAACAATCCCAAATTGTTGCCCATGGCCCTTGTTGCACAGATTTTCAGTGAACCTAACTGGAATCCCAGTGTTACCAGTAACACTGGGAGGGATCCAGCCCACCCAGTCCTTTGGCTGCCTGACTTGAGGGAGTTCTAGTATCACATTTTGGTCCCTGTCCCAGGGAGTAGACTGAGCCCTCAGCCTGGTCCCCTCATCCCCACTGCATCTCCATGCCAGGGCTCTGCCACAACCCCAGGTGGAGCCGAGGTTCCTCTCCAACTACCTCTGGGTCACAGCAGACCTCTGGGAGGGTGCGTGAGGGCAGATGGGCATCTTCTTCCCAGAACAGGTACTTCTGGCCCCTAACATTCATTGCTTCAGGATCCTTCACCCTAAGGAGGGAAGCACCTAATGAATTTAGCTGCCTGTGAGATTAGGAAAGTGGCTAGACTGGACTCTTTAGGTCTTGGGTTCTGGAGTCTCCATTTAGGAGAAATGAATCCCACACTGTATAAAGAGGCAACATAAAAATATTCCCTGCCTCAGGAGGATCCACTCACTGGCTTAGGTGATGTGCATCACACATTATCCACCACATTCACCCCTGGCTAGTCACTGCAGTATCTTCTTTTTTTTTCACATACCCAGGGTGCATGATAGGTGTTTTCACTTTCTGTGACAATCCAGGACAAATGATATTTCTGCCATTTGCAAAGCCGTAACGTACTGACCTTTGTCAGCTTTCTTCATCAAAAGCATAGTAAGTTTTATTTCTTTCCTTTATTTCCTCCCGTAAGCTGTCAGTATGGCCCATTGTCCATTGTTTTTTCTAATGTGTCCCTTAAGGGTAAACATGGCTCTGCATGAAAATAACATTTTGCTGAGGCTCCTAACTAGACCTTACTGTAAGGCTCTGCCTGGTTTTGTCAAAACCAGCATCACTTTCTTCAATAAAGCATCTTTGAACAGCAATAGCACCTCTGTATTTTGGAAGGTGGGCCAGTTCTAGCTGCGCCGTTGAGAAACTGCAGTCTTTCCATTCTTCCACAGCCTCCAACAGCATAACAAATAATAAGGTTACCAGAGGGTATGCAGCTTAGCGTGTGTAAAAAAACCCTAATCAGATATATTTTATTTCCCATAAACACTTATAGCTGTAACTTCTCTGCCAAAAAAAAAAAAGGGTGGTTTTTCCAGTGGGGCTGCTAAATTCAGTATCTCACTGGTAAACATCAATAGAGAGGAGGGCAAGAGAGGTTTTTCCTTCCCTATGACTAATGAAGGGAAATCCCAGAAGGAGTGAAAGACCTATCTCAAAGTAAAAGCTACCTATGATGCTCTGAATTAGGGTTTTAGAATGAGATATCTACCATGGGGTAACAAAACGCTCTTCCAGCAGTGAAGATGTAGCCTAAGAAACAAAGTTTCCATGTTTCCAATATGGAAATATGTTTCCAAGAATTTTAAAACTGATACAGAGGTCTTTTCCTCTGAAATCTGAGTAAAGGCTGGTGGGATACTGATGAAGACTGTAGATGATGTCACATCTTCAGGGTGGGACAGACTAATTCACACAGCAAAGGTTAAAAACTATCCTGAGGGGGTCTGTGTGGCGAAACTGGGCAGCAAGGAGAGAATGTGCTTTAGGAAACATTCCCAGCTGGGACTCACCTACAGGTCTTACATGCTAGAACTGGGTACTGGCACCTCCCCAAAGCAACATTTTTGTAAATGTCAGGTTTTTTTAATGCATGTCAAGCCAATCTCTCTGAAGTAACCCTGGAAAATATGAGTGGTAACCAGGGTGGGCTTCATCTACACGCAGTAAGGCATTCAGGGAACTGCTGTTCACCATCACGTGCCAGGGACCTCGGAGGTTCACCCAAATCATGCTTATCAGGGTTTTCAAACTTTCACCTCTACCTGTGGTAATTGGATGTGCACTTTCTGTCTGTTCTGACAATAAAAACTTCCTGATTAAGTTGGTGTGAAAGGCCACTGAGTATTACAGCCCTGCAGGTGAGCTCTGCGAGGTCGTGGACAGCCAGAGCTAGCTGAGAGCTGTAAGATCTCCGGGTAGACCATTAACCTCGGTGCAGGTTAACGACCCTTCTGATGAACAGAGCAATTTCTGAAGGGAAAACCAGAAAGACTCAATCCTCCTTGGCTGCCTCCCGCACCCATCCCACTCCACCCAAACATCAGCCATCTAGATGAAGGCACTATGCAGTTGCCTGCATAAAATCATTGGCTTGGAGGGTCATCAGACTCTTTGAGGTCCTACACTGACCTGGTGTGGGAGATCCTGACCTGGTGTAGGAGATCCAGTCACTCAGCTCCCACTGGCTTCCCAGGCTTTGAATTGGGGGAAGTATTTAAATAGCAAATCTTTGGAAACCGCATCTTATTCTGGGAATCCGTTTTGCCTGGAAGCATGTGCCTTCAATCTCAGCAGGGCTAGCAAGCTGCTCACAATACACATTTTCAAAAGCATATGGGCCAAAAGTCAATGGGACTTTTTTCCTGAGTAATAAGACTGGGTTATCCAACATCAACACGCAGCTATTTCTGCAAATGTGTGACAACATGCCACAAACCTGCAGAGCAGCCTTCCCAAGAAATGCCACCAATGCATTAGGCTTTCTTCCATGATATTCTGGGCTTATGAACAGCAGCAAGGCAGCCTGGGATTGACTCAAGAGCTAAAGCAAAGGCTGGGGTTTGCCTGTGACCAGCATTCTTCTCTAAATTAAAACCCTGATATTTTATACTATGGAAGTCAGTCTTGGAAAATGGGGGATTCGTCAAGGTAAGGAGCAATTTAGTAGTTTAATTATGAGCCCTTTAATGTCTTTTCATAATCAGTTAATAAATACCTTAACAATAAAATTGAATTTAAGCTTTTAATAGGCTGTGTTGGATTGAACTTAAACAAAAGAATTAGCAGCTCCAGGCATTGTGCAATAACTTCTCACTGCTTGGTGCCAGGAGAAACAAAGCATTTCAAGTACATTTTTTTGTACCTCACTATAATAAACGCTTGTAATATTCCCCAATTTCTGGAGTGTAAGATGCAGATCTTATTTATCACAGTATGTGACACATCTGGCACATGGATCAGGAAACAACTGTTTTACTTCATTTCTGTCATCACCTTCCAACAGATTTCTTTCACATTCCAATTTGGACGAGAGAACTTGGACTTTCTCTCCATAAGTTCTCCATTAACAGTTTCACAGCAACGAGCACTATTGGTTCGTTCTCCTTCCACAGCAATTAGTTACACCAAGCTGCATATTTTGACTTTTATTACAAGCGAACATGTAAAATTGCTGGTATTTACTCCTATCTGCTCCCAGTGCCTCTGTAACAGGCAGAGCAGAGAGATGCTTGCTGACTGTCATTACCTCCATTTAGTACCACTTTCAAGCGGCGGCGCTGCCTGGATGAGCATTGCTGGTTTCTGCCGCCTCCTGTCACTGTTATTAACATGTGTTTTATTTACAGTAGGGCTTTTGTTATGTCACTGACTGCGTTCTGCAGCTGAAGAGAGTGCTCTGTCTTTTGCTTGAGCAGGGGCGGGCATATCAAACTTGCCGAGATGGGAGCTTTGCAAGCTGCACTAACGACTGTGCACTAATAAAGCTTGAAAAGCTTGAATTACACTGGAACCCACAAAAATTTTCAAATTAAAAATCCATATTTAGAGGCCCCCTGTGGGCTGTGATTTTATTTAGTTTAATCCCCTCTTGAGGCCAATTAGGTAGACACCCTTCTGCACATGCATGCACCAGCACAAAAAAAATACAACATATAAGACTAGTTAAAAACAGGGGGTAGTATATCACTCATCCATTCAAAGACTGAAATTCTTTTCCCTTCTGTTGTCCCTGAAAATAACATGGCTGTCAGAAATCAAAAAAAGTCTATGCAAACAGTACTCATTTTATTTTTCTAGACTGTGCTTTAACTTTCCCTTGCTTCTTTCTGCAACATCTAGTAAATTTTCACTGTCGCATACTGTTTCACCAAATGTATAATAAGTGCAAAACCTCCAGTGTTACTGGCAGAGAAGGGCTGGATGCCTTGTTTCTTAGCCTGGGAAGTAAAGAGGTGCTGTGAAAATAAATTCCTTGGGCAATTGATTGAAATTTATCATCTTTGTGTAAAGTGCATGCACAGGGTGGGACAAGGATGCGTTCCACCTTCCCTAGCTCAATTCCATTAAGTGCAATAGGCTTGCCCCAGCAGCAAGCCCAAAGAAAGTCTGACTATATGCACAGATTTAATTTACCCCTCCCCATAATTTTTTTTTTCTTTTTGCATAAACTGTTGGCAAGGAACCAACTTCCTCTCACTGCTGTTCTTTGCATCAGAAGTGCAAACTTTGTCTCCTTTGTACCAAGTGGCAGACACCACATGTCCCATATAAAAAAGGAGTTAATAAAATGCACACTGAAAATGTAAAAGAAGGTCAGAGGTGATGTTTTGGTAATGAGGACTTCTCTAAGTGGGGAAAACAAAAGATCAAAGTTGTTTTAACTGTTACAGCTGTATACAGCAATGGGAAATAACAAATAAATATCCTCACTACAGACTCATGCTTTCGCTACCAGAGTGGGTTAAGAGTCCAACATTGTAAGTTCTTAAAACTTTGTCAGGAATCTAGCAACAAAAGCACTTTTCCTGAAGGTAACACACTGGTGCTGAAGTGTTTACAGGAGAGGGTGTCTCCTGCCAGGATAAAACAGCCACCATGGCATACCCTGGACCGAGCAGCCTGCTGGCCTGGGCAGGGGGCTCAGGGCACGGGCAGCACGGGGGTCTGCAGAGCAGTTCCTAGCATATTTTGGGGGCAAACATAAGCTATGGCTAGGAGCTGCAGGCTACCGCCACGGTACAAGGAAAGCAACCCCTGGTATAGAAAAGGAAAAACCGATCTGTGAAATTCAGCTGCTCAAGTGAATTTTCAGGATAAGCATTTTCTGATTATTCAAGGAACTGCATGGGGTCTGTGCTCAGATACATCAACTTAAATCTTCGAGAGCAACATAATGAGAACAACCGCTAAGGAAATGTGCCTGAAATAAATGTAATTTTATGGTACTTAAACGCAGATTAGGGCAAAAAGTCTATTTTGTTTAACAGGGGCTTTTATCCTGTGCTCATTGCTATCCCGTTGAAGCAACACTCAGCATCTCCCATATGTTGTTTATTCTCTCATCTGCCACACAGGGGCAATGCATCTGCAACTGTCACGTTTGGGGAGCTCCTGCTTGGCTTTTGCAGAGAGATTGCACAGAGGCGGGGGGGCGCTTCTGCCAGCATGCTTTGTCTGGGATTTATGTTTGAGAAAGTCAGGTGAAAAAGGGACAGCTTATTAAAAAAAAACAAAAACAAAAACAACAAAAAACACCTGAAGCAAATTCAATCTTTTTTTCCAGATGAAGGGTAAAGCTGAATGGGAGAATCCTTATTCAACTTACAGGTCAGGTAAAAATGGTCACTTAAGACAAAGGGAATACTTTTCTGAAAAGACTAAAGTTGTCATAATTTTGCAGATATTTAAAAGCATTCAACACACATACACAGACAATGCACACACTCGTCTTGGATCTGATTCAAAGTCTAAGAAAAGATGTCCATTAGGCTCAAACTGAGATCGGGGCCAACCAAAGGAAGAAAACTTGCTGCAAAAAAAAAAAAAAAATGCATTTTGGGAACTCAGCCACTACAGTATATCCCAATTTTACCCCGGTCTTACTGGAATCCAGCTTTGCAGAGTGCATGAGGAAGGAGGAAAGAGTGGAAAAGACCCAAGCCACCCCTAACCAGGAGAGAAAACCACGGACCACATTGTCAAAGTCTTCTCCATGTACCCCACGTGGCCAGCATCTGCCTCCTTTCAGACACCTTCACGTGCACAAAGTTGGGTCTGGGGCAGTCCCCAAGTTCAGTTCCTGGGCTGATGAAGGTAGCTGCTGCTGTAGCGATAGGACTCAACGAACGCTACTACACCTCATCCGCACCAGATGAATGGGTTAAACTTAAGAGAAACTACACATGCCCTGCCTTTGTATATTTATATGTACGTATACATAAAGCACAGGTAATACAGGCAACCTTATAACCGTCCTGCATAATTTCATGGCAACAATGTAATTTTAATTTATTCTAAAACCACAGCAGATTCCCACTGCCCGTTAGGACTGCAGGAACTCAAAGTCTGCAATTTATGACCAAACACTGTGCTGGTGTGAGGGTCTGTCAGGGTGCCTGGAGCACTGCATGGACACAGAGCTCCCACCCCTCCTGTGCTAATGACAGGACTGCAACACACAACTTATTTGCCTCACTTTTTTAAAAAAATCATTTGTGAAAGGTACCTAATGATGAGTGCGAAAGCAGTCTGTAGGACAGTTAACTATAAAAGAAGGTTTTGACTCTCTGGGTTTCCCAGCATCTGTAAATTAGGGAGGCAGCTATTTTTTTTTATTATTTTTTTTTTTGTCCCATGGAGAAAGCAAGCCATAACTCTTTACCCATCCCCCTCCCACAGAGAAATGAGCAGGAAACTGCACGCTGAAATTCATTGAGTTTCCTCTACCCTTCGTGTGTTATTCCCCTGTAGGGGAGAATGGAGCCTTTTATACCTCCATAGCTCTGGGCTCTTTGGGTAATGAAGGGAACACATTTATTGGTACAAGGTTTGGTGTTTATTGATGCTACCCATTTTTCACCAGGTTTAGCACTCTGTGGGGAAGGCACACGGACTTTCCAAAACACATTTTATAATCACGCCATTTCAAGGTTTATGCAGTATAATATGTTTAACTGTTAAATTGTAAATAAAAGTCACTGCCCAATGCTGAGCCCTCTTCAAGAAATTACAGTCAGCTACATCTTTAATTCTCTGAAGTACAAACAACTCACCAGCACTGTTGCATGTGTTACACACACATGCTGTTTACCTGGCAGATGTAGCACGCAGAATTATCCTTCTAGAACGGGTTGTGGGCTTAACCTACCCCTGCTTCACTCAGCAAATAGGGGAAAAATTCCTTTCCCACTGCAAAAACAAAACATATTCCTGCCTCATCCTCTTCTCAAGCAGGCCTTCACTTTTTAACAAACCTGACGAATGATTTGCCTTTGCCGCTGGGTGTTTTTTAAAAGATGCCTGCTGCTGAGGCTGCTGGCAGCGTCTGGAGGCACCTCCTCACCCTCCCCTGCAGCTGCACTCCCTTTTGAGGTAGCACCCACCTCGAGGAAATCCCAAAGCGCAGGGATTTACTCCCAGAGTAGGGCTGGGAGGTTTGGGTTGGAAGGGACCTTAAAGATCACCTGGTTCCAACCCCCTGCCATGGGCAGGGACACCTTCCACCAAACCAGGTTGCTCCAAGCCCCGTCCAGCCTGGCAGCTCCAGAGATACTGTGGGAAGGTGCTTTAGGAGGCAAAGCCACACACATCTGCACAAAACCCTAGGCAGCCCCAACCGGCACCAGGTATTTCCCAAACTGTATTCCTAATATACATCAGTGGGGGATTACCTTGCTGAGTGCAAGAGATCTCGTGCTGTAGATCAACAGAGGAGACGCTGCTGCCATCGCCCCGCAGGCAGGCTGCCTGCATCCAGCAGTGCTCCCTGGCCCCTTCTGGAAGCCATGCAGAGGGCTCCATCTGATGAGGCATGAGGAGTATTAACCATTTCCAAAATCCTGCATCCAGTATTGATTTAACAAAGTCCAGCCCTAGCAAACACTATTAGCACAAGGAAGGCTTTGTGTAGTGATTGTTCTGCCCTCATCTGCGTTTTGCCTGCCAGCATAGCACTGTCTGTTGCAGTGCCTGTTCAAAGACCAGTTGCCACAAATGCTTCACCTATCTGCTTCTCAGTTTGGTATTCTCCACCAAAAAGCAAAACCTTTAATGAAGGAATAAGTGACTAAAGACATACCACCTCAGATTAAGGCTGAGAAACAAGTACGTCATCAGTTCTAGTTAGTAAATCAAAATTCCTGAAGATGATGAAGTTGCTTTTCTCTTTTGTGACAGCACACCCAGATCAAACATTTCTGATGGCAAGAGAGAAACCCACAGAGGGGAGCTCTCCTCTGCAGAGATTCATTTGCTATCTGGTATTGATGTGTTACTTAATTTATTGATCCACGGAGGAATGAAAAGTCAAAGGCAGTACAAACTGCATTCTACATAGGCTCTTAGGGAGAAAAACATTTTTCTCTCTTCTTCCTTCTTTGAACTGTTTCTGAAAATAGGCACTCCTGTCATGGTACAAAAAATTCCAGGTCAGTGTAAACCTGACAGCTTGTCAATAGGGCTGCACAACAGGCCTTACTCTCCAGTTCATTCCTGTTGCTTGCTTCATTAGTACAAACTCTGCAGCTGTCCATTTAAATAAATAAATAAAATAACTTGCATGGAAATATGGTCTTTAACCCTTATACTTCCTTTCAAAAAACAAATCCATTTAATGGAAAGGTGTTAAGGGGGCAGCTCAGATCAGATAGAGAATGGTTTAGTATTTTCCCATTTATTTTTTACCATTTTAGTGCTGTTCAGAGATTTAAAACCTGTGCATGTGAAGGTTAGAGTAGGTTACAGGGGAGCCTACATGTATTGGGTTTGCGTGGCAAGGTTTTGCTGGTAGGGGGGCTACAGGGGTGGCTTCTGTGAGAAGCTACTAGAAGCTTCCCCTATGTCCAATGCAGCCAATGCCAGCCAGCTCCAGGATGGACTCACCGCTGGCCAAGGCCGAGCCTGTCAGTGACAGTGGTAGCACCTCTGCGGTAACATATTTAAGAAGGCGGAAAAGTTGCTGTGCAATGGCATTGAGAAGACAGGAGTGAGACTATGTGAGAGCAACAACCCTGCAGACCCCCCGGCCAGTGCAGAAGGAGGGGGAGCAGCTGCTCCAGGCGCTGGAGCAGAGATTCCCCTGCAGCCCGTGGTGCAGCCCACGGTGAGGCAGGCTGTGCCCTGCAGCCCGTGGAGATCCATGGTGGAGCAGATTTCCACCTGCAGCCCGTGGAGATCCATGGTGGAGCAGATTTCCACCTGCAGCCTGTGGAGATCCATGGTGGAGCAGATTTCCACCTGCAGCCCGTGGAGGACCCCACACCAGAGCAGGGGGATGCCCCAGCAAGGCTGTGACCCCGTGGGAAGCCCACGCTGGAGCAGGATCCTGGCAGGATGTGTGGACCCATGGGGAGAGGAGCCCAGGCTGGAGCAGGTTTGCTGGCAGGGCTTGTGACCGCATAGGGGACCCCACAAGAATTGCAGCCCATGGGAAGGACTCATGTTGCAGAAGTTCATGGAGGACTGTCTCCCATGGAAAGGACCCACGCTGGAGTTGGGGAAGAGTGTGATAAGCCCTCCCCCTGAGGAGAAAGGAGCAGCAGAGACAGTGAGCGATGAACAGACTGCAGCACCCATTCCTCATCCCTCTCTGCCACTGGCAGGGAGGAGGTAGAGAAAATCAGGAGTGAAGTTGAGCCTAGGAAGAAAGGAGAGGTGGGGGGAAGGTGTTTTTAAGATGTGCTTTTATTTCTCATTATCCTGCTCTGATCTGAATGGTAATAAATTAAACTAATTTCCCCAAGTCAAGTCTGTTTTGCCCATGACAGTAACTGCTGAGTGATCTCCCTGTCCTTATCCTAACCCACAAGCTTTTTGTTGTATTTTCTCTCCCCTGTTCAGCTGAGGAGGGGTACAATAGAGTGGCTTTGCTGGGCACCTGGCACCAAGCCAGACCCATCCCACCACACTGTAAAAAAGACATACCAAGACACAGTAAAGGATGGAGACATCCATTGAAGCTGTGTTCTAAAGACCACGGTTAGGAAGGAGCAGCACAGCCTGACTTTGCCTTAGTGCGGCGGGACCCTTTCCCGGGCATCTAACCTTTCTATCCCTTTCAAGCCAGTTGCATTTTTTATGTGTCTACAGAGTCTCTTTTCAGGAAGGCACATTGCCCTAGAACAGCCTGCTCTTCCCCTGAATGCTAAATAATTAGGAAAAAATAAAAGTGTGTCATTTTTCCACTGAGCAGTAGATTACTAAGAAATCACTCTCGACCAGTGGAGCCAATGGATGGCTTATGACTAACCTCAGGGGAGCAAGACGTAGCCAATACTGGGCTTGGGCTTATCAGAACTGAGCAGGAGATGGTCTTCTCACCTTGTAAGACTTTTCCAAGACAATAGAAAATAAAAGTATCTATTTCTGCACTAGAATGCCACCACATCCCTAAAATCTCCTCCATGACAAAAACTGAGCTCCAGAAGATCATCACAACAGCCACTACTTGGGCTGGGACAAGTGAAACTGAAGTTCAAATCCTTCAATTTCCAGCCATTTTTATATATAAGACAATGCATTAAACAATGAGTCAGTAATCCAGTTCCACCTTTTCTGTCTCAATAAAACTTCATTCATTTAAAGAAGTGGAGCAGCTTCCCTGTGGTTGCTGTTAAAACATTTCTTTAGGTGCCAGAAGACTTTGGAAGGCTCAGCAGGTAGGTGTCTCCAGCAGTTCATAGGAAAGCTTCAGCCATCACACTGTTACTCGCTTGGTCCTGTAATCTTTCTTTTTCAGATCAAATTCTACCCTGGAGCAGAGAAATCTGTCTCATCAGAATTGGTACATTCTGATGAACCATCAGTTTACTATTTGTCTACTGACAAAAACGTTCAATTTTTAAAAATCCCAGCTTGTTCAGTATCAAAACCCACAGCCCATAGTGGCTACTCAGGCTGGGATCTGTATTGCTAACAGTAGCTGGCTTGGTGAAATCTCATGCAATAACCAAAACCTCTAAAAGAAGAATTGCACAGTCTATGATATGCTGCACTTGATTACTATTTGCACCAAGTTGCAAGACATTTACATTCTTCTTAATGCCCATTTCAGTTGTTGGTACAGGAGGGCCAGGATTTCAGGTTTTATTTTGGGGGCACACAGTGCTCCCATGTCTTCACGTGTTGCGCAGGGTTCCACTGCACTGAAGC
The DNA here is from genome assembly GCF_015220075.1 of Falco rusticolus. Taxonomy (NCBI): domain Eukaryota; kingdom Metazoa; phylum Chordata; class Aves; order Falconiformes; family Falconidae; genus Falco; species Falco rusticolus. The sequence goes on from NC_051192.1 coordinate 84,691,222, forward strand.
TTGTGACTCCTATTTCACTCCCCTTAATTTCAGCAAGTGCTCCTGTAGGAATATGTGCTATCAGACAGTGGGATGTCATCAACATTACCCTGCAAGACACTTCTTTCCTCAGTTCAAAGTCTTATGATTGGGGCTCCATTTGATCAGAGATTTACTGCTTTCACATTGCCTAGATATCCTGTGGATATACGTGACTTAGCAGCTGCTGAGAAATTGATATGTCAGCTGAATACATTATGCCAAACTTTCACACTTCTGACAGTTCTGGAACTTCTTTCCACATTACTGCTCAAAAACTTGAGCCCTTTAGGAATAAAAATACTGGCTAACTAATTAAAAAGTAGAAATATTTCTTAAAAGTTGCTACCCACTGAAAGAGACCCATTATTTTTGTTTACCTTATTTCCTACCAAAGAATTTTTTCTCTCATACTTATGACATCATATTTTATGATTGTCCTAAGAATGTATACAAACAAAAATATAAAGTCCCCCAAATATGCAAGTAAAGATGTCTGTTTCTTGAATACACCTTGTATAGATTGCTGTCTAGACTCTTCAGCTTGCCACTATTAGTCATGACCATGCAGGATGTTCAACATCTATTGATGAAAACACCTCGCAAAATAGCTCAGTACAAATCACCTCCCCTTTACATGGACAAACTGAGTGTCCAAGTGATTTGTCTGAGATGAACGATGGATTTGTGAGCAGCATCCAGATTTCTCAAGTGCCAGCCTTGGCTGTGCTGGTAGTGTGCAGCTCTCCTGCTGTGCTGGTGTCTTGCTGCAGATGTGGTTGAATTCCCTGTATTGCAAGGGCTGAACAATCTAAATTGCATGAGCTGCACAGAAGAAGTCTTCTGTGTCCAGGCTCTCATTGTGCACAAAAACTGGTTGTGGGGCCTCACCTCGGTGTCACTGAATCGCTGCTTTTCCAACAGACTGCTGATGTGGATAAAGAGCTATTTCAGCCATTCCAAATCCTCTTTGAAGGAGTAGAGCACTTTGCTGGAGTTGGGTGGACACCAGAAGTAAAATAGTATGTATGTTAATCTTGTCTCTGCTTAGAGGGTTTGGGGCAATACAGTCAGAAGCAGAATGTAGTTGTCTCTGTCTTCTTCAAGCTTAAGCCTGCTTTCATTTTTACATTGCTACAAACTTGTTTGTGCAAACAGTACGATTTTTCCAAAAATCAAAACAGAGCCCTCCCCGTCTCTTTCTCTGGTACCTGGTCTGACTGCTTTGGTATTAGGCACTCACAGCCTTTGATTTACGTGTCCTCTCAGCATCCCTGTGAGACAGTGCAGTGTTACTATCCACATTTTACAGATGGGGAACCGAAGCCCAGAGAGGCTAAGTCACCTGCCATGGTCACACAGGAATTCTGTGGTTGAGGAGAGAAATGAGCCCAGGTTCCCCAAGCCCTCGGCTAGCGCCCTACACACTGGACCATCCTTGCTGACCAGACTTACTGGTCAGAAAACCTGCTGTAAGTGTTACTTACATTTGCATGCTATTTTTAACCCTGTAGATGATGTAGTACAGTGTTTCTAACTCACTACAAGCTTCTCTGAGAGGGTTTCTCACCAAAAGGTTTGTCAAGCATTGGAACTGGCTGCCCAGGGACGTGGTGGAGTCACCATCCCTGGAGGTATTTAAAAGACGTGTAGATGTAGCACTTAGGAACATGGTTTAGTGGTGGACTCAGCAGTGCTAGGTTAACGGTTGGACTTGATGATCTTAAAGGTTTTTTCCAACCTAAAATATTCTATGATTCTATAATCCTTCAGTGTTTTCTAATTTTTTTACTGGTCTTCACAAGTCTGCTGGGAGTTTACATTTTTTTAATACCTGTTATTTCCTTTTTACATGGCCAAGCACAAGCTTGGTTCTGATTTAGTCCCTTAATGGACTCGAGTGGTGGTTTCTCAAGTGGCAATTGAGAGGAGAATTGGCAATGAGTGCCTGCCTTTATCGGCGCTCAGAATCAGTACCTTCAAAGCTATCCTTGTGTTCCTACTTACCCCAGACTAAACTGGGGTTGCACACTTACTCCTCTGATGTTGTTCTTATCCTGTTTGTCTACCTCATCCCTTTTTAGGACACTGAAAAAATATTTACAAAAACAATGAAGGCAAAACCAGAACAGCACTTCTTGATTCTAGCCTTGAGGCAGTCATGATGTATATTTGACCACGAGCCAGCAATGCACCCTTGCAGGAAAGACTGCCAACTGCCTCCTACACTGCATGAGTAGGAGCTTTTTACCAGCAGGTTGAGGAAGATGATCCTTCCGCTCTACTCGTCTCTGGTGAGATGCATCTGCAGTGCTGTCTCCAGTTCTGGGGTCCCTAGACTCTTCTCAGCGGTATCCAGTGACAAAAGCAAATGAGCACAAACTGAAACACAAGACGTCCCCTCTGAGCATCAGGAAACACTCTTTTAGTGTGAGGGTGACCAAGCACTGGAGCAGGTTGCCCAGCATGGTTGTAGAGTTTACATCCTTGGAGATATTCAGAACCCCACTGGACAAAGTCCTCAGCAACCTGCTCTGACCGACCCTGCTTGATCAGGGGTGGTTGGACAAGAAAGCCTCTACAGGTTCCTTCCAAAGTCATCTATTTCATGATTCTGTGACATATGACACTGGATTCTCAGACAGCTGTCCCTGCAGCTTCGGGCAAGCCATGCTGAGCATCCCAAAGGAAAGCAGAAGGATGTGGCTGTGCCAAAGATTCTCTCACATCTGTAAACTTGCCATCAAGAAAGCTATGGAAAATGGGGATAGTCAAGAGCAGACTATTAAACTCTAGCTTTTGGGGATGGAAGAAAACCACATTATATTAATACCTCCACAGCCTTCACAGAGAGCTTAGTTTACACTATGCTGTTCATTTGGGGTACAATGATCCTTACGGGTCCCTTCCAACTTGAGATATCCTGGGATTCTATGTTTTCACTAAATCACTCAGATGGTATTGACATCGCTCCTTTCCTCATCCGGGAGGAAGGACAAGTGTCACAGTAAGCGCTGTCTCCCTCAAGACTGTTTAACCCTTCACTAAGAAAGCAACCCAAAGGCTGCATGCTTCTCCCACCACCTGCAGGAACCAGGTGTCAGTAAGATCAAGGTTTCATGCTTTCTCTTACCTTTTACACTTCAGCCAGCTACAAATGACTAGACTGCAGCTTGTCTGAAAAATTGTACCACTGGAGAAGCTTCGCTATCACCAAAGCACTGGCTATCAATTTGCAAGATCACAACAGGGAATTGCCACATTGAGAAATTGTGGGGCTTGCAGAGATAAAGATCTCTTCAGCTCTCACTTTTCCCTGTGGTCAATGACCATGCACATGGTGGTCAGCTGGGCTCAAAACAACGCCACTGTAAAAAAGCAACCTGTAAACAGCATATTACATTGCTTGCAAAAGATAATTCAGCGAAGAGAAGATGCAATTCAGTACAGAACTTCATTACTTCAGCTGGTATATGGACAACCAAGAACATGGATACTGTGGTATAAAGTAATGATTTGTATTCTTGACACCACAAAAGCATATATTGACCTTGTACAATTTGTGACCTTTTACATGTTCAGTATGTCAGTGATCTTGAGTGCTGGACAGAGGGTACCACTTCTACATGGTACTGCATGCTTGGAACCTCTGGTTGGTGAGGACTCAGAGAAGGAAAATCAGAAGAAATCTCACCATCATATAAACTAATGGCTCCTATTTGCCTCTTTGCTGCCAGCAGTATATTAAACCTCTGAACACAAGCAAAATGCCTAAGAAACTTTTTTTTTTTTTTTTTGTAATTGTCTGCCCTTCTCTTTGTCTCCAGTAGTCATTATTAATTGAAGGTCCAACATATGTTTGCATTAAAGTGTATTAGGAAATGGTATGGTCTCCACCCATCTTCACTGGGATTTCAGGACTATTTATTGGCGTGATTCTGCTCCCATTTCAGTGAGAGGTAGTTTTTCATTGACTTGAGGAAGGACAGTGTTAAGCCTATACTGAGAGTTTTAGAGGAGAAAAAAATAATGTTGATTACAACCGGCTCCAGACAATAATAGTATCCCTTTCCTAAATTCAGAGAAGTAAAGCAAATATGAAACAAACAACAAAGAACTGACAGAAAAAGGGAGTTCATTCCAAGTTCAGTCCATTAAGAGCTACAGTTTGATACTGTTGATTTCCCCTGAGTTCAGTAAAGACAAACTCACAAAAAAAGAGCATATCTATCCTTTTCCAAAAGGCATTAATGAAGAAAGGTAATAATGAGATCTGACTTTGTCTAATCAGTTAATAGCTCCAGCAATACAACTTTGTCTCCTGAAGTGATCAAGCTGCTGAGAATCATAGTGCCACAGGTAAAATTTTACGAAGCTGCAGTGATAAAAGCCTTTTTTAAATTAACAGGTTATCAAGGGCACAGAATTATCTTCACACACACAGAGCACACTGAGGAGTGGTTTCTGTCTGAGATCAAAACTCCCACATGGAAATATTTACAAGCCGGTGTCTGTGGGCAAGAGGAGGGTCACAGTTCCCACTGTACCACATGGAGATCCCAGTACTGCTGGAGAAGTCGTGGCAGTGATTCATCTCGTCCTTAGTTTGCCACTGACCGCTTGGGCCAATTGACTAATGTAGATACCTAGTGTCACTTGAGATGCTCTGTGGTATCCAAGGCACCCTCACGGGGCTGGCAGATTTGGCGTGAGACCCCAGGGATACCTGTGTCTGCCTTGAGCAGAAGCTGAAAGTTGATGGGATACCTGCAGGTAATTCAAATACCACTAGGTGCCTAAGTTTAGGCAACTGAGCCCCTTTACTGGCCCCCTTGAGGACACCTACTTGTAAATGACTAAGTTAAGGTGTCTTATTCTTGCACTTAACTCCACCACAGTCAGCTGGAGATACCAAAGAGGTCAAAAAGTAAATAAATAACTCTAGCAATGCCCCATTTCTGAATGCATGACAATTTGGTCCTTCACCAGGCTATAGGTAAACAAATAAAACAATCCAGATGCTGTAGTGTTTGCAGTCACCTTGGTGAGTATCTTGTCCCAATCACACAAAAATGTAGCAAACACAGCTCTTCACAATCTGCACTAGATGCTTACGGTTTGGGGATTAAAGCTGAAAGTGTTAATGTAGCCTTTAGAGAAATTTTTAAACAGAGAAAATTAAATTGATATAAGAGAAAAAGAAATCCAGTTTCAGCAAAATCTTTGAAATTCTTCACTTTTACCAGCAATCTGAATCCACATCATCCCTCTGACCATAAATTCTTAATGCTTTTGTGAAAAAAAGCAGATTGTCTGAGTTCGGTATCCAAAGATGAATATAAATATCATTTGTGGACACTTTTGGTGGTAGCTGTCAAACACTGTTTCAGTTTTGGAAATTACTGTTGCCTCTCCCATCACTGTTTTCTTCAAGCCAAATTGGAAGTAGATTACTGAGATCCTTCTGCCATTCCTGTACCTGGTCCACACATACATGAAGGACTAGTATGTCTTATCATAGCATAACACTTAAAATACGTTGGGTTTAAAGATAAAAGCTATGGGTATCCACAGGGTCTGAAAGATATTGTTGTAAATAGTGTACTTTTATGGACTCCATGTATTCAAGAACCAGACATAACAAGATACTGAAACATGAAGGAAAGTATAAAGGCTAAGGTGAGGGTTACTAGACCAAAGTTGCCAATATGTCTGAGAAACAGAGGCCCTCCTTTGGAGGAAATACAGGTCTGACGTAAATACTCCATCTAAAATATACCATGAATACTGATTCTCATGGACGATTAATAGAAGGTGCAAGACTTCTTTCCTCAAACCAGAAAATAATTTGAAAATAAATATCCATATGTGTGACAAACTTTTTGCAAATTTGGGAAACATATATTGCATGGCAGAAAGACAAAGACTATCTGCAAAGTAAATGTTCATCGTCTAATTTAACAGCTAACCTAAGGAATCAGTGCAGAATCAGATACAAATTTAGCAGTATTGTGGATAGTGTAGGGCAAATATGTTCACAAGTGACATCTTGGAAATACACTTACATGAATAAAAAATTGATATATTACGGAGAACAAAGTCTTTTGTGCCTTAACAGCCTGATCCAGCTCCTTAAGAAGATAAAAGAAATATTCTCATTCACTTGTGTAAATGCTGGACCAGATTGATATCAAGAAAACAACAATCCATATGTTTCTGATTCCACTGGTCTTTCGGTGGTGAAGAATCCTCACCTCTTTGACAAAGTACTACAACTCTCAAAAGAGATTTACACCATTCTGGGAGGAGAGTCTAGCCCGCCCTTGAGTTACATGCCTTTTTAACCCCTTAACACATGGCAGTAAGTAAAGCCTGCAGAAAAGCTGCTGAACTTGCACATGCAGTAACTCCTAAAGTAAACTGTATGGCTGCCAAAAAGCATATGAGAAGTCAGAAATAACTTACAATATGGCAGGTGTTACAGTGCATGTCTTAGGTACGTTATAAAACACAGACTGAAGTGGTTCCAGGATCTCAGAGTTATGATGATACAGACTGTGAGGTTGCTGTTTAGATGAAATTCCTCCTACCATGTCTTCAAACCATTATTTTTCCCCTTATTTGCTCCATTCACCACATTTAGATGCCACCATCTTGGATTTCCTTCTCTGAAAAGGAAATCCCCACTTCTCAGCATGAAACTTGAAAAGATTCCAGTCTTAGAAGGAGCTGCTAAGCCTACATCCTACACCCAGGTAACCTAAGCCATGTGGAAATATGAACTGTTTGCAACCTTCAAGTACTCCAAAGCAGGCCAAGCTCGGGACCTCAGCCAGCACCACGAGTACCTCGAGCAGCAGACGGCAGCAGTTAGTGGGGAAGTCAAAAGGCAAGGGAAAGGGGAGAGTTGCCAAAGCACCTAAGAATATGCGCGCATTAAAGCACACTCTTGGAAAAAGAGATGTTTGCAGTAGTTCTGTGCACGCCGGTACGTCCCTATGACGATGTCAATCCAGGGGGAGATGCTGATTTTTTTCCTGAGAGTTGGATGCTGCCTCCCAGCTAACGAGACCCATCTCCAGCAGGAGGCTGCTTGCTGACCAACGAGCCTTATCTCCCAGCCCAATGCAGCGTTGATCCTGCACAGCAACACAGCCCCCCATCAAGTCAGCATGCCCTCAGCACCTGTGGAAAGCACATCTATAGGTAGGACGTATGATCTGCAACGCCAGAAAGCCAGATTGGGGGGGCTTGAGTCAAATCAGTGGGACTTCACAGCTTTAAGAATCTGACTTTTTGGCCCTTTTGAAAAATCTCACACTAGAACTTATAAAACCGGCAGTATTCACAAGAGTATTAATTAGGACTTCAAAAAAAATTACTCCAAGAAGTAAACCCCAGCCTTTCATGAAGCCAAGTCTTCATTCTGAAATGGCAAAAAGCAGAAACCAGGACCGCATTGCCTCATCTCTAATGGGAGACAAGAAGAGCTTTGGATACAGCTCCAGGCAGGGTTTTGCTTCATAGAAGGAAATCCAAGGTGGTGGCTGTGAAGTGACAAATTCCTGCTCATGCTGTTTTATTTCTCCTGGATGTAATGAGGTTGTTTAACTAGCCTGACTTTCACATCAAGTTAACTCCTGCACACGCACAGCCTCATATTTTCTGGATCAGTAGCACAAACATCATGAGAAATGCTTTTCATTTGAGGTTCCCTGGAACAGTACTAAGCATATGGAACGATAAAGCAAAATTTGTCTTTTCAAACATGGAATTAGTCTCCAACTTATATATTAATTTTATTTTTTTTTTAACTTGCTTATAGGAAAATGGTGTATCTTCCTCAGATCTGTGGTTTTGTTGGTTTGGGCTGTTTTAGTTCTCAAGGAAGTAGAACTGCCTCCCCTCCCACCCACCCTCAAATGAAGGCAAGGTGGCAAATATATGCCACAGGGCTTGTTCGAGGTGGAGGGCTGTTTGTTTTTTGAAGCCATTAAGGCAGTCCTTCCTTCTACGGTGCTATCCTTTCCTCCCTACTGGAGATTATTCCTTATTGGCATCTCTCTTCTATCAGAGATCTGCTTTATTTGGTCTCTTCTCACACTTTTTTCACATTGCAATGCAGTACATCACATAACAGCTGTATGGGAGCACAGACAGCACTAGCATCAGCCGATGGCTCCCTTCTCATCCAGGATTTCGGCTTCATTTGGCTTGTGATCAGTAGTTGTGACTCCCTAATATAGAGATGGACTCTTTTTTTGCTCCTTTTTCTCTGCCTCCCTCTTTTTAATCCTCTGCTGTGCCAAAAAAAATTACTTTGAAAGGTATTTGGAAGCTTTTTGATTTCAACATTTTTCAAGGTGTCAGGCTGGGACTTTCCCCAAAAACAGCAATAGTTAACTTAGCTAGCTATCATGTTGTAAACGTTTGTTATAGTTTTAAAAAGGTTTTTTCCTTTATTCTTAAATGTGCCAGAAATATGGGGTTTCTGTTCCATACAGTGATTCCCCTCACTTTTATTGTCTTTTTTTTTAGTGGGAAAGTCAATGAACAGTGGTTTAGGAAGACAGGAAGGATGCAGAGCAAATAGCAAGCACAAACCAAGGAGAATTTCCTCGTTCTTCCCTCAGAAACCCATGTTTCCTTTGTTTCTGGCTTTCTGTAAGGAACAGAAAAAAGCCACTTAAGTTAGCAAACAAAGTCCCATTCCAGCTGGGCAACTGATACAGCTCAAAGCATGAAAACTGAGTATGTTATGAAGAGAAAACCTGCTCAGCTTAGTGGGACTATATCTTTTACTTGGACGCTAAGGGGGAAGGGGTTGCCCTGTGCCTGCAAGCAGCTGCACCCAGATGACAATACATTGAACTTGCCCGCAAGAGTCTGAACTGTAAAGCAAGCATACAGTAAATCCATTTTGGATTTTAAACACTTTTTTAAAAGCTCCTTCTCATTTTCACTCATCCTGGCAAATTTTTGCCCTTCGTGAGCTTCATAAGTTAAATCAGACAAGCGGGACACCGCTTATTGTTCAACTCCAAGTGACAAAGGGAGGAGAAAAGCTTTGTCATCGCACTAAGTTCTGGGAAGGGCTTTGGGTCCCTAAGATTTCATCGTAGTCAGCAGAGAGAGATGGCAATTCCTGGCTCAAATAACAGGTATGTGAAAGCGCTCTTTGGAAAGGCTCTTTTCTGTCTCCATGACTTTGGAAAGAACCCAGGTAATGAAGACAGATGTAGATAGACAACAGCTGTGGAAAAAAGGCACCTCTTTTGTTCTTTTTGTCAGTCATTGCTGTAAGGAGGAAAAGGCGTGCTCTCTCTCTCTCTCTCTCTCAAACTCTCAAACTGTCTCTCAAAACTCTCCACCCCCCCACCCCCCACCCCCCTGCTACGTTTTACAGAATGGGAATCGAGTCCCACAAAATGCAAGATACTTCTGTGAGACCCAGATTCAGACCAGGGCCCTGGGACTTCAATGTGCTGCCAGTGCATATATATTTATATGCTTTACACAGCAAACGTGTAATGCTTAAACAGCATTAGGTACGTAACTCGGCTTTGCATTCACGCTAGCATGGTGTTCTTAGAATAAAGTTGCGTCCTTGCACATCAGCCATATGCATCCAGGAAAACTGTGGCTCATTTTAGTTTGGTGCAGCTTGCACTGAGCATGTGTTTAGGGAACTACTGTAGGAGGAAGAGCAATGTATATGCCAGGCCAATGCCGGGTTTTTGTGTCATCTGACTCGGCACCTCTGTGGTATTAACTGACATCGCGTATCAGGTTAGGCTAATAGCCTACCACTTGGTTCTGCTTGAGCAGATCTGCGTGCTCAGGCTACAGGCCACTGACGAACACAGAGCCTCGGAGGGAAAGGATTAGTTGCTCTGTGATCCGCAGGATGGCACTTGCACCACAAGATGTACAGACTTAATGGCTGGATCCGCTGTGGATCGGAAGCTACACCTGGAAAGTAGCTATACAAATCTGGCGCTCCAGGGTTGCCCACAGCGATGAAAGCAGGCTTGGATGACAAAATGACAGATACTGACAACTTGGGTGGGACATTACCAGACTGGGAGAAAAACTTAAAGGACATAGAAATACCTGCTTGTTTTAACAAGACACCCCAAGAGACCGGAAGGACTTTCCCTCACTCCAAACAAGCTGGGAATTACCCAGTAGGCAAAATGATCAACAAGGGCTCTTTTGCCAAGGTAACGGAGGGGCTGCACGTCCCCACTGGGGAGAAGGTAAGTTCTTGATGAGAGGAATTGCAAGTAACCTCCTACTAACTTATGTCAGAAAATTTCAGACCATTTAATCCGCAAACCACAATCTATTCAGTGAATTATCCTCTGAACCTTATCCTCATAAATTAAGCTCATAAACTGAGTTTATTGCTCATGTATAATCAGTCACATGTGTGAATATGTATGGAGTACAACTGTTTTCACAATTATAAAACAATATAGACAATAAAGATATCCTCCTGCTGAAACAGAACAGGATGATGGCGTAAGGGCAATTTCAAATCTGCTTTCCCTGATAATCCTGAGTAATTAGTGCTGTATATCTGACCTTTAAAGCTATGGACAACACTTACTGAACAGCCCGTCACTCTGACAGGAATCATTTATATGGCAGGACATAGATAACAGCTGTTACCTCTAGATCAGTTGGGCTAAAATAATGTTGCACTAGACGTGTGGAAAGGTGAATCTATAAAGTGGCTTTCTGTTTTTTTCCTTTTCTTGTGGCTTCACTGGCTGACTAGCTTCCCAAACTGCAAAGGGTCTAATCCAAGGCCATTATAGCCAGTATCTTGAGTGGCTTTTAGACCAAGTCAGAAGGGAGCATGTTAGAAAAAATATGTGGTACACTACAGGTGCAGTTACCAGTTAAGCAGGTAGGGATTTTATGCATTTCATGTTCTTTCAGCCCATCTTAATAAAGCATTTTATTCTCAGTGGTGGTACAAAATAAACTGTTATACACTCCTTGGGGAATAACGTAGCAAAGTCAGGTATTTATTAATGCAATCAGAGGGATAAATATGACAGCATTCAGCCTTTCCATTTTGGTCTTCAAGAGAAATAAAAAGTGTTCTTCCACAGGGAATGTCTCCCTCTGTGATACTGATTATCAAAACCATGTCAAGACCAGCTTCTCCCACATGTCAACTTACTCTCCATCCTTTTGAAAATTTATCTGGGTCGAAAAGCTTGTTGCCAGTTTGCATATATCCTGCAGTTTAGGTAGCCATAAAAGTAATTGACAAGAGAAAAGCCAAGCAGGATTCCTACGTTTTAAAAACCATGGAGCGTGAGCCACGGATGCACCAGATGATTAAGCACCCCAGTGTTGTTCGGCTATATGAGACCTTGGAGACTGACAACTCCTATTACCTGGTGATGGAGCTGTGCCTTGGCAGGGACCTCCTGGACAGAATTTGTGACAAAGGGAGGCTGGTGGGAAGGGAAGTAAGGAGATAAACCAGGCAAATTCTGTCTGCAGTAGAGCACCTGCATTGCCAGGGGATTGTTCACAGGTGAGACGTTTCCCCCCCATCCAAATAACGTTAAGAAAAGAAAGCGTGCAAGCATGTAGAGTGCTCTTCTTCACCGAGAACATTTCTTCTATTTTCCCTTGTAAAAACAGGGGGATTGCAAAGAAGACTGTGTTCTTTCAGCCCATCTTAATACAGCACTTTATTCTCAGTGGTGGTAGAAGATAAGCTGTTATGCACTCCTTACGGAGTAAAGAAACAAAGTCCAGGGATAAGAGCTGATGAGTGCAACAAATCAATACTTAGCCACAATTATCTCAGAATGAGCTGGTGACAAACATGTATCTAATTCAAAAATTTCAGTGTGGCTACGCATATCAATATTGATCTTATTTGGTTAGCCACAACATATTGAAATGACCACGCATCACTCAGGACAGAAGACTGAGGAATCAGAGCTCACTGCTTGCTCAGAGGACACAGTCTTGCAGGTCCAGGTCTGTGGCAGGTCACTGACTTACCACGTTGGCTTTTGCATTATGAGGACAGATCATGACTTCAACCACTGCTACAGGAACCTGAGCAGCCCATGCAAGGACAGCTGATCTTCTTCCCCCTTACAGGGGATCTTGGTGCATATGCCAAGAGCAGCAGAATAAGGACTTCCATTTTAGGTGGGAGAATAGGCAAGAAGTAGTTTTTCCCAACATTCTTCTCTTTTACTTAATAATTCATGGTCAATCAGATCCTTAATTTTAAATGGCAAATGCACTCATCAAGAAAGCCCCCAGGACCAAACAAGTAATCCAGCTAACTGTATCATTACAGCAACCATGAAACAAATAAGCTGTGAATGTGATGGCTCAGCATTCAGAAGTGCTTTGTGACTTGAAATGCTTGCAATCCAGCACTTAATTATATGGGATTTATTAATTAATAAGGAACAGACAAGAAAGAAATAGTATCTGACCTAGAGAATTTAAACAAACAAAAAAAAAACCCCACCAGAAAATCAACTCAAGGGACTTCACCCATTTAATCCAGGCTGACATCTCTGCCTTGCTTGTTCCCTAACTAATCTATTTTACAGTATTTATTCAGTGCTCATGATCATAACATTTATGTTCTTCCCATGACAACATTCCTCATTAATTGCTCAAGCCCTTTTCCCTTCTTTTTATTTCAAAACAACTCTTCCTGGTGAGCAGGGGAGTAGCCTGACTTTTCCCCCTGCTTTTATCTTCTTTTGTTGGTAATGTTTTGCTGGGAAAGCTTTGCAAGAGAGAAGAATTTTGCAGCACACCCTGAGAGTAGCCAGGTATGAAGTGATGTGAGCTCCTCCAGAGACTTGCTTTACTATCAAGCCCCACTAAACAAAGAAAAAATCATCCCTGGCTCTCAAGCGCCTTGTCATAGCGTTTCTGAAGTTGCACGATCCAGCAGGAGCCCAGCCATCTTGCTGCGTTGTGGGAGTAGGTTTGGTCAGCAGTACTTCAACTCATGGCCTGCTGCTAGCTTTGAGATTCAGAGTTGTGCCCTTGACCTCATACCAGAAGCAGACTAGGAAAGATCTGGAAGGGCTTCCCTGCTCAACTCTAGTTGCAGTGATTCATAGTAACTCAGTGCAGAGGTTAAGCCGATGAGGATAATTGTGGGTGCAACCTCTTCTGAAAAGAAGGCATCAATGTTTCCAGAAAGATGAGCATAGAAATGGCAAAGTTACCTCACGAAGTCAGTCTGATTTTCTCATCTAAGCGCTAAGCAAAGCTCAACTCTTTGCATTGCTTTAACACAAGGAAAGGAGGGTTCCCAAGCTGTCCATGGGGAACTGCTGCTGCTCCATGGGGAGGGGGCTGGTAAAATCACACCAGGTATCACGGTTCATGAGATGGATAATTCTGTGTGAATGGTTGGGTTTATGCCTGGGGCCCCTTTACTTTACTAGAATGGGGGTGCCTGGTGATTTCAGGGTCTCATTTATGAGTGATGAGGTTAGGAATTTGCTAATTTAATTGACTTTTGCTCAGACCTGTCTTATGAGCATCCCTGATTTTTAACCCTGGGGTATACCTCAGAAAAACAGTATTTTCTATTGCCTTAATAATATACTTTATGAGAAACTGGCCAGTTTTGTAGCTATTTTAGTCCAAATTGATATTGCTTATCAGAAATCCTGTACTGTCTTTTGACAGGTATTTTGTTTCATGGGTTTACTTCCCTCTTCAGCACTAAAATCAACACTGATCCGACAAATCCTTACGGCTTAAACTAAGGTTGAGTCTACATTTCACAGTAAAGGTACTGCCTTTATTGTACATGCAATATCACCGGGGATTTTGATGCCAGAGCTGCCAAAATGATCCAGAAGACAGAGCATTGACTCACTTGCCTGTTATCCCAGCACACAGCATTTTACTGTGCCAGATATATGAAGGCTTAGGCACAAGATCAGGTTCAACAGCTTCACAAGCTAACACTCATCAGCTGAGCTCTGCTAACTATCCCTATGCCTGCTCGAGACATGGCCAAGTGGTGAGGTAATGCATCTGAGCTTAAAAACCTCAAATAAAGACATATAAGTTAAATCACATTACCTTGCAATTGGATTGGGTTAGCGCATGCACACAGTCAGCTACCAGCTCCTAAAGCTGGCACTTGCTAAGTGACAGTAACTTGCTTGTATGTACAGTTCCTCATTTTTCCTAGATATTTCTCCTGGATATTTTCCCTTCTCCCATATAAAAGTGTCATATATCCTTTCGAGTCACTACTGGACCAAAGACCTGGAGAAGCATCACAAGCTGCCTCCTAAGCACTCCCTCTGAAGTCCCTATGGGAATGAGAAAAAATTCGTGATGTTGCTTAAACTTACAGCATTTCTGGGAAAGTTTCCTTTGGAAAAAAAGAACAAGATGTATCTTTGATGCAAGATAACATCTGACACTATGTAAACTTTAATAGTGACCATTATCAGGGTTTTCAGGCAAGGAAGCATACATTTTTATTAACTGTGTGAGCACTCAGCGCAGCCTATAGAACAGCAGTTGCAGCAATCCAATGTAGTATTATTTAATTGTAGTGTAGTAAAAGCCATCAGAGTGCACTGTTGGGTACTAAAACCCATAGAAATGTCAGATCTGCAGTGTCCTGAAACACAACTAGTTTTAAACCGCACAGTTTTAGTGCACAGGGTTATGTCACAGGGATAGGCTATGAACAAAGTTGTCTTAAATCTACCTCCCAGCTTTTGGACACTGGCTTATTTGCCACTCCAGAAAACATGCTATTCAAATTAAAACTGATTAAATAGTTATCATTAAAACCATCTCCATCCCATTCCCAGCCTCGGGCAGCAGAGGGTTTCAAGTGCAATGCTGTCTCATCCACAACTATGGAGATAAAAGGATGCTCCCACAAAACCACCCATCGGGACCACCAGGGACACCTGCAGACTTAATCCCCTGCAGCACTGCAGTGCTGTTTGGGCAGCACCGGTCCTCCCAGCTCTTGCTCCTGTCCTTGTTCCCATCCCTCCTTCTGGTTTGTCCTCCTGTACCCTCCGAGGTCTTTGGGCTGATGAAAGCATTTCATGACTTCAGAGTGGGTGGGAGGGAAATCCACCGGTGCTGCTTCTGAAACTTGTTCTGTCCCCCCATGACCCCCACAGAGCCAAGGGAAGCGCCCAGCGGCACGCGGGAGGCTGCGATGGGAGTCAGCAAAGCATCGCAGGCTCCTGGACCAGCTCCCAACACCCAAATTACACTGGCTGAGGATTCCTCAGTGCTGCAAAAGATTTCAGCTGCCACTTCAGGCGTTCCCCACAGTGGAGTAATATTCCGCCTTTTGGTTTGAATTTGTAAGGATATAAATGTTCCCACAATAAGCCAGTAAGCATTTTTCCTGCAGCTCTGAATTACGTCCTTCTGTGGG
The DNA here is from genome assembly GCF_015220075.1 of Falco rusticolus. Lineage (NCBI taxonomy): Eukaryota > Metazoa > Chordata > Aves > Falconiformes > Falconidae > Falco > Falco rusticolus. The sequence continues at coordinate 84,706,685 of NC_051192.1, forward strand.
GGCGGCTGATACTGGTTAACTCTGTTTACGTAAACATCACTGCAGACACGTCTCCACCTTCAGGGTATCTGCCCCCAGCCCAGCTTTGGTACACCTTCGCTCTTCCACAAGCAAGGCAGACCTCACTTCCACTTCCCTTCTCATCCTTCATATCTCTCAGGCATGATTTACTCACAAAGAAAGCTGAAATACTCAGCAATGCTCAGTACCTCAAACAAAGACAAAAAACCTCCAGCCCAAGTATGTGCATATTTCTTATTTATTCAAAGGTAGAAATAAATGCTGTTAAAAAAAAAAAAATAATAATCAGTAGAATGGATTATTCCTCAAATGAACAGACTATTTAAAATATAATATATATGTAATATAGATATTTATATAAATATTTATGTATTTATATAAATAATACATATTTCATAAAATATTCCCTGAACTACAGAAACTTGCCATTTTCCCAACTGAAAACTTCAGGAAGGAATAAGGATCTTGTTACAATTGTAGTCAGAGCTGTGCAGAACTATTGTTATTATTTCAATTAAACTTTGCTAAAAACTATTTGCTAATGGTTAGCTGGGACATAAGGTATCTAAAGTTTGCTCTCTGTCTTCATTTCAGGGACCTAAAAATTGAAAATTTTCTTCTTGATGAGAACAACAACATCAAAATCGCTGGTAGGTACACGTTATCTGTGAAACTTGTTTTCAGCTTTTTATTTTGTGTGGCTTTCAGTGACAGTTCAGCTGCTATTTAAACAGCACGTTTTATGAGTGAGCCTGTGATTATTTAATAAACATATTCAAGTTTTTAGAATAAATAAATAAATAAATAAAAATTATGAAGTATAACTTATCAGCTTGCTTGTTTGAGCTTTAACTAAAAAATATTTTTAAGAGAATGAGGAAAGAAATTTTGCCTATTGTTTTCCCTTGTGTGTTGTTGGAAAAGCAAGAAACAATTACAGCTTTTACGTGTAGAAAGCTGTTCCTAGCAGAAGTGATTTCTAGACAAAGAAATAAATCTTCTGGGGTGTAATGCAGGTATGGACACATTAGCTTCTGTCAAGTCATTATTCCAACTAGAAATCTCATCATTTCGTATGTGTTAAAAAAAAGAAGGGGGGGGGGGGGGGGGGGAGGGGGAAAAGACGACTGTTTTGGTCCCTAACAGAAATCTTGCTAGAGTTGTGAAGCAAACATTTATAAAAATGAGAGAATTTGCACCAAGCAGTTAACACAGCTCAGAGAAACATTAATTTTATTCTATGGAAACCACACAGAAAATTCCCCGCAAGGGAAGCTCACTCTTAGAGACGCCACATGTTTAACCCAGTGTTTCCCAAACTTTTAAAAGCTTAACACCTCTGAGAAAAAAGGCACCAACTCTTCACCCCTGTTTTATAGCCAGCCAGTCCTTTACAATCACACCTTTCTCTTCCCTCCCCCTTGCGCACATGCACATATACAGAGAAAAAGGCTTAAGTTAGCACATTTTACCCAACATTTACAGCAGGCTAAAGCACATTCAGCCGAGCCAAATGCTGTAGCTCATTAAGCCATGCTAATGCAGCTGTGTAGCTAAGCTCTTGTACCAGCATACAGTCAACTGAGGCAAACTAAAAGAGCTAAACCAAAACTGACCAAATCAGACCCATGGCGGGGTAACTTCACTGTTACTCCTCTTCTAATTCATGGCACATTTATTTGAACCCAAATTGGCATCCACAGCTGAGACATCAACAAACGCTACAGCTAGCTGCTGTTTTCATCTTTCTCCTATCTTCAGCCAATTTGTAAAGTTAAAGTATTTTGAGAAGAGACTAAAACTTCTTTGCCTCTGTTTTCGTAACCATCAGATTTTGGACTAAGCAACACTGCAAAGTTCAAGGGTCTCTCCCAGGAGCTGTTACATACCCGGTGTGGAAGCCCAGCTTATGCTGCCCCAGAACTCCTTGCTCATAGGAAATATGGTCCAAAAGTGGATGTCTGGTCCATGTAAGTAGATCTAAAAATGTACTTATCAAAACAAAAGAAGAAATCTAAACAGAAAAAATGAGTCTCAGGGACACACAGACCAAAGATGTGGCTATAGCAGAGCTATGAGACCTTCATCCGTACCTTAGCTAGGCCCTTTATACCAGCTTATGATAAAAAGGCGGAGTTACTTACTTCGTAGGTGGCACAAACCTAAATGGACTCAATTTTTCTTGTTCATTACATCTACAGGATATATCTCTTATAACAAAGAAGAATGCAGAAGGTGCCACAGAAGAACAGTTTTTCACGTAAATTAACTCAGACTTTTCAAATGCACCTGCAGTTTGCAGTTCTAGCAGCCAAGTTGTGGGGGTTTTACTTTTTTGACAGTTTTTATAGGTGGAGCTGGGAAAATGATAGTATATTAAATTAATGTTTTTATCCTTTGATCTTCATGGATCTGGGTAGGAGAGTGACTCTCCATGTCTATCAATTGTTGAAAGGCAGTCCGTGTTTATATATATGTGTATATATATATGTCCACATATCAGCTTCTCCTTAGCTGTGACCATATGCCAGGTCTGAGTGTTGCACTGAGAACATGTTTTTTAAGCCCATTCATAGCAGGTATGATTCCGTGCACAGAAAATAAGCGTGAGTAATATAGACTAAGCCAAATCTTCACCTAGAGCATTAAGATCAAAAAAACCCAGTGGCTGGTCAAATGCACCTTTATCCAGACTCCTCTCACCTATTTATAATTATAACCATAAATCCTAGCAGTATCTTAAGGGGCAGGGTAAAAATTCAGCTATTGAAGCCAATGATAAAAGCCCATGTATTTCAAACAACTCACAAGGCTTGTAAGAGTAATTGGACTTTTTGGCTTAGAAGTGCCACCTCCCATCTCACCCCACAACCATACTGATCAAAAGAATCTTAATGTTCTGCTTCTGTTCAACACACAACACTGCATTTGATCCAAACCACCTCATTCAGGACACCCGCCAGAAGGAATGGGAGACATGGATATACAGAACTGCTCTGAGCAGGGATGTTCCACTCGCTCGCCCAGCTGTAAGAGTATGGAGTCTCCTTGAGGAGTTCTCAGCAGTCTTTACTAAACTGTGTTATTCAGAGAGGACAAAATGTTTTTGTTTGCTCTACAGGGTTGCTGGTACCTACATATAGGCATCTGATTCAGATGCCTAAAACAGAAGCTTAGTATTCCTATATGCTCAAAAGAGAAAGAGGACTTATATCCACATAAATATATAATATGCATTATTCCTCTCAAGACCTGCTTCTGGCAGACATACTATATATTAGGGGTTTGACCTAACTATGATTCTTACACCTCACCTTTCCTAAATTTGCAGTGTGTGAATGGTCACAAAGTTAAGGATGAAGGGACAAATTCTACCAAATTACTTCAGTGTAAGTCTGGATTTCAGGAGTGCTACTGTGAAATTACGTAGATACAACACAGACAAATCAGGTCTAGAGGATGCCGTCTGCACTTAAATAGGGTAATACTTATCTCACATTTCAGAAGCCTGAATGAGGGCAAAGCAGTAATCTTAGAACCATTTACTGAGCTCACTCTGTTAATAAATACCACATAACAGGTCAAGGGCTACATAAAACTTCTATATGGCCCTTGGTGTTTAACACAGACATATTCTGCATCTTAGGCATAAAACATATTTGCAATTTAATTCTGAATTGTTCACAATATCATAGAGGCAAAGGGAATTCTGATGGACTAAAATATTAATTATAAAGATAATTTACATCTATTGTCACAAAATAAGTAAAGGATTACAGATTCTGGAATCAAAAGATTTTGGTATAGTGCAGAAATACTGACTTTATTCAGCAGGACTGACAAGGAGGCGTTACAACAGGAACCAGAAAGCCATACAGTCAAAAGCACATTCAGAAAACCAACCAGATTCCTTGCAATGCAGCTAAGGCTCCTATGAGGCAACAGTGAACAGCAGTGCCTGTTTTGCCTAATCATGACTTTTGTGCATGAGATTTTAAAGATTCTTTGGAGGACTGGGAAGTGATTAGCTCTCGTGCACCAGCTGAATTGAGGAAACGGCTGCTGGATTCAAACAAATCCAGATCATTCAGTGGGATAGAGAAGCAGTTTGTTATAGCTAATAAACTTTCAAGTTTAACATACCGTCAGATTCCATTCACAATTAACTACTAAGTGCATTATTGTTAACTAGCTACAATTTGTGCATAAGATTTTAAAACAGATTTTAGGACGGCAGGTCCACCGTTCCCCAAATTCCCATACCTTGGGGATTTCCCCATCCAGTAGGCTGATGAAAAGAGCTATTGCCAGTTTAAAGCACCAATCATGTATATCATCACCAGCAATTTAAAGTGCATGGTAGTGTTTGCAGTGTTGAAAAGAAAAATTTATTTAATGCTGTAATGACATTAAAGATTCATTTGCACTGCATGTTACTCCCACTCATCAGAGAATATTCAGGGGCCCTTCCCTTGCTTCAACTCCAGCTACATTTAATCCATGTGCTGTAATGTATTATAGAACGACAATCCTTGCTACTTCAGTCAACTCAATGTTGTTTCATTGCAGCATGTTTCCCTTGTATCTCTGGGTTTTTTTACTCAAAGGATTCATCAGGAAAGGTCTGGAAAGCATTACCAGATTTATCATAAGGTTTGTTAAAGTGAGAAGAGATCGATCTCACCAAAATTTAGCCATTTGACAAAGATAAAAAAGAAAGCCGTTTAACGACCAGGCATCTGGGTTATACTAGGCAGTTAATGCCCTGTTATTGTCAGTGCAGGGAGATAGCTCATCTCCTGAGACACTTAACTGTAGCCTAAAATAGCTGTATAACACAGCTGTGATGAATCTCTCTTGGAGAGGCCTGTCTCTTTCCATTGAAAACTACTGATACCTAGATTTTAGATGGTTAAAGTGAAACAAGATAATTCCTAGTCAAGAGTAATAAAAAGTATTTATCCATAGGTCAGTGGTTCAACTGTAATCCAATGCAACATTCAGGAAAAGGTGCCACCACCTTCTCATGGCTTTTCAACTGTTTGAAAACATGAAAAAAAGATCGCATTTGTGCACACCACAAATAGATCTGTCTCACAGGTAACATCAGCATCTGCACTAATGTACCAACCAGATAAGTTAAATTAGAATTGTCTGAATTCCTGAAATTACTGTCTCGTCTGAGTTCAGTAGAGGAATGGCAAAGGATGGTGAAGAGAAGCGCTGTTGTGGTGGCACAGCTCGGCTGGAGCAAGGAAGTACCATGGAGAGTGTTCAAGGAAACCTCCCGTTCGCAAACTTGGGACAGCCGAGCCAGTTTTCCCAACGCTGGTGCTTTTCCAAACTGAATGGCAAACCTTCACAGAGTTTGCTGATCACTGCTAGCAGACTGTTAATCTTTTGCAAGAGTTAAAGTTTTAAGTCTTTAGCCAACAGCAAGCTGTTACCAAATGAATGCCTTCTAGGCATAAGTCACACCTAATTTAGCAATCTGAGCAAAGCAAGAAGAACTGAATTACTATTTGGAGCAAGATCTATCGCATCAGTCCCAGCTCTGTGTTGTCACTCAGCCTCCAAACCGAAATGCTTTATTCTGATGGGCTGGGTACACCACACTGACACTCCAATGAGCTTATTTTAAAAATAAACAGCAGGTTTCCACTTTCAACACTGCAGGCTTTCCAGTCACTCACTGTACAGTCTATTTTATACACACTTCCCACAATATTCTTTTCCAGATAAAATGGCATTTACACAAAGAAAAAATGTGCAAGATGTGTATTCAGTAGAAATTGCTGCTTAGAGGTAATTTGTAACCTTGTTCTTGATACTGAAGGCCAATCTCTGAAACCTGACTCATAGCTTTCTGGGATTTTTTGACAAATATTTATTAGCATTATAGAGAGCTTCGATGTTTGTCTTTTTCTTTGACAAAGGTGTAAGCTTGTTTGCTATGCTAACTGGCACATTACCCTTCACGGTGGAACCTTTTAATATCAAGCAACTACATCAAAAGATGTTAATTGGAGAAATCAGCCCTATTCCTTCAGATATCTCCCCTGGGAAAGCACTCTAATTTTTATTAAAAATATAAAAGGTCTAACCTGTGTAATGAAGTGAATTTAGCGATAACAGAGTCTTCTGGAAAATAAGAGGTACCTTTTCCAGTTACTTTGTTTGCATTGAGAATGAACTTTTTTATGCCCTTAGGCAAGATCTCTTTATCTCAGGCTACTAGGAAAATAACACTGTTGTCTCTTCAAAAGACTATTATTCTTGGTTCTTATTCACAGGAGGAATAAAATGCACATTGCTTTTACATAAGTGGAGCAGCTGTGCAATAAATGAGAACGCTGTCATGTTTAGTATGTTCCATGCTGTGTGCCATAGCCAGGCATTCTTTCCTGGTTTTCCCAAAAATCAGTTATCAAAACCTTAGATAATTTTCCCTGAAGAGCTTATCTTTTGGCTACTGACAGAACCCACAACACTGAGATAATTAAAGAAATGGAAGGGTTATTTTTGTGATGAGCCTGTTCCTATTTTTCATGAGAAAGAACTGAAATACAACATTTTTCAATGAATTTTACTGACAATCTTTAATGAGGAACAGTCTATGGGGTCTTTTAGGACACCTGGGAAAGACAGTTCTCAAAAACTCCAGCCTGATTTACAGTCCATGGCTCTAAAATACAGAAGTCATGTTGGTGTATATACAGTCAGGGTTATCAGTACAAAATTTACTTCCTCAGAGCTCAGGATTCTGCTGCTTCGCAATGATTCCTATACACCTCTGGCTTCAGTCCCTATTTTCTCTCCACCTGGACTATCATCTTTGTTGATCACCACAGGCTTGGGCCCCTTCTCACAGCCGTTATCGTGCAGCTTCAATGCCCTATTCAGAAAGCAGAGCAGAATGAGACATGTTTTGCCCAGCTATCTACCAGCATGAGTTCAGATCTCCCCATCGTTTTGAGCAGCTTTGCTCTGACAGGCAAGAACGAGCCTAGGAACCAAGATTAGCTCCAGTGGCTGCCTGCAGCCAAGCACTGGGAAGCAGCAGACAGTTCCAGACTAAGCTAGCTGGATCTAGTCCGGAGTTACAGTATTAAGATAATGCGATGAGTCAATTTCTTCTTTTCCCCCAGTATGAGGATATCTACCATAGCTATCCAGTACGTTTGTACATTACTCTCTCATTTATCTTTCTTTGGAGACTGGTTGCCAGATAGCAGCTCCATTTGTCTACAAGCCCTCCATAGCTGCAATTATTATATTTCTCTTTTTTCTTATTTATGCTACTGTTATAGCTTCTACTAATAAATGCATTATCTCTGCTTTTCTACAAAGCCCACACAGTTAGTGGAAGACTGCGGATAACTCCATTGTTCCCTTGCCCATTGGGAATTTAGTGAGAAAGCAGTAGTAAACAAGCTTTGCATACTTTAGATCTAAGTTCTTCTGAAGAAGATTACAAGTGAAAGGAGCAGTATGTTCCCAGTTTAATGCTCACTTGTCATTTTGCTCTGCAAAATATCCCCAAGGAATATGGAAGAATTCAGTAGAGTTTTCCCAAGAAGGAAAAAAAAAATAGAGGGACTTTACACAGTGTTGGAGCTGAGCGATAGGCATATGGGAATGTTTGAGCTTTCCCTGTCCCAACTCTAGGAAGCCAAAGGACAATATGTCATAGGAGCACAGAAGTCCATCTCCCTCCCTGTATACAGAGACTCTGATCAATGAGATTAGCTTCTTTGTGTGAGGAATGCAGCTCCTGGGTCCTCAGCTGGCACAGAGGGCCCCTTCTCAGAGCCTTGATCAAATGCTGAGTGAGCACAATGCTGAGATTGCTATCGATGCCACAGGCTGCATGCACTGGGGTAAATCAAGCAAATCAGGAAGGGAGGTCCAGTGCTGGATCTCCAGCAGCATCCATAGGTGTGTAGCGTGTGTCCTGGGAAGGTTTGGCACATGCTGCTCACCCTGCTCAGGAGTCCTTGGGGGAACAGGATCACCACATGGGACCACAGCACTCTCGGAGGAGAGCCAGAACTGTTTTATCGAGCCGTCCAGAGGTAGCCCTAGAGACTGGATTTTAGCTGAGGTTCTTACGATGTGGAGAAGCAGGGCACATGCCACATTTCCGAAAAAGGAAAATTTTGCACTGCCCAAATAATCAGATATTACTAGTAAACAAGTCATTTCATCTGAATACTGCACAGGAGCTGTACACTTCATGCAGTCCTTACTTGAGCCTGACCCTGCTAAGAGGCCTGGAGTCAAAAAGCGATAAAAGACAAATGGTTGAATGAAGGCTTCACCAGGAAAACACAGAGGGCTGCTACCGATGAGAACAGGTAACAATTTTCACATCTCTTTTCCAGTTTGAGATTTCAGAATTTGGGATTGGGGGGAGGGGGTGTGTGAGTAGTGTTGGGAGTTTTAGGAATTTTTTTATTTGTTTGTTTTAGAAGATTGCCTGTTCCAAATGACAGAATTTTATTTCAGAAAACACCACATCAACTTTTGTAACCATGGATAAATTTATACAAGATGAAACAACCTCATAGGACTGATTATATCCGTTGTATCAGTAATTTTGTTCTCAGAATGTCTCACTGGTGCCACTAATTTCTTGACAGCGTGCTTCTAATCTTTTCCTGAAAAACTAGGTCTCGCGTGCCCACCTCCAGGAATGATACTTTTTCATTACACTGACATTCTTGTTATTCTAATAATTTTTATTCTCATCTGTCTTTGTAACTGACCTTAAGTAGTCTCCTTTTTCTTTTAACTAGCCACTTTGCCATTTAAGTTTATTATAAAAGTTTAAAATAGACATGTGCAATATGACACTTCACAGAGACATTGCCAACTTTCAAGATGTTATTAATCTTTCATATTGTGCGGCTGCAAAGTATACTTTGCATGTCTTTAAATACCTAATTTCAGTGATGGAACTTTTATATCTTCCTCACAGCCAAAAGTAGCTAGTCATGGGCCAAATATTTTGTGCCCAGATCGTTCTCTAAAAGTCAATAATTTACATTAATCAAAAAAAAGAGAGTAATTGGGCCTACGTAATCTGCACCATCCACAGGACACATGACAGGCTTTCCTACGACAATCCAGGCAATCCACTGCCAGTCACAGCCAGAGCTATTATAAATCTATGCATAATTTGTTTATTTAGCTGAGAATTGCCCACCGTTCCTACCTTTACCCTCCTTCCCTCCCCTCGATGTGCCCGTGCCCATTCATACTGAAGTCTGACAAGTTTGAAAAAATGTCTTAGGAGTCTCAGAATCCAAGGCTGTTGTATTTCTAAAATGACTTTACTAGACCTTACTACTCATAGAAGCCTGTGAGATAAATAATTATCATTACAACAAGCTTTATTTCCCAATCTGATTTATACAAAAATAAAAATCCTCCTGTGCTTTCCTTATTTCTTTTTTTGTCCTTTGAGATTTTCCTGCCTTTGGGGATCTTCCTGTCTTCTTACACACAGGCATGCACACTATCTCTCTGTTAATCCATTTGAGACTACAGTACTAAGAACCAAAATATACACACTCGATTAAAATGAGAAAATGCTGTTTTCCATCTTTTCATTTTTCAAGCTTAATCCTGGTGGGTGTCCTTTCAGAGTAATCGATTTTATCAACAATAGGATATTTTATAATGCAGTAACAGAGCCTCAGCCCAGCAATGAAGTTAGCATAGCCAGACAGAGGGGTTTTGTACAACTGTGTATTGTAATTTGCCTGTACAATTGACTTAGGCTACTCCAGCTACATTACAAGAAGTGTGTTGTCCACTTACTGTAAATTCTGACACTGTACCTGGAGACATAATTTGTTTTAAAATATTTTTTCCTAATAGTTCAGTCTTTGCCCCAGTGAATTGAATCCTATTGTTTTAAACTACATGAGAGAAATGATGGAGTTCAGTCTTTCAGAAGTTATCAAGATTTTAATAAATAACAGACCCACTCCTGCCACGGCTTCTTATTGTTTATTGCTGAAGAAACTGCTCAGGTACCAGAAAGACTGCAAAAGAGCCCAGGTAAGATATCATGATCATGGCAGGCATAAAGTGCTCCCTGGATTCTTATGAGGAACATCGTGACAACCACACAGCACACGTGAAAAAGGTGGTTGTCCATGGAATGGAGACAAAATTCACCAAAAAAGTAATGAAATTGTAGATCTGAGTGCAGTGTCAGGAAACCTACCTTCTGGCATACTCAGAGGTGATTATTTTTAAAGATTTTCTTTTTTTCCCCGAGATAAATATACCCTTTTTTATGACTAATGCATTTAAAAATGGGCTGGTGGTTGTAATGGGATTGAGAATTATTTTGCTTTACATAAAAGATTACTTTTCCATTGAGAAATGGAGCATTAGCATCTCAGTGACCTCGCCATTCCTTCCCTTTCTGACTGGTCTGAATTGGCCTGATCCAAAGTCTGAGGAGGAGAGTGGGAAGCTGTGAAATTTGTAAAATCTTTTCCCAGCATCTTTTTTTTTTGTATTTTTACCACTTTATCTTATGCTTACACTCCATCTCTGACTCACTCAGGGACATGGAGTGAGATCAGAGAGGACAAAAATTTTAAAAATAAATTCAGAAAATTATGGTAATCACTGGTAAGGCCACAATTAGTTAAAAAGGCTGTAAGCTTTTCTTTTACAACCGTCTCCACTAAGGGGTTCACAGCTCAGTCATAAAAATTCTGCTTCAGGCAGAAACTAGGCAGACAGGAAGCCAAATTCCAGCTTCTAACACACAAGTGCAACGGGAAAAGTTTCAGCTACAAAACAACACACCAGCCATTAGCCTCCCATTCAATGCCTTCGCCCTGGAGAAGTTGTATTTTGAGAAGGTCCAGTTAACTCCTCCAGAAATTATTCAGATGAGCTTGAGCAGATCCAGATCTCCATCCCTGCTCACAGCCTCAAGGTCACAACAGCCTGTGCAGTGTTTGCAGGCAGAGCCATAACTCAAAAATATGAGTTGGGGAGTGTGTGTGTGTGTGTGTGTGTGTGTGCACACGCGTGCGCTTAGGGGGAGAAGGCTTTCCTTCACATATGTGATTTTTTTCATTTTATAATTTTAAATTGGATCTGTTAAATCGTAAGTCACTCAAAAAGAGCCATATTGTGAAGGCTATTGACCAGCTTTCTTGAATCTCTGCATATCAAGATGATTTACAGCCCCTAGAGATTGAGCCTTCCAGGCAAGTGGTAGTGTTTCATGTCCTCTGTGACCTCTTTCAGCATCCTACCCCGGTGGAAGAGGGAAGCAACCGTGTGCATAAAGTAAGTAAGAAACCGATTAAGGGGCTGCATTGCCTCCTGCCCCTCCTGGTATCCAAAATGGCCTCTTAAGGCAGAGAGTCAAGCTGAATTCAAGCACAGGTCCAAAAACTGGCTCCAATTGTAAGGCAATAACACTACAAATTATTGTTTTGAAGTCCTAGTATATATGTATTTCCCAGACAGGCTGGAGGTTTTAGTAGACCAAGGAAGAAAAGAAAGGTAGTTTAACAAAGGAATGACTGCCATTTTCTTTCTCTGTGTTGACATTTTTCCAGTCGAAGGTTTAAACCTGGCCCTGTACTGTCCCAAAATAACCTAGCCGGCTACCAGCTCAAAAGAGCAGTGACTTTCACGGAATCACAGCCTGGCTGAGGTTGGCAGGGATCTCTGGAGGTCATCTGGTCTAACCCCTTTGCTCAAGCAGGGCCACCTCGAGCTGGTTGCCAGGACCATGCCCAGACAGCTTCTGAGTATCTCCAGGGACGGACACTCCACAGCCTCACTGGGCAACCTGTGACAGGGCTCGGTCACCCTCCCAGTAAAAAAGTGTTTCCTGATGTTCAGAGGGAACTTCCTGTGTTTCACTTTGTGCCCACTGCCTCTGGTCCTGGCACCGGGCACCACTGAAAAGAGCCGGCTCCATCCTCTTCGCACTCTCTCTCGAGATACTCGTATATATTGACGAGATTCCCCCTGAGCCTTCTCTTTGCCAGGCTGAGCAGCGGCAGCAACCTCAGCCTTTCCTCGCAGGGCAGGCGCTGCAGTCTCTTCACCGTCTCCACGGCCCTTCACTGGACTCTCTCCAGTAGCTCCATGTCTTTCTTGTACTGAGGAGCCCAGAGCTGGACACAGAACACCAGCTGCGGCCTTACCAGTGCCGAGCAGAGGGGCAGCATCAGCTCCCTCGACCTGCTGGCAACGCTCCTCCTAGCGCAGCCCAGGTACCACCTGCCTTCCTGCAGCACGACACACTGCTGGCTCATGGTCACCGTGGTGCCCAACGCGAAGGACCCCCAGGTCCTTTTCTGCCGAGCTGCTTTCCAGCTGGGCGGCCCCAGCGTACGCTGGTGCCTGGGGTCGTTCCTCCTCAGGAACAGGACTTGACATTTTCCTTTGCTGAACTAAACCTAGCAGGGATGTCTAGCATGTGAATTGGGTACGCACTCTGGGGTCTGTTCAGCCATGTCATACCACTGCTTCCTATTTCTACACCTTTCCTATGCCCCTTTCCACATAGCTCCCAGGTGTTCAGGTCTTTCTTCCGCACCACAAAACAATGCTGATCTGCAAATCTTCACCTGTTCAAGGTGGGGACTTCTTAAATTTGCATTTAGACAGACAGAATCTTTATTTGACTGCTTTGCAGGGAAATTAATTGCTTTTAGGAGGACATCTTTGCTGAGAACCTGAAATACAGGCACAAGTTGGATGCCTAAATTTGGCAGAGAGGATGCTATCATAAATAATACCTTCTAATATCTGTTACTAAAACATAGAAATTAGGAAATTAGAACAGGTAGATTCATACATCTGTCCATGACAATAAAAGTTTATTTCCTCTTGTTTGTTAGCACAAGGCTTGTAAATGCTACCTTTAAATTCATAAACACAAAGCTGCTGCAAGTACCATTTAAAGATTATTCTGTTACCAAAGAATGTTTGTAAAACTCAGAGGGTTTTTTTCTGGATAGTCACTCTACATCATTTGTTTCTTAATTTCGTCCCTCTAGTCCCGCTTATATTCTTCTGTATTATGAATATGAATCTTTCTTCCTTGCTAGCAGTTAGGCTCTGCAGCTCTTTGTAGTTAATCACCTCTCAAATGTTTCTTATTCAAGCCTTATACACAATTAACCTGTGCAATCACTCTTCCCCAGGAGCTCTTTTAAATCACGATCGTCAGTGCTACCATCTTATGCCAGTTTCTCCAGTGTTCAATAATACTCATATTGCCTGGAAAGGCTGGGGTTTGGACAAAAGGAGGGGAGAGAGAGAGGAAGACTAGCTAAGAAATCAAGTTGGCCATTCTTACTCTTCTTATTTTTCCAGTGTCCTCTGGCCTGTTCTTCAGCAAAAGCTACTTTATGCACATGCTTACACAATGGCAAAACTTAGCCCTAAGCGTATGCAAAGTATATAGGGAAAAGAAAAGAATGCCTCTCTTGGATCCCGAGGTGGAGCCCCACATGGGTGGCATGACGTTTTTGGGCAGAGGCAGAGCCTAGAGCAGCCCCCAGCTCCCCTGGTGCCTAGCCCACACTGCTGGCACGACTCTCCGAGGCGGCAGCTGGCAAAGCATTATCTTGGGTGGAGGGTTCTCTGCTTTGGTCTAAAAGAGGCCAAATTCTACCACCTCTTTGGCAGGTTGCAATGCACTTCTCCAACCACCCAGCCACAGACAGCTGAAAAAGAAGTGTGAAGACTGTTAACGGAGCGCAAGGGGAAAATGTCCCCCTTTTTCTTCATCTTGTTGAGATCCTGATAATGTTACTGGAGCTTAATTACAACAGCATGGGCGTTTGATATTTGTATTACAAATTATGCCAAGGATATTTCAAAATGCATAGATAGATGTTCCTCCTATTCTGTATAATGCCAACTGTTCGCTATTTATTACTAGCAGTGTGTGATCCCTCTTTAAATCACATAATTTCCTTTCAGCTCTCCAGATCTTGCAAATGTGTGCAACCTGTGTATGTGAATAGTTTTACTGAGCTCAACAAGAAAACTTGTGTGCATAAAACTGAAGCACAAACATTAGCATTTGCAGCTAAATGAGTGTAAACTTAAACCTAAATGACCAAAACAAGTAAGTAACAACTAACAGTCACAGGTAAAATAAAGTACCCTGAAAACAAATTGCCATTCATTTACATTATTTCTGTCTAGGACCATAAAGGCCATTGCATAATCTCGTCTGTCTATGAAAAGAGATATATACAGACAGCTAATATTTATAAAGGAGTATATTTATGGTAAAAAAATACTCCAATTTTTTTGAGCAAATTGAAAAGCTCTCCTCCTCTTAGTGAATTGTAGAGAAAGCTGGCATCTGGCTTTTCTGAAAATTCTGTCCATAAAGTACCAAACATATCAAATATCAACACAGACGAAAAAGTATTTGCATTCATGACAATACTCATGAATAACACGCAATAAAAAATTCCACCAACACAATCAGCCCAAAACATGGTTTGGAATTCAAACACACATTCACAAAACACTGCATTCAACTCATTCCAGGCAGCAGACTACACTACAATTTTTGACACAATACTAAAGAAATATACAATTTCCTGGGGACAATTTTGCAGCAGAACTTGTAATCTACAACTGCAAAAAAGCCTGTGGAAATTACTTTTCATGTACAAAACCCATGTGTTTGAAAAACCAGTGCAAGTCATTGTATTTGCAACTCCTCCTTGTATACAGAACATTTGTAAATGCAAATAATAGTTTTGGTGGATGCAAACAGATGTGATTCTCATTTTTCTGGGTGCAATTAGAGAAGTCTGCTGAAAGCTTGACCCTGAAAAAAGCATAAGATCCTTTCCATGTTCAAATTTGAGCCATAAGTCATTGTATAAACTTAAAACACAGCCTGTCCTTTTATGCATCATAGTTTCTCCAAGCAATGTATTTACATTTTATGTGTTCTGTTGCAGAAGAAGGAGCCTTTAATGATTACAATTTGCCATCCAGAACTTTATAGCTAGTCCTTGCAGAAAATAGCATTTCTGCCAAAAAGCTTCCTGCCCAGGTGCTTAACCAATTAGCTCTTAAGAGGTCTGGCAGTAAAACCAGTCATGGCAAGTTTTCTGATATACTGTATATAAGGTGACAGCTTGCAAAATGTAAGATGAAAATTTGTTTTCTTAACTAGCAGCGTGTAAAATCCTGGGAGACTATTTGATTGCATAGCCTAAAATGCTTATGACATCTCAAATTCCCAATTGATCTAGTGTGGTTTTAGCAATGTGTTGTCAACTTAAACATATTGTGTTTCTTTTTATAAATACTTTAAAAATAATTTCCTTAATTGTGATTGGGTGCTGCAGATATGTAGGAAGGATAGAGTAACCCCACAAGTTTGAGGTTTGGGGCCCTTCAAATTTTTCCAAACATTCTCGCTAACTCAGAAAATACATGCAAGCATTCAAAAGTGCCTTTTCTCCACAAATTACACAGATTTTTTATAATGGCATGTTAGATTAAAAACATATTTTTCACAGGGGGAGTACTTTGCAATGCAAAGAATAGAAGAGGACTATGAAAGGTAAATATATCATGGTAAAACAAATGACTTCTCCAATTCTGGAAGTGAGAAGTTTGGTTTAGGTGGGGATGGCAGTGAAAAGATCAAAACTCATACAAATAATCCTTGAAGTGGTAGCTGCATAACGACAAAGCAGATCTGTCAAAGATGATACAGAGAACATTCAAAAAGGCTTGGCACTGGCCATATCCACGTAGGTAGTCAACACATTTCAGAAATTTCATTTTCAGGAGTGCCAGACCTGAGAGGTGACAGTCTTCGGCAGAAGCAGCACATGGCACAGATAGCTCATCATGAGACTTGGTACTGTAGAAGGAGGCTTGCTTCACTGTGCAGCCCTTGCATTTTCAAGGTTTTGATACGTGCAACTCAGCATGCCTGAGTGAGGACTCTGAAAACGTGGATCATGGGACGGATAAGTGTCCTACATATGAGAACACATCCCCACGTGCATGTAGGATGCATCACGAGTAAGGGTTACAGCACTGCAGCAGGAGTAAGTCCTGGAGCCCGTGTTCTTATGAGGATGCACAGTGCTGTTAGCACAGCTCCATGGAGGCCTTCCTGCCGCACTCCCACTGCAAAACCTTCCCAGGATTGCTCTAGCCCTGTGCTGACTGCCTGCCCTCACAGC
Organism: Falco rusticolus; assembly: GCF_015220075.1. Taxonomy (NCBI): domain Eukaryota; kingdom Metazoa; phylum Chordata; class Aves; order Falconiformes; family Falconidae; genus Falco; species Falco rusticolus. Next base: position 84,722,941 of record NC_051192.1, read on the forward strand.
AGACAGCAACAGAACCACAGTAATTTTCTTCCCAGATCTGGGAGTGGCTCACAGGATCCTGTAATGTTTTCTACTTTGCAGCATGAGCTGTGGTACCCTGGTCTCCCTTAGACATCTGGTAGCAAACTCTGTAAGCCTCGAAGGAAGTGCTACAGGCTCTCCAAAGATGGCACGCTAGTCTCCAGTGGATTTTCATGAAAACTGGCTCCCTATGGGCTGTGTGGTAAAAAGCAGGGTCTGCCAGCCCATGTGCAGCTGGGTTTCAGGAAGAACCTCTGCAATGGGGTCTGCTCAAATGAAAAGCTGATGTGTGTAACTAAGGTTTGTGTGAAAACAAGATTTCACATTGCACATTGTACTGTGATTTCCTTTAAAGTTCAAGGTGCTTTTTTGTTCCAAACTAATTGAATGGTGACTGATCATTTTGCAGAGGGAAAATGAAATAGAAAACCACAATATTAATCCTGATAACATTTTAATAAGGACTCAGAATACAGACATTCAGATTTCCCAGAAGACTGAAATGGACACTCTGGAAAACCTCAGGAATTACGGCAATAGGGCATTTCCTTCTGTACTAACCCTGGCAGCGCCAGATGCTATTTAAGAAGATGAGATCGCATTGGAAAAACCCAGAAAACTTACCAGAAGGTACTGTTCTGAAATATAGTCTTGGCATCTTAGTCTGAAAAGTTACTAGAGTACCTGTCTGGGGAAAAAAACAATGGCTGAAAATGCTACAGAAATATCCTCCCACTTGTTTTGAAATTACAAGTATTTTCAACCATTGTTTCCCAGCCCCAAGTTTGGTGATTGATTTAATTTTGATCAGGTGAAAAAATTAGCAGGTGAACACCTGGTCTAGTTTATACTCATCAGGTACTGATTACAACTGTTCTCTGTCAGTGTGCAGATTAGTTCCTCTATGAGTCATCTTGGGATAGTACTAATACTGCTAAGGCACTTCCAGGAATAAATGTTTATGAGTAAAAAAAGGAGATTATTTAAATTCCCAGGATGAATATGAGCATGGTGCAATCATCACAACTTCAATCTGCTCAAGAAGAGGTTGCACTCACATCCATGGTATCATTTTCCATAGTCTCAAAAATACAGAAATGGCACAGTACTTGATAATCAAACTCCAGATCTGAATTTAGACTTACTTCTGTTCCAGTTATTGCACACCCACAGCTCTTCACATAGGTGGCATGGTTAAATTAGTGTAATAAATAGCCCCAGAAGCATAAATGAACGATAGTCACTAAAATTAAGCTAGGCAACTTTATGCTGAGATGCTCATTTAAGACTGTTCACCCAACCAAAAAATTGCTGATTGCCTACCTGCAGATGACCATTTGCTTTAAATCCTTGGTGCAAAATTTTCTTTTGTCAAGAACTACTTTTATTTATGGCTGTACAAGTACCGCCTTTCTTATGGGTTTCTTATGGGATGAAGCTGTTTTGATATTAACATGTTATTTTACTTGAAAATACTATTTCAGCTGATCTGATCTATTCTATATTCTATATAGTTTCCAAGTTTGCAGGCAGAAAGTTGGTCCACCTTGGACCTCCTAAGTCACCAAGCAAAAGTACACCATGTGAGCCCATATATCAGCCACTTTTGGATTTTCAGGAGAATCTGAATGATTTTGAAGACTTAACTGAAGCCAGAAAACCATGTCTTCATGAGAAACTGCCATCCACACCGGCAAATAACCAACGTCCCACTCCAAGCAACGACATGTACAAGCAAAGCACCTCCCCAGTTCCTAATGGAAAACAGAATTATTAACAGGAGTCCTTTGCCTCATTAGGACATGAGGTTTAAAGACCTGAAGACAGTAGATGACAATATTTACACCCCAACATGGTGGCATCTTGATAAAGAGGGCACTGAGCTCCTCAAGATTGACTCTCCCTAGTGGTCACCTTTCCCCAGGCTGCGACAAGCTGCCCTTAGGGAAGCCCTAGCTAGAAAGATTTTCTGGCTTGGGCCATCACAGCAGCATACAAATATCTGCCCTTTGGTTTTAGTTGATGGTTCAAAACTACCATCCTTCTCCATGTCCCAACCGCAAATGTTTACCATAGGAAGTATGAGGCAGTCTAAAGAAAACCCAATTCATTTTTTCAAGAAGAAAACTAAGAAAAACTTTATCCAACTCAGACACACAACTAAAACTACAGATCTAAATCTTCCAGGTTTATCTCCACTGTACCAAACTAGGTCGGGGGGAAAAGCGGAGATTCTAAGGTTAAATTTTGCATAAATAAAATATCCGCAGAGCATCAGAAGAAAATAGGACAAAGGGGCAGGAAAGAAACAAAAAGCAAGAAAAGGAAGGCAGGAGAGATGAATCCAGTCTTAAAATAAGACACCTCCAGACACAAAGAAGGATGATCTGATTGAAGCTGTGTATCCTCTAATATCCGTCAAACATTGAGCTACAAATTTTGCAGAGCATACCAAAGACAAAAAACCAGATGCCATTGTAACAGAACAACATCAAGCATATTTAGGCAAAAAAGTGGACACTGCAGGCAGAAACTATGATTTTAAATATTTTGTATCAATACATGTATTGTCCCAAACTTGTGTCACTTGTACTTATGCATTTCATTCTGGAAATAAACCTGGCTAGGCAATTTTCATTAAGCTTTGAACATAATGCAGAAAGCAAATAAACAGTAACAAGGATAGAATAATCAGTTTCAGGGAGATTGTCATAATAATAACAAAACAGTTGTGGCACTGATCTTTTATTTGCTTACTTATTTATTAGTTTTAAATGTGCGTATTCTGGTTAATGGAGATCATGCAACCTAACTCCTCTGAAAGGAAGAAACCAATACATTTTCTTTGTGAATTTAACAGCTTGATTAGGACTGTCTGTAACTGTGTGCCTTTGCAATGTTTGTCCCTTACTATTGGAAATATGCATTTGCTTTCAGTTTCAATGGTTTACGCTTCTTAGTTGATTTTCATAGTACTAAGCTTTGAGCCTGATTCTGTCCTCAAACCACTTTTGTATCAGTTTAAATCCCTTAAAATCAACAGATTTGAACTTGATACTAACTCCAGCAGACATGAGGATACAACGGGAATCTTCATATTTGCTGCTCTGTAAGCTCACATGTAGAAGTAAAAGATGCGCAAAGGGCTTCTGTGTAATGCTAGATAGATATCAAAGAACAGCAGCAAAAAAAAGCAGCAGCAGAAGGCATAACCCTATGAGCTAAACCCAAGGCTTTTATCTGACAAGCATCATGGTAAGCATTTGGTCACGCTGAGCAGGACCAAACCTGCAGTCCTGTTTTACTCTGTCTTGCCCTCCCCAACTGTGCTGGGACCACATCCATGGGGTGAGCTAGCTCTTCGTGGTCCATGCAGCTTCTGCACAAGTGTGCCGTGCTGCCGAGGTGTGGGCAGCTCACACAGGCCCACGGGGGTGCCAGCAACTCTGCTGTCTCCTTGGCTGGGCTGAAACAGCTATTGCAGAGCCCTGCTCTCAGACAGCCCTGAAACAACCTCTGAATAACAGCTGTTTTTAACTCAGTACACCTTTGCTGACTGGGCTTACAGGGCAAGTCCACAGCTGCTGCTGAAGAGCTGGAGAGGAAGGATGGGGCGCGTAGGCAGGAATTTACTATGCCAGCTTCGCCACTGAAGAAAACTGTGTAACTTTGTCCTGTGAGTGTGTGGCTGCAAGTCAGACATGCCACCTGGGACTGCAGCTGAGCTAGGTGGAAAAGCTACTGCCTGTGTCCATTGCTTTTCTCCAAAGCTTAAAGTATCCTCAAAGCATAACAGCCCATGTAGTCACTCCAAAATCTAGCTGGTCAGAATGATCCAGGCTGGAAAGAAACTATTAAAAATGCTTGATCTCAGCATGATTTGGTAGAACATTGCCAGGAAGCCAATACACATGTGGCATCTACACACCTCCAACCAGAGGGAAAGGAAGGACCACCGGTGTCTGGACAGGGGCAGGTGGCAAGGAAGCTCAAACCCAGCAGCTCCCCTTATGCACACCCAAGCTAATGAGCAGCACAGGGGCCATTTGCTGTGTTTATAACTCCGGCACCATACAATTCCGAGCCTAGAAGTAACTGAGTGATTTCCAGATAATGTTTTTCTCGGAAAATCTGATTTCCTTAGAATTTAGAAAATGTTATGTCTTGAAAATATTTTTAGATTTGAATTGCCCTTACAAAACACTTTTTGTCTGAATATGTGGTTTGAAACAAATGGTTTCAGCTGTAAGTTAACACTTCAATTTACTGTTTCCTTTCACAGTACTGAAATGCTTCATACCGACCATAAATCATAGAATCACAGAATCATTTAGGTTGGACAAGATCTTTAAGACCATCAAGTCCAACCGTTAACCCAGGACTGCCAAGTCCACCGCTAAACCATGGCCCTAAGTGCTACATCTACACATCTGTTAAATAACTCCAGGGATGGTGACTCCACCATGTCCCTGGGCAGCCTGTTCCAGTGCTTGACAAACCTTTTGGGGAACAAATTTTTCCTAATATCCAATCTAAGCCTCCCCTGGTGCAATCTGAGGCTGTTTCCTCTTGTCCTATCACTTGTTATCGGGGAGAAGAGACCGACCCCACCTGCCTACAACCTCCCTTCAGGTAGTTGTAGAGAGCGATAAGGTCTCCCCTCAGCCTCCTTCCCTCCAGGCTAAACACCCCCAGTTCCCTCAGCTGCTGCTCATCAGACTTGTGCTCCAGACCCTTCCCCAGCTCCGCTGCCCTGCTCTGGACACGCTCCAGCACCTCAGTGTCTGTCTGGCAGTGAGGGGCCCAAACCTGAACCCAGGGTTCGAGGGGCGGCCTCACCAGTGCCCAGTACAGGGGGACAGTCACTGCCCTGATCCTGCCGGCCACACTGTGTCTGACACAAGCCAGGATGCTGTCGGCCCCCTCGGCCACCCGGGCACACTGCTGGCTCATGTTCAGCCGGCTGTTGACCAGCACCCCCAGGTCCTTTCCCCCAGGCAGTTCCCAGCCACCCTTCCCCAGGCCTGTAGCGCTGCCTGGGGCTGGTGTGACCCAAGGGCAGCACCTGGCACTTCGCTTCATTGAATTTCATACAGCTGGCCTCGGCCTGTCTGTCCAGCCTGTCCAGAGCCCCCTGCAGAGCCCCCCTGCCCACAAGCAGATCAACACTCCCCCCCAACCAGGTGTCGTCTGCAAACTTACTGAGGGTGCACTCGATCCCCTCATCCAGATCATCGATAAAGACATGAAACAGGACTGGCCCCAGTGCTGAGCCCTGGGGAACACCACTTGTGACCAGTCACCAACCGGAGTTAACTCCATTCACCACCACTCTTTGGCCTCGGCCATCAGCCAGTTTTTTACCGGGTGTAGAGTGCACCATCCAAGCCATGAGCAGCCAGTTTCCCCAGGAGAATGCTGTGGGAAACGGTGTCAAAGGCTTTGCTAAGGCCCAGGTAGAGAAAACATCCACAGCCTTTCCCTCCTCCGCTAGGCCGGTCACCTTGTCATAGGAGATCAGGTCAGTCAGGCAGGACCTGCCTTTCATAACCCCTGCTGGCGGGGCCCGATCCCCAGTTGTCCTGCACATGCTGTGTGATGGCCTCAGGGTGACCTGCTCCACAACCTTCCCCGGCGCTGAGGTCAGGCTGACAGGCCTGTCGTTCCCTGGATCCTCCTTCCGGCCCTTCTTGTAGATGGGTGTCACATTTGCTGACTTCCAGTGAACTGGGACACCCCACCCACCCCTGGTTTGCCAAGTCTGCTGATAGATGATCGAAGGTGGCTCGGTGAGCACTTCTGCCAGCTCCCTCAGTGCCCCTGGGTGGATCCCACCTGGCCCCATAGACTTGTGTGTGTCCGAGTGGAGCAGCAGGTCACTGACCATGTCCCCTTGGATTACGGGGGCTTCGTTCTGCTCCCCATCCCTGTCTTCCAGCACAGGGGGCAGGGCGGTACCCAGAGAACAACTGGTCTTACCATTAAAGACTGAGGCAAGGAGGCACTAAGTACCTCAGCCTTTCCTCATCCTTTGGCGCTGTTTCCCCTGCATTCAAGAAAGGATGGATTCTCCTTAGCCCAGCTTTTGTTGCTAATATATTTATAGAATTGTTTTTTATTGTCTTTCATGACACTACCCAGATTAAGTTCTAGCTGGGCTTTGGCCCTTATAGTTTTCTATATGGCCTGCATAACTTCGCAACATCCTCATAGTCCTAAGTTGCCTGCCCCTTCTTCCAAAGGTCATAAACTAATTTTCCTGAGTTCCAGCCAGATCTCTCTGTTCAGCCAGGCTGGTCTTCTTCCCCACCAGCTCATCTTTCAGCACATGGGGACAGCCTCCTCCTGCACCTTTGAGATTTCCTTCTGAAGAATGCCCAGCCTTCCTGGACCCCTTTGTCCTTCAGGGCTGCCTCCAAGGGGCTCTGTCAACCACGCTCTGAAACAGGTCAAAGTCTGCCCTCTGGAAACTGCCCTCTGGCAGTTCTGCTGACACCTCTCCTTACTTTTCTGAGAATTGAAAACTATCATTTCATGACTGTGATGCCCAAGATGGCCTCCAACCACCACATCACCCACAAGTCCTCTGCTCATAAACAACAGGTTCACCATGGTAGCTTCCCTAGCTGGCTCACTCACCAGCTGCTTTGGGAATTTATCTTTCACACACTCCACGAACCTTTTACACTGCCTAAAAGCTTTTTCCTCCACATCAATTTTTTTCTGAGAAAAATTCCTTTCCTTGACATTTTTTAGTATTTTATCTTTACATTCTAATTCTAGATGACAATAACATCAAAATGCTAACTTTTTTCACCAAGTCAAAACTCCATTTTTCCAAACACCTCTACCACTGTCTTCCAGATCCTCCATGAGCACTTGAAGAGAGGAAAGGAGAGCAAGAGGAGTTTATGCTTCTCCTCCACCAGCTCAGTTCAGGAGTAGGAGCCTACGTAGGAGCCAAGCAGATGACAGCCATAGAAGAATACCTGTTCCCCACTAAAAAGAAGCCCAGAAAGTGTTAAGTGACTGTGCAACATGACCCAAGTGCAGAAGAGGCAGCTGTTCCTGGAGATGCTCCATATCATGATGTCTTCATCCTCACGTGGCCTCAGCTGCCTCTAGCCCAGCCTCTACTCTGGCTGTGGCAAAGAACATTCCAAGAAATGAGACACTTATTGGTGGCCAGAGAAAACATCAAGTCTTTGCAGGGTCCCTGCCACCTGCCTATTCTTTCCATCTTCAAGGTAATGTGGTTTTATGGTGGGTTGACCCTGGCTGGATGCCAGGTGTCCACTAAAGCTGCTCTATCACTTCCCTTGTTAAATTGGACAGGGGAGAGAAAATACAATGAAAGGCTCATGGATTGAGAAAAAGACAGGGAGATCACTCAGCAGTTACTGTCATGGGCAAAACAGACTTGACTTGGAGAAATTAGTTTAATTTATTACCATTCAGATCAGAGCAGGATAATGAAAAATAAAACCAAATCTTAAAAACACCTTCCCCCCACCCCTCCTTTCTTCCCAGGTTCAACTTCACTCCTGATTTTCTCTACCTCCCCCTCAGCAGCGCAGAGGGATGGGGAAAGGAGGTTGCAGTCAGTTCATCACTCGCTGTCTCTGTGCTCCTACCTCCTCAGGGGGCAGACTCCTCACACTCTTCCCCTGCTCCAGTGTGGGGTCCCATCCATGGGAGACAGTCCTCCACAAACTCCTCCAATGTGAGTTCTTCCCACAGGCTGCAGTTCTTCACAAACTGCTCCAGTGTGGGTCCCTTCCATGGGGTGCCATCCTTCAGGAACAGACTGCTCCAGCCTGGGTCTCCCATGGAGTCACAAGCCCTGCCAGCAAACCTGCTCCAGCCTGGGCTCCTCTCCCCATGGGTCCACACATCCTGCCAGGATCCTGCTCCAGCGTGGGCTTCCCACGGGGTCACAGCCTCCATCAGGCATCCCCCTGCTCTGGCGTGGGGTCCTCCACGGGCTGCAGGTGGAAATCTGCTCCACCATGGATCTCCACGGGCTGCAGGGCACAGCCTGCCTCACCGTGGGCTGCACCACGGGCTGCAGGGGAATCTCTGCTCCAGCGCCTGGAGCAGCTGCTCCCCCTCCTTCTGCACTGGCCGGGGGGTCTGCAGGGTTGTTGCTCTCACATAGTCTCACTCCTGTCTTCTCAATGCCATTGCACAGCAACTTTTCCGCCTTCTTAAATATGTTACCGCAGAGGTGCTACCACTGTCACTGACAGGCTCGGCCTTGGCCAGCGGTGGGTCCATCCTGGAGCCGGCTGGCATTGGCTCCATTGGACATAGGGGAAGCTTCTAGTAGCTTCTCACAGAAGCTACCCCTGTAGCCCCCACCACTACCAAAACTTTACTGCAAAAACCCAAGAAAGGTTTCTTATTTTTAGAAGTGGTTTAGTAAAAAGCAAGGAAATATCCCTTCTTCTGCCCTGTCTGGCCCTTTAAAGGTCACTGTGCTGAAATAAATGTTTCTTCAACGTGCCACAGCTGAGTATTGCTTTATAGACGTCATGTAGAGAGAATAAAGATTTTCTACCTTTGGTTTCCATATACTCATTTAAGGGCTAGCTTCAACCTGGCCTTCTCCTGAGCTGTTCCAACACCTCTGAAACATCAGCAGCTAGAACAGAGTACCCATGTCTAAGCAGGAATGCTCCTCTACCACATATATTAACACATTAAAATAAAAGCCATCTTGTTCCTGAAGGGGAGAAGGGAGGCGTGCAGGTCACTGCCATAAACACGTGTCTGACAAAGTAGCACATGATGATGGAAACACCTCCAGGCAGCCAGACTGCATGGGTGGCCCAGGCAGGGAGATGGTTGGACTCTGCAGTTGGACTCCATGATCTTAAAGGTCTTTTCCAACCTAAATTATTCTGTGGTGCCAATATTCTAACAAGTGGCTCCCACAAAAACATTTCCCTTCAGCAGGTGATAAATTTAAGATTCAGGGGGGTGACATCCACAGAAAGAAGTGAGAGGCTCTGGAATCTGCCTCTTTATTTAATAATGTGAAGGTAACAATACGCTTTTAACTACAGAAGGGGATATCACTGCTTGGCAAGAAAACATAAAGATGCACTTGGCCAGAAATGCACTGGGTCACGCAGAGCAGTGTTTGACCAGTGCAGTTCATGCAGGGGGAGAGGAGGGAGCTGAATGCCTTGCACAGGCATCCCGCAGCATCCTGCTTCAGGAAGGGCTACTGAAAATACCTAACACTGAGTAAAGTCTTATTACAACCCTGAGAAAAAGCCAATGCTAATAAGGTGCAAGGCAAGGTAAAGTGGGATGGCAAGGTTTTCACAACTCCTCTCTCACACCTGGTAGCAGAAATATAACGGGATCCCAAAAAGACAGCTTCTAAAGGAGCATTTAGCTATTTCATTATATCTATAGTAGTTCCTTGTACAAACAAGCTTCACCTAGAGTCTCTGCTGGGACTGACACTAGATCTTTAGGTCCTTCAAGTCAGTCTCTATAAGTGGATCCTGCTCTTTGCATCGTCTGTCAATGCAATCATGAGAGATTCCCAGCCCTCCATTTCATAGGTTTTCCATTTACACATAGGAAATGGCACCTTTTACTTCTATCCTGTTTCTGAGCCATATTAATAACTTCAACTGCTTTATGTATTACCAGTTTCAACACTATTCTGCTTTTCAAATCATAACTGTTTTCATGTACGCAAAAGAATTTCAAACCACAGGAAATTCTGGGGATGAAGTACGAATATACACTTAGAAAGAGCTATCAGGAAGCAGAATCAAACCTACAGTTGGAAAAATATGAAAAAAATGTCACTGTTTTCATACTGCACTTTTAATTTCATCATTCTTTAAACACATAAATGAACAAGATTAATAGTTCAGCCAGTAAAGGAATTTTTGTTTAGCCTCTGAAATCCCTGAATAATTCAGAAGTTCTGACACTAGATAGCCTGTGTCACACTGACAGGTCCACCCTGGGTAAAACACTGAAGAGAGATCATAGTGACTGACCCATTCTCTCAGAGCCCTCTCGCATTATAGCTTATGAACAACAGAACTCTGCAAATCAGAAGCTCACAGAAACAGAGAACACAGCTCATGTTCACCTGTTTTCTGTGTCAGCAACATGATGAGAAAAGGCAAACCAGGAGCATTTTGCTTATTCCTTATAAACATGGCACTAGAACTACGCCACCTGACCTGCAGCCCAAGGAAATTCACTTCTTTGACTTCCCTGGGCTTTAATTGCAGGGTATGTGAAATGTTTAAGAAGTTCAGAAGACATTCATAATACAAAAAACACTTTAAAAGAAAACAGTGATTACCAAACGGAAAATGAGCCTGAGAAATATATAAATAGGAAGGAGCTATCATAGAGGTTAAGACGTCTACCACCACTCAGAAGAGTGGCCAGAGGGTCAAAGGGAACAAATAGAGCTGAAGACCATGAGGCATACTCAGGTTGAGATTTTGAGGAGCAATAGGGTCCTTCAGTGAGACATCACTTACCCAACGTTAAACAGAGGAGCCATCTCTGACTAAGCTGGTTGTCTAGACTCCTTTGTAGTTAATGGAGATTACGAACATCTGGAAAAGAGGTAAAGTAAATTAGTTTTGGAGGTCCTTCAACAGAATCTTCAAAGGCTGCCCAACTCACTGCCATAAGGATGACTTGATCCAATATTTTGGGCTTTGAGATTCCACAGACTGAGGAATAAGAACAGAGCGCTCATCTCATCTTATGAACATTATAGCCAGCAGGACTCTTTCCTGACCTCCACAGGAGCACAACAGTACGAGTTTTAAGTCTTTATCTGGAGCATATATCAAAGGCTCAAAAAGGTAAAAGGGAGGATCAAATGGGTCCTTAAACCTAATCAGCTGCTTCTAGGCAGGCAGTTATTTTACTCAGGACATCTGTATTTAGTAACTGTAACAGCCTTCTGAGGCCAATAAGAAGACTGAAAGCCACTTTTTACAAATCCTTTCTTAGAAAGCAAGTCCTCTGTAAAGCAGAAAGTGAGTATTCCCCTATTTAGACAAAAGAAGGATTTAAATATCAAGCCTATCCATTGTAGCAGCTGGAGCAGGCAATGAGAAGTATGAGCGACTTTGTTACACAAATCTTTTCTATGTTAATAAATATTTAGGTCACACCAGCAGGTTCTACAGTACACTTCAATAGGACCAGAAAGAAAAGAAAAGGAAGTGTTCCCCCAGAAAAGGAGGAACCCTTTGATTCAGACCTTCAGAGTGTCTTTACAGTGAAGTTCTGCATACAAACCCTTGTGGGCAAAGCAGTATTTCGAACTACCAAGAGGTCTCTTTCACAGAACACAGGCTATACATCTGCCAGACAGCCACTCTTAGCCAGACTACACCCTTTCCTAGCGTGACTATGAATTCCCATGTTACGGAGACCCTACCCTTCCTAGGCATTTCCACTTGCTACTTATATATGCTTTAATAGCTCAGCATCTTTCCTGCAACTAAACAAAAAATAACTCCCTGCGATGACTGACATACAAGCCACATACATTGACAGGCCTTTACATGTAGGTTAACATAGAGAGATGTGGAGGATACTCTGTTATACGACGGATATGAACAGTCAAATCACACAGTCTGTGTTTGTCCATAATGCCTCCCTTTTATCGCTGCGAGACCACCCTCCCCCTTGGATGTCCAGTGAGATAGACGAGTCATAAAGATGATGATACAGTAGCAGCTCAAGCTGTTCTGTTATGTTTCTCTTTTCTAGAGAAAGAAAACCATGTTCCAGTCACTTCACTGCTTTCATCAGGAGTAAGTAGGCGCATGACCCAATCCTGCAGCTGAGAAGAAAATTTATGTTTCAGAAAACACACCCCAAATTGTCAGAAATGCTCTATGGATACCCTGCTCTAATAAGCCTGATTCTCTTCCATTAAGTTAATTATTTTCCTTCCACAAAAAAGCAGGCAAGTGTCCCTTGAGTTCCCAAAGGCAATCCTTTGAGAACAATGGACATTTGAGAGGCTTCTGTGCTCATGGGATATATAATAAAGATGGCAAAACTTCCCAGAAAGCCTAAAAAATTCTTAACAGTGATCGAAAGTCAGTAAAATCATACTGTCTTATAGCTATTATGTTATCCTGATAGATAACATGTGAAAGTATCAACTATTGAACATCTGCGCTCAAAAGGCATAACCTGCAACTACAGTTCATATATTACACAACTCTATGCAATACCAGAAAGAATTCATATGCTGTCCTTTCTTGCTGCTTTCCCTGCAGGAGTCTCTTTGCTTCTATGTCTAATTCTGCTTTTGCCCTGTGGATATGATAGAAGAAATGCTAAGCACAAATTTCAGTGTATAAACATACTATGTGGCACGGTAAAAGAATCTCGTAACAGCCCAGTTTGGAAGTATTGACCAAAAATTGGCTCAGCAATAACTAAGAGCTGGGATTTTTGTCCTTCCATTAAAGCAATGAGAGCAAACCATGGCTTTAGGCTTAACCAGTTGCCTCAAGCTCAGTGTCACTCTAGTATATACATATATACATATATATGTATCACACTTGCTATACTTTATGCCCTCACACCCAGTGATCTCAACAGATTTTTTCACTTTAATTTCTCTTGTGGAAATGAACGCTTGCCCACTGCATCCTTACTTTTGCTTCTCTGTGCCTATCATTGACCCAGAACTTGCATGTTGGAAAAACCAAGTTCAATGTCTGAAATGAAAATAAAATCTCCCTTCAAATGGCACAAAGTTGCTTAAAAATGTTAATCTGCCTTATTTTTATGATGTGTTTAAATGTTCCCATATGGGTACAACAGGGCAAACCACGTCCTTCCATTTAAATACCCTGTTTACTTTAAAATCTGAAACTAGCTACAAATTTAAACCCTTTTTGTTTTTGTCCACCTGGAAAAAATTATCAAATTCTTAAGTGTGCATTGTAATAGGAGCAAACACTGAAGAGTGTGAATTCTTAGGTTTCAATATCTATTTTTAAATTGTTTTTCATGTAAGCTTTTAATTTAGATTTAATAAGATTCTAATTGCATTTTTTAAAAAATACCAGTTGATTATTGAAGACATATTTCTGTAGGATTAACTTACACAGCTTAGGGTTTTTTTAAATATTGTTTTAAATAATAATTTGGTATTTTATGATTTATGCTACCAAATCTAAATATAGTTAGTGTAAAATAATTACAGAATGGTTGCAAGAAATAAGCTTATTGAGGATTATCCATTTTATAAGAGACACACATCTCCTATGTAATTAATCAATGTCAGTAAGTGTCTTCAGAAATTTGTTGGTAATTCATGTATTATGAGTGTTTACTAATATTTTAACATATTGAGTAATTAAAGCCAATTGAAAGTTTTGCCATTTGCCGTACAGCTCAGAAACAGGAAGAAAATATAGAAGTATGCTAAATGAAACGAGCTGTGCAGCTTTGTTCTCAGGTCTGCTCCAGCTGCTTTTTGCCACTTCAGCAGTGCAAAAAAGCTAGAGACCCAGCAGTCTTGCTCTCCTGATGGTTCTTCATCAGGGGAAACACTAGGTAATTTAAAGCAGGAATAGTTGCTGTATGCCACCTTCCCTTCTTCAGCTAGAGGGTGTAGTATCGATACGATATTCCTCCTTTGCTACCAGAAATACTCTTTGGGCTCACAGGTAGCCAGGATTAATTTCTAATAGTTTTACAGCAGCCTAAAGATCTATAAAGTAATTTTTGCCTTGCTAATCTGGCACTACCTGCTCTAGCAGATCTCAGCTCTTAAGCACAGGAAGGTCTTATTTAACTGTAGTCTTAGGCAAACTGTAGGCTTTAGACTTGGATTGAAAAAGCATTAAAGTCACCTGGAATCCATCCCTCGCCCTTGCTGGGACCCGCACAGGCCCTTGGCGTGTTGCATGCTCCATGGAAACACTGCTCTCCTGGCAGGCAAAAATCTCCTGGAATAGTTATTACAAGGGATGTTATAGGAAGGACTGCACTGGCAGAGAGGTTACTGAGATAAACTATTTCTTCTTTTGCACTTATGTATTTTTACTTTTTCATAAATAGCACTTTTCATTCCACTCTATTATCATGATACACACCCCAATGCACTCCCCAAACATTATGTAGAGCATTCTTTTTAGGAGTTTTAAGACAGAAAATGCTTCCCTGCCTTGTTTTGCTCTGTTCAGGTAAAAGTCCTGTGGTTTGATTTTTACTGTAACCTTGATGTATAAAACCTAAGCTAAATCAGCCATCCAACAGCACAGCTGCACTGGAAGAACCCATAAAGGTAACATCTGCCTTGACAGTGTGCCTCCTGTGAGTAAAACTGCCCCTAAAAAAACAAGCATTGCAGAACAACGGCAGAATGACTTCTCCATGTAGATTACTCTTCCCATAAGTGCTTTTAAATACTTTACAAGCACCTTCTGTACCACCTTCCTTTAGTATTAGCTCATAAGAGAAAGTAATCTTTGGTGTCTTCATTTGACTTAGTACCGTTCTGCGTCAAAAATTAGACCCTACAAAACTGCTGTATGTGACAAATAAGCCAAGCACACATCTCTCTGCATACCAGCAGGAACCTCCATAGAGCCAGAAGACTTCTGGTGATCCACATTATCACAGGCTTGGTAACTGCTTGAGACTGCACTGATCATGGAGCTGTGTTTCTCTGCCATCAATCACTCTTCAAGTAATTAAAAGCAGTATGCAAGTCAGAACACAACAAAGAATAAAAGCCTGAAAATCCTGATTTTGATGCTTGATCAAAGCCCTTGCTCCTTGTGCAATGTGGTGGTGCTACCCTGCCGGGCTGCTGAAGGCAGCTATCATCTCATGCAAACATGCCACCAGCCCAGGCTGCACCAGCCCAGCACAGGTCAGTAATGACAACAATCACAAATCAAAGGTTTATCTGAATCTGAAATATGATTCACATAATTGTTTCCTAGGCTTTTGAAAATTAGTCAAGACTAAGCTAATCTGCCTGCTCTGTCTTTCTATTCACTAAAAAGAAAAACGTCCGATGGGGAGAAGATTAATGTGAATATGGGGTCTCTGCTCAATGGAGCAAGGGGCTGAGCGACAAAGGGCATGTGAAAGACTGAAGTACTCCATCTCTTTTGTTTTCCCCTCAGTTTTTGCTGGGCAGATGTGTCCTCAGGTGTTCCAGCCCCTGAAGGCTACCAGCAGAGTCTATGAGAATGACACCATACCTGCAGGAGAGGAAGGCAGGGTCAGAGACCACTTAAGCAAACTAAGCACATGCAACCCACAGAGCAGGCCAGATACATCAGAGGGTGCTGAGAGAGCTGGCTGACACCGCTGGAAAAGAGCCATCATCTTTGAAAGGTCACTGAAGTCAGGGGAGGTTCCTGATGACTGAAAAAAAAGTAAACACCACACTCATCTTCAGAAAGGGCAGGCAGGATGACTCAGGTTTGTCAGCCTCACCTCAGCCCCTGGGCAGATTACGGAGCAAATCCTCCAGGAAGCTAGAAGCCATTTCTGACCACAAGAAAGGCAAGAAGGTGACGGGAATCTAGCAAGGGCAAATCATGCCTGACCAATCTGACTGCTTTCTATGATGAGACGGCCAGCCTCATGGACAAGGGAAGAGCAAAAGGTGTTGCACATCTTGACCTCTCCAAGGCTGATGCTGTTTAGTCTTTACTAATGACTGGACACACTCAAGCCTCTTCATGGGTGATACCAAAAGAGGAAGATGAATCAATATGCAGGAGCACAGGCTACTGTTCAGAGGGACCTGGGGCAGGCTGGAGAAACGGGCTGACGGGAACCCCATGAGGGCTAAAGCAAATACAAAGTCCTGCCTCTGTGAGGGAGTATCTCCATGCAGCAATAAAGGCTGGGGCTCAACCATCTGGAAAACAACTTGGCAGAAAAGGACCAGGGCATCCTGACGGAAAATCTGCTGAATCTAAGTCAGCACTACGCCCTTGCAGCAAAGGCCAACTGAACTGTATTAGCGCTTCAACTTGCATGTCAAACAAAGGGTTTCCTTGCCTCTGTTTGGCCCTTTTGAAACTGCACCTGCTTTAGGCTGCTCAGTACCACAAAGCCACGGACGTGCTGGAGTGAGCCCAGTGGAGGGCCACCAAAAAGGGCAGGAGGCCAATGCACAGGGTGCATGACAAGAGGCTGCATGAACTGGATTTGTTCAGTCTTCAGAAGACAAGGCTTGGGGGGGGACCTTATGGCTGCTTGTAACTATCTTATGAGGTGGACTATGGGAGACAGAGGGAGCCTCTTCTCAGAGGTACACAGGCATGAAACAAGATGCAAGAGAAGCAAGTTCAATCACAGCTGGATCAGAAATTCTGATTGCATAAAAGGAAAAAAACCTCTTTACCACGAGGGTGATCAAACACTGAAACAGGTTTCCCAGGAGATTTTCAAAACCAGGCTGGACAGGTCCTTGAGCAACTGGCCCATCTTTGAGCTGGGAACTGGACTAGGTGAGTTTCAGAGTTTGATTCTAACCTGCACAGTTTTGTCATTCTGTTTAAGGAAAAGACAGGCCCAGACGTATTTGCTCCCTGGGGGTGCCCATTTCTTTCCATTTTATATATATATATATAAAAATATATATGGGCATGAGGCTAACTAGCTTAGACATAGACAATCCATTCATAGATGGTGGTTAATTTACAAAAGAGGAATACCACTTTTAGAACAGAAAATTCAGTAAAATAGGCACGTAAGCATGGTATTGCACATGAAACGCTAGTAGAGCATTAGCATTTAGTAAAATACATACTGCTGGATATTGTTATCCTTGAAAAAGTTCCTGTTTTATTAGAAGTAGATGCTTTAACTCTTAGTTTCTTTCCTATCTCCTATATTTCACTCAAGATATGAGAATTCAATGGTGGCATGGGCTTACCAAAAGCAGAAATATACTTGAAAAATAAAATAGATAATTATATATATTATATGTATATATACAATCCACAATATACAGGAACATATATTCTTAGTTCTGCGTTTAAAACAATTTGAGTAAAAATAATTTTCTATGCAGTTCTAAGTGTCATCTTTAAAAACCAGGAATTCCATCACTAACATGACTGGATCCCAAGTTAAATATGAAAGGATCATATTAGATACAGGACATTCTAAGTAAGAAAATCCTAATTCTGAGGTTTTCTTTCCACCCTTTCCACCCCACGGTCTGATTTTACTGATTTTTAGGTCTGTTGTACATCAATATCCATTTCCCCAATGAATCCTTCAGTGAGGCTGACTGACCGGGACACTTCTCTGGGAGAGATTCAGTCTGTGTGGTATGTGCAGACTATTAAGGTTTGTATTTTAGTTTAGTTGGTAAATTGCACTTTTTTTCCTAATTAAAATATATATTCAGGTTTGATTTGGGGAAGGAAGCAGAACTGATTTATACCAACACTACAGTTCAGACTTTGACAGCTATATTGCCTTCTAGTGGTGTCCATCCCCTTCTATTGACCCTAGAGAACTTCTTGAAGGATTTTGCTCATTATATAGGTGTTTCAACGAGGTGCTTAAAGCAAGGTAGCGTAAACCAAGCCCTACAGGGTTACATGGCAGTGTATTGTGATTTTCTGTGTTACAGAATTGTGAGATGGTGCCATTTTATTGTATTTGCTTTGTTGTTATTCTTAAAAGGGACATCAGGGAGGATGTTGGGAAGCGCTCTAGACATATTTGATGGCCTTATTCCTGCTTGATAGGTGAATATTCCGAAGAGCTTCTTTTGCCTGTGACACTTTTGTCTGAGGTATGACACATTTCTTATATGTTTTCTGGGTACATAATCTGGGCAAAAATTTTCCAGGCTCATCCACACAGAGGATATTACAATTAGTTCATTTCTGAGCAGCAAATGGCAGAAAGTATGGCATGTAATTATCACAATACCTGATTTCTAAAATAACCACATCTCAAAATTGAGAAACTGAGTCCTTACTTTTAAAAGCATGTTTACTTGTTCATCAAATGAGTTCAGTTTTGGATAAGAATGACCTGTGTGTATGTCTGTACTACATTTTCAGTAAATGCTAATACTTACATGGGAACTGGAACACTTCTGAGACTTTCAAAAGATGTGTTATATTTTGTGTTGAATATCCAATTTGGACCATTTCCCAGACCACTAAACACCTTCTAGACTTGGGTAGCATTTTCTCCATGATGTGTCCCTGCTATTCCAGACACTAGCTAGAATATGGGATAGAATATGGGGCTGAAGTATCAATAAAACCACAAAACATTTGCAAGGTACTTACAGCACACACGACCCCCCACCCCGCCCCCAATTAAGTATCCTAAACACAACTTAAGAAATAACTTCTTACAGTGTTTCCAGGGCAGTTTTGCATCTTGTCCTGCTATTTTTATCTGTTAGGACAGTTTTGAATTAATAGTATTGTACAAGTGAAGTTTTGTTAGTTCAGAAGAAACTGCAGGTACACACGCAAGGAGCCGAGGTGAAATTTGTACCATAGTTCTGTATTTTTCAAACAAACTCAGTCTACCTAGATCACAGACCTTCAGCTGGTGCAAATCAGCACAGCACTACTGCAATCATCTTATCAGCAGCTGGGACTCTGGCATGGATAAAGCCTTTCTTGTTGAATTAATAGTACTACTTCTTGTCAGCATCTCCTTCCCAGTTGTTCTCAAAAGCACTGATTATAGCTGCTTAAATATTTTGTGACTAGAGAACCAGATTAATAATGACAGGCCACACAGTAACCATATTTCTTTCATCATTTGTGTCTTCTTTTTGTTGTAAGGAACAGGTACACCCAGTTCCTACTCCCATATTTCATCAATGTCATTTAGAGTAACAAAAAAAGGCAACTTTTAATCCTCCTGAGAAGCCTGAAAATCAAAATTATGCAGGTTGGAAAACAGGAAAAGACTTCTAGCCAGATTGCTTTGTAAATACTGGAACTGACTTCCCGCAGAAATTACAGCCTCTTTGGTGGACATCCTTAATAACGGGAAAGATAAATTCATCAGAAGCAACAGAGCTACACTGCATCCTACCTCTAGGCAGGATAATAGACTAGGTGGTGTCTTAGATCCTTCACTGTAAGGGCCCTTTCTGAGGCAAGGCTTTACTCGTTGGCCGGGTGCCGGGCTGCAGAGTGATTGTTCCTTGAAATGCAGCGAGGAAGCAACGAGCACGAAATCTGGCTCCCTGAGCTCACCTGCAAGTCAGTTCTGTGCTCACCTGGCTGCAATGAGGGGCTGCCCAGAGCCTCCCACAGCTTAAGGATCTGGGAAGCAGGGACCTCCTCAGGTGAGCACAGAGGAGGCAAACAGCTCCGTGGAGCGTAACCCGGCTGCAAAGGTGCTTTGCTGTATGCAGGCATATTTTGGGGCAGAATTTGGGTGGATAAGTTATTGTATATAACCACTACTTGTGTATGCATTGGGGGATCTCACTTGGGGTCTGTGCCTTCATATGCCACTCTTCTTATTTTTCTGATTCAGTAATGCTACCAATTGCCATTTAATGCATGTGAATACTATATCTCCTTCCTACATGCTGTGTTAAAATACTTGCTTCTTTTACATCTCTTCCTGACATAGCAGTATCACATTTAGTCCTTATTTGTTGTTGGTTGTTATGCAAACCTGTGATCACTAATTTACAGCATCCCTCCTAAAATTTCTAAATAGCATAAATTTATTAATTCAAGCTTTCTGTCCTGGTTGCAGCTAGGATAGAGTTAATTTTCTTCTTAGTAGCTGGTGCAGTGCTGTGTTTTGGATTTAGTGTGAGAATAACCTTGATAACACACTGATGTTTTCAGCTGTTGCTAAGGAATGTTTATGCTAAGTCAAGGACTTTTCAGTTTCTCAGGCCCTGCCAGCCAGAGGGCTGGAGGGGCACTAGAAATTGGGAGGGGACACAGCTGGGACAGCTGAGCTGAACTAGCCAAAGGGATGTCCCATAGCATACCACAGAACAACATGCTCAGTATATAAATTGGGGGGAGTTGGCTGTGCCTGGCTGATCGCTGCTCAGGGACTGGCTGGGCATCAGCCAGTGGGTTGTGAGCAATTGTATTGCGCATCACTTGGGGTTTTTTTTTGTTTTATTCCTCTCTCCTTTTCATTAGAATTATTATTATTAATATTAAAATTACTATATTTTCTTTTATTTTAATTACTAAATTGTTCTTATCTCAACCCACAAGTTTTACCTTTTCCCTGATTCTCCTCCCTATCCTGCGGGGGGGGTGGGGGGGGTAGGGGAGCAGTGAGTAAGCAGCTGCGTGGTACTGAGTCACCAGCTCGGGTTAAAACATGACACTTTGAATCTGTCCAAAATGTTGTTCTGGTTTAACCAGAACGGAAGACTCGTTACAAAGCACCAAATTATTGGATGCGAGACAGATTCTGCAAATCAGAATTTGCAGTTAACTGTGTATGTAGTCACAGATATTCTACAAGAGTGAATGACTCGGCCTCCCTCTGGGGTGGGAGGGGGGGATTATATGCAGGAATCTCTACACAATTCTGGGTACTTCAAGACCAGAAAGAGAGCAACAGAATGATAGGTATGTGAAAAAAAGCCATGAAAATGACCGAAGAGCTGGAGGGGTTGATTTATGAGGAGAGATTAAAGGAATTATGTTTAATTGTCTACACAATATCCAGCAGCTGTATGTCAACCACGTCAAGGATCTGAAGAGTGTAAACAACAAGGAAGGGAATAAATAACCAGGCTGGCACAAGAAGGTGTAACTGAAAATACAGAAAATTAATATACTAGGATAAATTCTTAACAATGAGCTTTGTTAACTAAGAGATTAGTATCTGAAGAAAATCTGCAGGAGTCTTATTGTTCCTAGTAACTTCAAGAGCAAACTGGACAAATCACTGAAAAAAACATTAGGTATCTGTCTAGGGCTGGCTGGCAAGAGCTTGCCAGCTATTATTGCTTGATAAATACCTCCTAGATATTTATAAATCAAAATGCAAAAGACAAGTTATGACTCTTTCAATTGAATTAGCCATTTATGTCACTTAACCTCACTTGTCTAAAATGTTACAGCAAGAAATATACTACCCTTATGCACACTTTATACTCATAAACACTTCCTGAAGATATTTTCTGTCAGATTTTTCAAATTCATAACACTGCACATTTAAAACAACAGCAAAAAAATATCCACCAAAAATATTCCTAAACATTTGTTTAGGAAGCAAAGTTGGAGTTACTAACAGAAAACCACTGTCTTCTGCTATGTCATTCTCATGTCTCTACATAATGAAGGTATAAATCACTGCAGCTGTAATTCAGAATGCAGGGATTCCCACTTCACTCTGCAGCTTCAGAAAATATTTCATACTTCTCCTTTGCTGCTCAGCCTTCCTGTTATAACAAGAAAAGTTTGTTCCTTGTCAAAAAGCTGGAATTCCAATTTATTTTCAAAAAAGGAACTTGATATTCCCACTACTCTTGCACAAAGCCATATTGTTATTTACTAATTCCCTCTTAGTCTTGCTTCTGTGTTTTAGAGATGGATTAGAAGGTGCAAAAGATAAAAATGTACTCAAGGTGGACTCCAGGGAAAAGTCCCCTTAGAAAACATACTCTGTGCATATATCTGTTTTGGAAATAATTAGACTCAAGCTCAGCCATATAAAGGGCATAGAATCATAGAATAATTTGGGTTGAAAGAGGCCTTTAGTGGTCATCTAGTCCAACCCCCCTGCAATGGAGAAGGCGCATTTTCAACCAAATCAGGTTGCTCGGAGCCCAGTCCAACCTGACCTTAAATGCTTCCAGGGATGTGACACCTACCACCGCTCTGGGCAACCTGTTCCAGTGTTTCACCACCCTCATAAAAAATTTCTTCGTTGTATATAGTCTAAATCTACCTTCTTTTAGTTTAAAACCATTATCCCTTGTCCAATTGCTACAGGCTCTGCTAAAAAGTTCATCCCCATCTTTCTTGTAAGTCCCATTTAAATATTGAAAGGCCACTATAGGGTCTTCCCCGGAGCCTTCTCTTCTCCAGGCTGAATAATCCCAGCCCCCTCAGCCTTTCCTGACAGGAGAGGCGTTTCACCCTGAAATAGTTAAAGCTGAAAGTCATTCGGTAAATAGTAGAACTGGCAACTAGTGCTTCAGCATTAGTACGTAAGAGACTGACTAAGAAGGACGCTGCCTGCACGTGTAGATACAGAACGAATAGTAAGTTGTAAGCAAGAATTGTGTTGTCTACAAAATGTACTGCCCCGGAAGAGAACTAGTACAATCTGGCTCTGCGGTTGCTGATGTGGACTACTCCGCATTTTTGTGCCACAGGGAATAGTACATCTTGAAGAAGACTGGGAGCCTTGCTCCCAGAGACCCCTGCACCAGAGGGAGGAGATTTATGCTAATGAATTCCTGGAACTAATTGTAATAACCCCAATATGCATGTTTCTGTGTAATAAGTATCTGCTTACTTAACCCCTCAGTGTGCAAGTTAGGAGAAGTGATCCCCCTTGCACCTGGCACCGCAATAAACATACCTGCTTTATAACTCTCCTTGAATTACAGAGTCTGATTCTGCACGTCAACCCCTCTGAGCATTTTTATACTCCTCCTCTGGACCCTCTCCAACGGGTCCGTGTCTTTCCCGTGCTAAGGGCTCCAGAGCTGGGTGCAGTACTGCAGGTGGGGTCTCACCAGAGTGGAGTAAAGGGGCAGAGTCACTCCCTCGACCTGCTGGCCATGCTCCTTTTGATGCAGCCCAAGATACAGTTGGCTTTCTGAGCACATTGTTGGCTCACGTCCAGCTTTTTATCCATCAGTCCTTCTCTGCAGGACTCTCTCAATCCCTTCATGCCCCAGCCTGTATTGATACCGGGAGTCACCCCAATCCCAGGTGCAGAACCTTGCACTTGGCCTTGTTGAACCTCATGAGGTCCACATGAGCCCACTTCTCGAGCTTGTCCAGGTGCCTCTGAATGGCATCCCATTCCTTAGGCGTGTCAACCGCACCACTCAGCTTGGTGTCATCTGTAAACTTGCCGAGACTGTACTTGATCGCACTATGTCACTGATGAAGATACTGAACAGCACTGGTCCCAGTACAGTTCCCTGAGGGACACTATTTGTCACCGATCTCCATCTGAACCTCGAGCCATTGACCACTATCCTCTGGATGTGACCATCCAACCAATTCCTCATCCACCAAACGGTCCACCCATCAAATCTGTATCTCTCTAATGTAGAGAGAAAGTTGAGTGTTGACTTCAAGCTAGTCACTTACCTACTCAACAGTGCATGAAATTAGCTTATATCCAAAGCTGGCTCATTTGAGAAAAAAGCCCAGGAGTACGGTAATGCCTCTACAGTTGGGAACCAGGGTCCATAGCCAAAAGAGGGTACAAGCTGAATTAACTTTGCTGACGTGCTGAGATGGCCTAGAGTACACGTCCACAGTTTTGTCTAAGGAGTACAGACATCACAATGCAAAATGCTTATAAAGCCATCTAACGTAGAAAAGGAAACACTTTTTTCCTAAAACCAGTTCTAACATAGGTTGAGAATTGTTGTCTCAATCCAGTTAAAATTACAGCTCTGAACATTCTCTATTCAAATAATTTCTGAAAAGTAGAGGCTGCTTTTCCAAACTGAAATATTTTTGCTTTGCACTATGGTCCTATTTTTTTGCCTTTTTTTCCTTACTTTCCTGCTTGCTTTCTTTTCCATGCTGTCTCTGAAGGAAGGAATCTAGAAATTAAAAGAAGAAAAAGCGGGAAGAAACAGAGAAAGATCTAAGGGAGAAAAAAACAAAGAAAATTGATCTTTGAAAATATATTTCAAAATCTCAGAAAAAGCAAAAAAGACTTGGAGAGCTCTCATGAGGATCCAGTGAGGGTCTTTCAGATTACTATGAATGGCATATCCCATCCCCTGGTGAAACTACTTGTAGCAACATAACAAAACTCCAGCAGAGCAAATAGTCAGCAGATGAGCGATCAGGTGGAAATCCAGGACTGTGAGCAAGAATCCGTCCTGCCGAGCTGGCATCACTCACACGACCTGATGGCTCTGGCTGTCTCCAAGGTTTAAGCCCACATCCTTAAAAGCAGTTAGTGCACTTAATATGAGTCAGTGGAAATGAGGAACCTACATAATGGTTAGTCACCTAAATACCTTTGCAGATCGAGGTCTTATTTCAGCGAAGGGCACTACAGGGCACTTTTGTTACAGGAATCAGGATTTGCCACAATACCAGTGACAGAAATTGCCACAGAAGGTCCCCAGATGAGCAGCTTTATTTGGAAATGACCACATCTACAGCAGGAGTTACTTTTCTGAGCACATGTGCACATTTAGTCTTGGTTCACAGGAAAACATTTACAAGAACCCTGAAATATGGAAAGATTTTTGCTATATCATATGTTTTCATAATAGAAAATTTGTCCACAAACATGGTCCTCCAAAAAAACCCACCAAAAACCCAGAAGTGTGACTCAAGGAAAACAGCATCCAGGGCAGAACAGAAAGTGAGCTGACAGCCCTGTGAACCCAAAACAGCCCCCAAGAAGATCTGTCTGCCAGCGGAGCCAGCCGTGGCGTCAGCCAAAGAAGTCAGCCACAAATCCAGACACGGCTGCTGGAAAAACACATTCCAGGTCCTACACACGGCTGCCAAGTCCACCCCATGATTATAGCCACGGACTCTGGAGAACCCAGAGGAAGAAGGTGAAAAGGAGTAGGATCAGCATTGCCTACATCGGGAAGAGGCAGTGCCAAGGCAACACTGAAATTACCGGTAATTCCCATAGTACTTTGTTCTTGCACTATTTTAATGCAGAGTCTAGCTATAGGCTTTCAAAGTTTAAAGGAGATTTTGTCTTTTTTGGCAGCAAACCCAGCTTTCTGAGCAAACATGATAATGGCCTTACATTACAAGCCCTTGTGCCCCAAAGGATTCCAAAACATTTTACAAACTTAGGCTGATAAGTGGCCAATGTACACAGGGACCTCTTCATCCACCACTGAAACGTGCTCACCCTCTAGGACAGCCTGTCATAAATGCTTAGCAAAGTACAGAAACTCTCTGCAGTATTTTAGGCTAGGATGTGATGAATGCTTTACGCTACTGAATCTGAACAAGAGGGTGGCACATAATTATGTGAGCAGAAATTCAGTTGCACACAACACTTTAACTGATACTCCTTCAGCTCTACACCTACTCTTAAACTCCTATTACAGTGCCTTTTAGCACTACAGTTTGATGACAACCCTTGTTTTCCAGAGCCTCTGTTGGTAATATCCTCAGCTACAAGGCTGGATTCTTGTCCTTCCAACCGGTGCATCTACCGGATCCACACCAGTGGTTACTCCTTCATGTAGGTATCCCACCACAGTTTCCCAACCAGACTCATCTTCTTCTGCGACAGCAATATATCAAGGCAAATAAAATTCTGGGTGAAGTCTTGCAGATCTCTTCCCTTTCAGTTATTTACTGCACAGTGATAATTTGTCACATATGATGCCTTCTTTCATAAGCACTGCTGGGTTTTAACCCTCTCCTCCACCAAAAAAAAGCACTTCACAAGCAGTATAAAGTTTTCAGGTCCAGTATCTACCTGTCCATAGTAAAAGCATTACTCCTAGCCACAATTGCTTTCTTTTCCTAATTCTACAATAAAATTATTATTTTCGCTCTAGTATCTTTATTAAACCACTTAACTCTTGTAGCCTTTCCAAAGTCAAGAGAACACCAAATGACTTAATCCTTTAAAAAAAGCTTTATATAGCTAAGCAGATTTGTGCAAATGTCTACAGAGATTGAGGGATTTTGAAGTGCAACAAACCATCTAATAAAGGTTTTCAGACACAAAGATATCCCAAATTCACGCCATGCTAACTGTGGTTGCCATTTTAAAAGCATCAGCAGAAACCCAGATATTCTGAATAATAAATAAAACCATGCATACTTTTAAACTTCACCTCTAAGACAGAGATACAGGCAAATACTTCTCTTCAAGGGATGTTAGGAAAAAAAATGCTTTCTAATTCCAGTTGCTTTCAACCTTCTTTCCTCTCTCCCTATTTTCTCTGGTAACACAGCTGTTTTTTACAGCTGTCACCCATGCTGCACACAATTCTGGCCCCTCTTGGGCCGCCATGGACTCATCTCAAAATAATCATTGCAAGAATGTTAAACTCTGATTTTTTTATTCTGATCTTTTGAAAACAGACAGCATTTTCTAAATGCAAAATGTTTCTGGTCACACGTGAATAACAAACACTACCTGCCAGTTTGATTCTGAAACTTACTAATACTCAGCAAACAGTGGCATCCATTTCAGTACACCTGATTGCATCACACAGTACTACACGGTGCATCCAAGAACAGATCAGGCCTTCTTTGTTTAGGTGATAAACTACCATTTCACAGTGCCCAGGTAAGAAATCTGTTACACCCTAGCACAACTGGTAAAAATATGACAAAACTGATTATATTAGCCTTAGGAAACATCTATACATCAGGTACACGCTAACCTTGAGAAACTGCTTTCTAAAGCTCATACATCTTAGGAGGCTTGCAATGAAACTATTTACTATGCCTTTTAACTACATCATTACACATCTAGTAAAAGCAAGCAGATGTAATAGAGTTGAGCCTGTCAATCTAAAGCTGGGCTGAATTTCAGGGCTCTTCCTTTCCTTACAAAGCTTCTCATATCCAAAAAGTGAGGAGGATGTGCTAGAACTGGATCACATAGCCTGACTTCCCAGGCCTTTAAATCACACCCAGTTACTCCTGTGCTGGGCCCAGCAGATTCAGCTTGGCCAAGGCATCTGCACCTGGCTCTGGTGAGTCCAGCACACAGATCTAGCACCGACAGTCTGGTTTGATTTGAAGGTGTCCAGAGATGGAGACAGTAACATTCCCTGCAGTGGTATTTTCCAAAGGCTAATCTTTCCCCTGTTAAAAAGTCATGTCTTATTTCCAATATGACTTTGTCTGGCTTCAGTTTCAGGCCATTGGTTTTCATTATTCCTTGGACAAATAAACCTGTCCATAATCATACACATACATATATACAGCTCTGACAGTCCTATCCTGTCTCCTCTGCACTCCCAGAGATCAGGGTAGACAGCAAAGGCAGACTAGCTCATGTGTTAAGAGGGGAAAGCCCAGCTAGAGAAAAAATTGCAATAAAAGAAAAAACCCTTTGTTGGTTTTTGGGGTTTGTTTGTTTTTTTTTTTTGGGGGGGGGTGGTTTTGTTTTGTTGGTTTTTTTTTAAGAAGGCAACAGGATCTACAAAGACATGCAGCATTTCAAGACTGCAGTCTTTCCTTGAACTTCTCATCACCAGCTCCTTGCTGGAGAGCTGCCTCCACAGAATCCCTACCCACAGTGGCTAGTGGTGAAAATAATCTTCATGCTGCAATTTTTCTTGATGGGGGATTCAAGTTTATTCCTCAGTTTGCCACAATTCAAAGAGAAACATGCAATGCCAATCCTTTCCAGTGCTTCTTTGTTGGGCTGCTACTCTGTGCTGAGGTGGCTGCTCAAAATCACACCAGCATTTTAATGAGGAATTCAGAGTAGTTAAAAGACCTTTCCATTGGTGTTTAAATCTCACACAACCAGCAGGCTGCAGCTGTAGCCTTTGCTGCCTATGGGTAAATGTATTATTTTAGAACATGGCCAAGACCTCCTTGTAGGAGGTCCTGCAGGAGTGGAGCCAACAAGTGATTATGAAATGCAGCCTAAAGAACATTTGACACTGTTTTCTGCCTACGCTTAACAAGCACCTCGTAGTTCGGGCTGCAGTTTGCATGATTTTGGCTTTTAGAAAATATGAAACACCTTAGTAGATGGATTTTACGTCTAGGAGATTCCATCTGAGGCACTGAACCCACCCAATTTTATTACTTATACTTTCAAAAGGTTGGGAAAAGCTTCAAAGTCGCATCTGAAGAATTCATGAACTTATCCTAAAAAAATACCTGGAACTCTGGCATCCATGCACTTCTTTTAAAAATAAACACAGACAAAAAAATCTACTCTTCAAATGAATCTCACTAGACTTATTTTCTTAAGCAAAAATCCGTGAATTTTATTCATTATTACGTATTTCATTTCCTTTGAATAAACAAGCCTTTATTTACTACCTCTTGAGATACCACTCAGTATGTCACACAGAGCCCTAGTCTGCCTTGTGATTCAGTCACTTCGATGGAAGAACCAGCTGGCAGCTGAGAACACTCGAGTCAAAAGCAAAGAGCAGAAGCTGCTGACTGGGCAGAGCCACAGAGGTGAAAAGAAGGGCATCTTCCATTTCGGAAGAGAAGCTGGGTCCACTGTTAGGAACACACTTCTCTCTGAGGACAGAAGATTGCCTCCCCCTCCACCTCCTTTCTCATTATTTTAATAAGACGCAAAGGGATGCAAGTAAATGATGCCAAGCATCTCAATGGCTATCTTATAGACTACATGGTCATCAGTCTCAAATCCACAGCACTGAACAGCCACTGGTGCTCTCTACACTGCGCACAGGACTGTCAGGCAGGTAAAGATTAGTTTGGTAACTAGAACCATACTGGGAAGCCAACAGAAAATGCTACAAAGAAGTGTCTTAGACCCTATCCATTTGGGATTTAAAATTTGGGTAAAATAGTGTAAACAGTCCTGAAAGAATTGATGAAAGCCCAGCACTGGTCTCCCCCAAGTACCAATGACTTATTTGGATACAAAGTCAGCGGTCAGGGTCATCTGTCAACTTGCATTTATTTCTATAGAGCAGCCCAGCTTCCAAAGGAAGATTGGAAACTGCCGCTTATTACCATATGCTGGCGAATATTCTTCTCCATCAGTACTCTTCTGAGGGAAGAACTGACTTAGGTTTCCCATTCCCCAGCGGTGAATAACGCTGTATTTGTAAAATGGTGCTGACTGCTGGTTTTTTGTCCTGACCTTGCTAGTAATGGGTTGTGCTGGATGTGGCTCAAACATACATCCTTGGGTTGGCTGACTCCAAGGGGTTCATCAGAGGAGCCCCACTAAGTCTGAGGATCCCCACATGATGGAGGTGATGCACCATGACAAAAAAGGTAGGAAGGGTGGAGAATCTACAGGTTTCACTTGCAAATTTTGACCGCTGCACTGTATGAACTGTGCCGATGTAGTGGTCTTATTGACTTCTTTTAGACATACTGCAGTTGCTTGCCAAGGTGTTTTCTGCAGCATTGCCTGCTGCTTACAACTTTAGCCCAGAGGGACTACAGGTGTCAGTGCATCAGAGTAATAGGAAGGAACTAAAAGTCTTTTACAACATCCTGTCTTGGCTCCTCAGAAAAACAGGCATTCATCCACAGGAGGAGATCAATAGAAGTATGGGGGCAAGGGACAAAAGAGAAGGAGCAACCAGAGAAAGGCAGCAGAAAGTAGGAAGAAGGGGGAAAATGTGCATAAATGACTGATGGATCATTACAAATTTCCATACAAGCTTGAAGTCACAAACGCGAAAAGAAGAAACTAGAGGCTCCCTTTGAGAGCATTAAGGAAGAGGGAACCTGGACAAGCAATCTAATGTGCAATATGCAAGGCTGGACTTGTTCAGGCAGCACTGGGGAATGGAGCAGTTTAACTCTACCAAGAAGGAGATTAAAAAAAAAAAAAATGGGGGACAATATATGCTATGGAATCCTGTAGGGTTACTAGCTCTCCTTTCAGAGATTTGAGCCTGGCAGCAGAGACTGAGGGACTCAAAACACTTCAAGAACAAGCACAAGAGAGCAAGAACACTGGAAGGCCAGTTACAAGGAGAACTCCAGACTGGGAAAAGTCAGTAAGCCAGTAAAGGATGTGAGGAAAGGTCAACCTTGCCCACATGTAAAGAAAACAATATTGTCACATTTTGTTGAGCCAGTCAGCTCTCCAGCATTGCAACACTCCTTGTCTTCTGGTATCTGGTGTCAGGTAATATACCTAACTCAAGAAATCAAGGTGGAAAACAATCCCAGTTAGCACTGCTATGTTTCTAAAAATATGCATTGCTAAACTGAGAGTGCAGCTTTTCAACAAAATTGCTATGCTACTCAACCTGGAACATGAATTATTGTAAAACTACCTGCAAGAACCCGGTAGTGCTTCCCACCATCATGTTGCAAAGTATGTAGTTTTCAGGGCCTGGCTTAGTTATTCAGTTATTCAGGTTTGCCTGGGAACAGGTTAGCTCTAGACTGTTTTAAATCATCATTCTAGAATTCAAATACAAAATTTGGCAATTTTTGATCAAGTTGCTTGAGCTTTAACCTGTCTGCTGTTTTCCTTGGGTGTGTTGTTAAACATGTCACAGTGGAAAACAAACCAAAATGACTGCTAGGCTGTGGCAGTGAAATTAAAAGCAACTGAGCCCAAAGTACGGTAAATAATATATGGAGCAAGTTAGGTCAAGTCTGCTTGATGATTTTCAGTTGGGGTGCTAAGACTGTTACTTATTATAGTTCACAACTAGTTGCCAGTTTACCTCCTTCTCTTAACTTTGTTTACTTTTTCCACTTGATATGAAGTATCAGGATAGGTAGCATTTTCAGGTTTGGAGAGGGGGATGAAAGTGTTCTTAAAATGTTCCTTTTTGTGCATGTATGTAATGCCTAAAGCAAGACTGTAATGGAAATTATGATTAAAATATTTTCTAGAGGAAAAGGTCAGTTTAAGTAAGGAAGAAGAAGATGATCTCGTATTTCTGACAGTTCAGATAGAAGCAAATCTTAGCACCAGTAAGTTATGTCATCTCTTAAATTCATATAAGCAGAATGCCTCTGTACATTTTGCACTGTTATGACAGGGCTGTACAGAATGGGGGCAAATATTCCATATGAAATCATTATCTATACCGAGTTACTTGTATCTATTCTTATCTTCAAATAGTTCAACTGAGAATTAAAGCTGGCATGGTTCTCTTCTGTCTTCGGAGACCTAAGCTGTGCCACATTAAACAACTTAATATCTTACTCATTGAGGTGCCGTCCATCGTGACCTTGGCTATAGCTTCATATTTTACACACCATTACTGTCATAGTAACAGACAGAGCCAACAATAATTTGCTCATACAATTTACAGTACATTGTCTTCCAGCCACACTGAGGGCTCTTTAACCACCAGCAGATGTGTTGCTTGTATTAACTATATTTGAACAAAGCAGAATCTATTCAGCCCTAAAGTCTCTATGACTGCTTGGCTGTGTCTTGAGCTTACTACATAGCTAATTTGGTGTTCATACCACTGCAACTAACTACAGCACGGCTGAGGAGTTTCAGAAGTTCTAGCCCACAACCTGCTGCCTAAATTTCTCCTGTTTCTCCCATTCCCAGCATCTGAGTTCCAAGCATCACCCTTGGAGAGGTTAGGCAGCAACTAATACTGCAGCTGCTCTGTGTGTCTTTTAAATTGTTTCTGTGTGAACACTGTCCAAAGCTTCTTTCACCACAACCCTAAAAACACTAATGGTCTCTTTCAAAATGGTCGATATTCGTGCTTCATCGTCAAGTCACAAAATCTTGTACAAACCTACACATTCATGTTAACATTCCTAAAAAAGAAGCTGCTGTAAAGAAAATAAAACATCACCACTGTTGTCCCATGTGAAAGACAGAAGGGCTGTGGTGTTCATTAATGTGTAGGTATGGACCTAGCTCCGGAGGCAAAGGCACTAAAGAAAGAGGAGAGTGGACAGAAAGAAAGGCAACGCTTTAGTTTCAGGTTTAGCTCCCCCGTATAACAATACAAATATATCCAGCATGCCGTAATAAAGAACACAGCTAGCATTACATTTTTTTCTGGGTATAAAGCCGTCCTGACCTAGTGAAAACTCTCAGCTAGGATCAACAAATAACTTAAACTAGTTGTTCATGAACTCAAATTAATTTGGACAGAAAAGCTGTGTGACTTCAGAGATCAGTAGGCTGAGCACTACAACTACTATTTTTAACAGCTGAAGGAGGCAAAGAATGCCTTCCCAGGAAGTTCCCCAACCAACTTTTGCGTTGTATTAAAAGAATATGAAGGAAAAAGAAACAGCGCAGAATGATGCAATGTATTTTACATTTTTTTCTAATTTTTGTTTCTTTACTTCTCAGAATAAGGACTAGAGGAACAAGGCAAGTCTGGAACAGAGGCAGTTGACTTAGGCAGGCTGTATTATCCTCTGTCTACTTGCCCCTTCTTCTATCAGTAGTTCTTTGCACGCCTTACCCAGTGTACAGCCTTGTATTTTAATAGATTCATCCTGTCATTTATTTCCCTTCCTAGTATCCATTATATCACTCCCTGGCAACTGGCTACTAAACCTGCCATGGTAGCACAATGTAGAACATGGTGTTTATAAAGCTTGTTGCCTGTTTTGATGGTGTGGCTTCACAGCCCAAAGATTTTGCTCTTACGCCTGATATAGCCAGCGTGCAAGTGGTTCATACAGCTGTGCTCTTACGCTTGCTAGAAAATGAGAATTTCAGTTCAGAATTTCCCCTTCTTCTTCCTACTGCTTCCACAGGAGATAGTATTTCTCTAAGCTGATCCCCAGCTGCTTTATTGGACCCCTGAGCCCATTGCCAGATAATACATAACCCCAAACAGCCTTAAGTTTGCTGGAAGTTCCTCCAAGGGTCTGGATGCAGGAACGCTGCATCCCAGAAAAAGGCAGCTTTACACTTCCTCCCCTGGGTGTCCTTTTTGCTCCTTGGACATAGTAGAGCATCCGGACTTCTTATTTCATTTCTTTCTCTCTGCTTCTCTTTCTGCAGTCCTGATGCATGACAGCCCTCCTGCCTCTTTGTAAAATCCAGGTGAATGTGCTGTGAAGTCAGATGTTGGTCTAATTACTGAAGACTGGATGTTTAATCCTTCTGTTTCTTTTCTTTGAAGGATCACAATGCCTCAACTGCCAAGCACTGACAATGCTTCCCTGAGACCTTTTGTTCTTATATAATAATACCCATCTTAGTTGTGATGATTATGAAATGAAGGACCTTATCCCTTTTCCTAAGCTGGTTTTGCTTAGCTCCAACATGCCTCCAAATTTTCTGAACTTCAGGGTACTAATTGTCATCAAAGCAGATAATTTTTTCTTATACAGCTAGTCATTGTTCTTCCCAGCTGCCTGTAAAAAATTATTGCTGAGTTTGATAATTCTGGAAACAGAAAACTAAATATCTTAGCTGGATCTGGGGATTTTTTTGCTTCTGCCCTATAAGGTCTTTATATAAGACTATCAAAATGCAAGGATTCTGTAAGTGACAGAGGCAACATTCCCACATTTTTGTTATTTTCTGCATTTTTAGGAATGCCATAAATCCTGTCATTGCTTCTCCTTTGAGCATTTTCTAAATCACCCCATTTTGCTCTTTGGAGCCTGTTCTGTTTTATCAGAAAAATGAGATGTATGTTCCCTGCAAAAGGTTAATCAATAAAATCTTTACAATCTCTTCTCATCTGGCCAGCCTCACTTTAATTTCAGTAACAGTGCTAGTCAACTCACTCAGACAGGCAGTTTGATCTTTCTGAAGCCCTTCTACTTCATTTCCCCATTCTTTTACTCTTTGTTGCTAACGCTTTTGAACGTATTATCAAAGTTTCTGATAGCCAGTGGTTTCCACAAAGCCCAAGCTCTTCAACTCATGTTATCAGGTGAATTTAAGAGTATCTGTTATTCCTCAAGGATGTGGAAGAAAACTCAAAATACGCTATTAAGTACAGTAAAGACTGAAAAAACAAGATACAAATATCTCCAAATGTGTACTGTTTCTAAAAATTCTCTTTTTCTTCCTAATCTTGTGATTTCTGGGGCCTGATTCATGGTTTTGGAATGCCTGAGACTGGCAGTACTACTTGTTGCTAAAAGCACAACAAATTTTCTTTTTGGCCAGCTGAGTACCTCAGGAGAGTTCTGGACAAGAGTCATCCTGCATCCCACTGCTTGAGCCAATCACTTTCCCCAGCAGCACTTACTTAATACCATACTTTCTTCCCGCTTCCTTTCTGACATAAAAGAGACTCTTACACGGTTTTCCCAGTCCTTTCACATGTATTTTTTCAGCATCTAAAGTGTTGAAGTGGATAAAGTGAGGCAGGCAACCCTTATTTTAAAAACATATTCTGCAATACCATAGTCACATTTACACATGCATCTCTTCAGTGTAAATACAGAAACACATGAAAAAACCTGGGTGATCAGACACAAGTGCAGCAATGAATGCTCGAGGATAGTCAGGGTTTGTTTATGCCAACCTGTTTGGCACTTGTGCTGAATACCTCACCACAGCCTGAGATGTGATGAAGCTGAATGTTTTGGAGAATATTGAGGGAGGCTGCCAACGTTACCCTTAAAATTAAAACAGAGCATTAAATATTATTTTTTATTTTCTCATTCTGAGAAAAGTAATTTACGCAGGATAAACTTTATGACTGTAACAGATATTTTTAATTGGCACTTCCACCGTACTTTATTTCTCAGACATAACTGCCACATCATAGGGATCAGGAACTGATACGCTGCACAGAACTACAGCAAGGTACCAGGGTTGTTTTCATTTGTAATACCAATGTACTAAAAGTATCTACACTTTTTTCAGTCCTGTCAGTGTAATATTTGAGAACTGTCGCGACGGAGGGAAGACACAGTCGCTCAATATGAGTGATCAGCAGACTTCCTTTATTGTCTCTTACAGTCACCTTTTATGCCTTCTTATAATTAGCTCATACATATTACAAAAGTTAAGCTCATTATTGGTTAGTTGCCTAAATACCGAGCCCGCCCCTTGTTTCCCTTCTGTAGTTTTCTGTTCCCACCTGCAACATTCTTTTCCCACCGAAATCTTCCTGTTACTGTGTAACAAGGACAGCCAAAGACAGTGTATTTTTGCTTTACTTCAGATAAGCTGAGAGCGATGTGCATTTTTGTCCAGCCAGCTGGACTATGTCTATGTGACCCTTTTCAGCTAGCCAGTTATCCACAGAGAACCTGAGTTTTTATAGTTGAAGCATACTAGTTTTTAATTAAGGAGATTAAAAATAAGATGAAATTATGCACACTAAAAACAAGGAAACAAGAACAGTGGAAAACAGTTCATCAAATATAATTCAAAACGGATCTTCTTTCTAACATGGCCTAAAGATTACTGCATAGACAGCTGTCATTTGTGTTACAGGGTTTTCAAATAAAAATTACTCCAGACAGACCTGAAGGGTTGAAAGTTGGATTGTTAAACACTGAAAACAGTGCAAACCAGAAAGCGTGAAAAGGTCTCTTGGATAAGTCTGCAAATAATATTTTGAAATACATCCTGAGGAGAACTGGGAATCATTGCAGAGATTTGCAGGGTAGGTTAGGCTGGTTTATCCTGAAAAATGTAGGTGAGTCTACAATTCTGAGTAACAAGAAAGGTTCAACTACGCACGGCATCTTCCACTACAAAGAGCTAGGAGCCATTAAACAGCGCTAGTACAAGCCACATTCAAAACAAACAAAAGGAGGTGGCAGCAGCGCAGCGTGTAAACTTGCGCAGCTCCCTGACAAGGGGTGTTGCAGATACGCACGTCATGACAAGGGAAGGTACAACACATACTTATTAGCCACATCACCGAAGGCTGACAAATAGACAAATGACAAGAGAACCAGGAAATCTCCTGAGCTGACAGTATAGCTGGAACTGGGAGAGTACAGAGGCTGTTGAGGCAGTACCAACACATGCTTGTCCTGTTCCTCATCATTCCTAGCATCTGCTTACAGCCATTGTTGGACGCAGGATACTGGCAAATGGGGCCCTTGCTCTGAAATGGTAAGGCCAATCTAATAGTTTTGACTTGAACATAGGTATTACACACCCATATCGACCTGCTGAACCCCTGAGCAATCCACTGCAGTGGTTTTGCCAAATAACTTCTAATTGGAAGGAATATTCAACAAATTTTAGATTCTGCAGCACCACATGCCTAAATTTTTATTAAAAGATATCATTATTGTTATTGTTATTGTTATTATTATTATTATTACAATTGTCAGATTCAGTCTTTAAAAAGAAGGAATTTTTTATTCCCAAGATATTTCTTTTTAATAATATTTTTAATAATAATAATAAAAAACTCAAAGTGAAGGTCCTTCTTAAAGTAAATAACAAATTTTAAAGAGACAAGGAGTATCATGTGTTTTAAAAATTGCTAGCTTGGTGTGTTAAATAACAAATACATAATACAATAATAGAACATTTTCTGTTCCCAGTTGTCTGAAAGCAATGTAAAAAATGTTTTTAAAGAGCTGGATTTAAATACTGCACATTAGCTATTATGCTGTTAGTGACTGCACTATCCTTTACAAGCTTAGCTTTTCCAAACTATTAGAGTTATATATTAGAAAATCATGCTTTGTTTACTTTTCTATCTAATATCTTTAATTGGCACTCTGAATAGAATTGCTTTAAGTTCCAACTCAAATAACAGCAGGTCTTGAAGCTGTAGCCATAAGCACTTTAATAATGTGCTATATGGAACAAGTTCTAAATATTAAGGAGAATATGAGCTCTACTGACTAAATAAAAGGCTGGGATCCAGGCAGTACTTCTTTGCAAGCACAAACTAAATCTCTCTCTCTCTCTCTCTCTGTGACCCTGAGCAAGCTACTTGATCTTTTTTGTGCCTTGTCAAGACAAGTATTAAAAATTGGATTTCTCTGACTAACAGATGTTACTGTACATCAGCATAGACAATACTAGAGTAAATGCATTACTGAAAGCATTCATAATAAAACGCTGGGGCACCAAATTTCTTTCATTCCCTGTGAGATTTCTGTCTTCATAATTCTTACTGTACTCACTGACAAAGCCATTTAAACTATGACATCATTTGTTTTCCAACAAATTAAGTCCCAATATTTGCCAATCATTCTGCCTCAGAAGTCAAGGAAGATTAAATCCTCTTCCTTGCACAGATCCTGAAGACCATTAGAATTACATCTATTTTCAAGAAGTGCTCACAAAGCTAACAAGTTCCAAATGTTTCCTTTTCTTAAAACCATGTTTATTTCAAATCACGTGGTTTTAATCTGCGTAAACTGCCCACTTCTTATTTATCTCACATGCATGCCGTCCAACAGATACCGTAACTAATACAAGTTAAGCAAATACTTTGGAGCGACCTATCGACACAGCCTGTCAAACAAGAGGAAGAAACACTAACTTCTCATGAGCAGGTTATGAAACTTGTAGCACCAGTAAGGAAAATACTAATTATGAAGAGTATCATTATTACAGCTGGTTACTTAAAATAGGTCTAGCCGTAATTAAGACTAAACACACCATGGTAATAGGTTTGAATACCTTGGAGTTAAAATCGCATTTACCTAAACAGTGTAGGTTCATTACGTGCCATCTCAAGGTGATCATTCAAAGGTTAAATACTTATTCAAAGCTCATCTTAAATTCTAGCTGTAGTGAGGGGAGGGAGGGAAATGCTTCTGAGGCAGGACATCCCACCCTAGACAAGCTGTTTAAAATGAGCAAGATGGAATATGGCAGTGCCTGTCTCAGTGATAGAGGCAGTCTAGACTAAACTCCTAGGCTGAACACCTAAATTCAGGTGAGATGAGTCCTAGCCAAAAGTAGGACACCCTTTCTAATGGTGCCAGGCAAAGAATGTAAAAATGAAACAAAGCCAACAAGTCAATCTGATAGTGAAATACTTCTAGGTCTCTACTTCTATTCTAAGTGCATTTCTTGGTCATTCTTGCTTTGCAGCATTTTAAAACAATATGTTTTGTTTAAAATTTATATTAAAATGAATGTGCTTTATATAACTATGACATCGTAAAAGAATATGGAGAAAGAATATGCTTCAACATGTCCAATAGTTCAATTTTTAAAAGGCAGTGTTGAAAGAGACAATGTGCAAAACAAGAGTAGAGAAAATACTAAACTTCAAATTTAGGAGAAGCGCTATTCCATAATTAGTGTGACCTCTGGCAGATGCAGATTATTACTATTTAGGTTAATGTCAAATGAAAACTGCTGTCCCAGTAGACATCATTATAGATTCTGGGAATTATTTTGTTTTTATGACATTGATAAGCTTTTTTTCCTAGGGCACTTAAAATACAAGAGTTTAAACAGAGGTTGGGTTTGGAGAGTTTTTAGGGGATTTTATGGCCTTCCTCATGGAATGGTTAATAGCAAAATATTCAATAAAAATTATCACTTGCATGTAGGGCTATTATATGTGAACCTGTGTCCTCCTAAGGATATACTACAGGTTGTTTAACAATTAGAGTTTGAGAAATGAGTCCACGTAAAATAGGGATAAACCAGAGTCTCTCTGGTGTCTCACACTGATTCCAGAAGGTCATCCAACAACAGCAATGATGTATTTATTTACATAATGTATGTGTATATTCATATACACACGCACACATAGATTTTATATATATTAAAATATATATATAAATAAATGTATGGAATCTTGTCATATCACAGCAGTGATACTTCATATCAATGATACTTCGTATCAAATGCAATCTGAAGTGATTTTGGCAAGGAACAACAAGAGATCCTCAGGACATGTAAGGTGGTGGGGCTTTAGTGGCATCCATTCTTCCAATGAATTCACGGGGACTAAAACTAACTGCAAAGCTGGGAAGGAAAGATAAAAGGATAACTATAAAACATCTTTGAGCAGCATTGTTGGAATTATGCTTCTAGTCTGAGTCTGGTGTAAACTTTAATGAGGTTTCCCAAAGAAAGCGGGAAATCATTTCTTTTCCACTCTTACTGAAACAGCTTCAGCAATTTTGCACTTGGCTCTGGCTGCAATGTCCCAAGTTTCTCTCTATTCTTATCTGATTCTTGGAGACATTAAAAACCTAACAATGCCAAGCGCTTGAAAGATGTCTTCACAAGACAGATCATGGCACATAATATTGTTAAGGCTGTCTGGTCTCTCACTCGTTTCTATGCAGTGAATGAAATACTGACATGTAAAGACATTAATCCGACAAACATTTAGCCACTTTTAGAAGCACCTTACAATCAAACCCTGCTGTATGTCAATATCACACAGGCAGCTGTCATTACAACCAGCTCTGTCCAGCTTTATTACTGCGATCAGAGCTTGATATGAAACCTGATGCCTTTTGCCATACCTCTCAGGAAAAGAGAAAAAAAACAGACAAAAAACTGACTTAGGTTTCCCAAAGATAGAATTGCAGAGTAATGATAGCCAGCAGGTTTCTAATGAACCTTTTGTGTAATTAATCGGTTCTCTCTGAGCCAAAACAAGTCTTCAGACTGTAACAACCACATTGCTGACTAGAGGAAGAGTTGGGTTTTGGGGGGCTTTTTTTTTAAGGCAGTAACAGCAGAAACCCATAGGGACTGTTCCTATGGAGTGCCATCACCTTGCTGTACATGGAACTATAAGACACAATTATTTCCTGTACAGAGAAGTCCCAACTTAAATGTAACATTTTTTCCTCAGCCTGACTAGAAGGTTGCTTCCACCAAGTCATGGGAACTCTCCTCAACAATCTCCTCCTGGCTCTGGCCAAACTGACCCCCCAGGTCCACAGGAGGAGGATATGTGACAGCAAGGATGTTAGTAACTTGTGGATGTGCAACATGTGCGCTCCCTCCTCCACCCCCATTTCTGAGTAGAGCCCAGAGCACCAGGCAGCTTCCAGCAGTTCCCTGGGCACTCAGTGTCCCCCAGCCCACATCCCTTAGCAATCTCTTTCCCAGCCCTCACACCATGCCCTTTCAGTTTTCATCAGTTCTGCTCCTGACGGTTCTTCTCCTTGTGTCTTGTTTCTTCGGCCCCTTCCCCATCAATGAAGACTTGACACGGGTTAGGGCTGGGCATTAGTCCTAAAAAGAAAAGGACTAAATAACTACAGTCGCGTTGCTCCAGTGGTTACAGATGCTCTTCTAACCTTCAGGCTAAATGTACCTGTATCAGTTTGCAGTCCTGTGCTTTACCTCCAGAGTCAGGCAAGACTAAGTAGTTCCCAATTGTGTTATTCTCTATTCTCCTAATCCACAAAATATATTTATAAACTATTCATATCCCTTCTCAACCTTCATCAGTCAAGCTAAATAACTTTTTTGAGTCTGCCTCCTAAAGCAGGCTTCCTTCCACCATTCTCTGCACCTGTTCCAGTTTGAATCTTTTTTGTGTTTTTTAACACAGGCAGATAAAATTGTGTAAGAATTCAGCTAAGATCATATTGGTACCACATAGAAAAATTCTCTTTTGTTTAATGCCTCTGCTAGCAATACTTTGCCTGAGATTTATATTTACTTCTTTCCCAGCTGTGCCACATCCTTGGCTCAGTCAGAAACCTTTGTCTTTCCCTGCTTTCAACTGCAGCTTCCTGCTTCACATAAAATTTAAGAGAAGCTATGGCAATGAATTGAAATGTGTTT
This sequence comes from Falco rusticolus, assembly GCF_015220075.1. Lineage (NCBI taxonomy): Eukaryota > Metazoa > Chordata > Aves > Falconiformes > Falconidae > Falco > Falco rusticolus. The sequence goes on from NC_051192.1 coordinate 84,763,447, forward strand.
AATAACTTCTTGCTTCACTTAATTTAGTCACAATGAAGATTAAATGTTATTTATAGTGCTATTTTACTTGTTTAGATTAGAAGAATTTCTTATTCTTGAAATTCCAATAACTCAAAAATTATGCCAACAATTAAAAGCCAAACACAGGGTGAAGAGCAGGCATCTGTGCCAGGGTCTGGGGCTGCAGTTCCAGAAGCTTCAGCTTTGCTACTGTCAGCTTCAAAGCCTGACTACAGTTTCAAAGATGTCATCATCTCACTGCAGAAATTAAGGCTATTTTAAGAGGTTCCCCAGCTGTTTATAGGGATTCAGATCTCAGCACAGTCAATTCAAGAGGTGGGAGCACATGTCTGAGGACATCTTTGGACTTCTCAGATGTGCATTGGACTATCCCTTGGTGCAAGTTCAGCGTCCTGTAGAGCCTGAGAGTTATCATGGAAATTAGTAATGACTTGAGCACAGAAAGCCACATTCATGCTAACCTAACTCTGCCATGATAGTTGAAACACGAGGTTCTTTGTGCTTTCCTATTCCTTGAAAAGGTCATGGCAAAACGACTGATTTACAAATAGCTAATCTTTCTCCAGCTGTTGCTGGAGCCCTGTCTCCTCCTATGCTTGATACGGCCAGTTAAGCCAGCATCGTGGCTGTGAAGCATCAGTAGAGCTGCAAAGCCAGGGATCAAGGCCTTTTATAGATTAGGAGACCAGACAAATTATCTGATTTCCTTTATAAGAGTCAATAAAAGTCATCAGATCTATGTATCCCACAGCTGAAGTAGCTTTATCAGTGTTATTTAACTCTTCCAGAAAACGCATTATTTCCTCTATGCTTTTACTGGCTCACTTTGCTGATCGCTGGACTTTGTGCACACTACAAGGCTGGCTTTCTAGGCCATGCTCTCAGTTCTGTGTTTAAGTCAATGATTTGCCATTGGATAGAACAACAGAGCCCTGACAGCATCATATGGAACCCCAGTTCTGCCCATGGTTCAGGTACAGCCCACGGAGCAGGACTAGAGTCAGGCTCTGTCCTGCCTCCTGCTCTCCACCTCCCACTTCCCAGGTGAGTGTTTTTACCACTAGGCTATCGTCCAAAAGGCAGATGACAGCATGTCAGATGATGACAGTTGCTTTCCTGACCAGATCCAGTACCTGATTGCCTAGAATTTGAATATCAGGATAATGCTAAGTGGGAAATGAACTCCTCTTTTGAGTGAACGAGAAATAGACCCAAGAGCTGACATGAGCGGCTAAATGTAAGTGTTCAGGTTGTCTGGGTTGGTGTCTAACAAATCTGCATGCCTATGGGGTTGCCAGACAAAAAGTAAGTAGATAGGATCACTGTTTGGCCTGTTCCAGAATATTTCTGCCTTTTATCACTCCACTGCAAGGGTTAATCTGATACAGGCTGTAATGAGCTGGCCAGCTCCTGACATGAACAGAATCTGATTGATTATATGCATAGTACACTAACTCTCTGCAGATGATAATGGCCATCCATGTATCATGCATTCAGCAATCACCAACATCTTTAATACAGATGTAAACCTTTGTATTGATGCCAGTTAAGCTACAATGAAGAGAGAAAGAATGTCAGAGAACATTCATTTTATTTCAAAGGGTCACTCCCAGCAGTGCAGCATGCCATTTTGTGCTGCCGTTGTTTCTCAGAAATATAATTCCCAGGAATGTTCCTAGTTTCAGAAGTAGGGACACAATTAAACTGAGAATTACTGCAAACAGATAAAATCCATTGCAGCACAGCTTTCATCCTTTATGTAACAGCCCCCTGAGTTTGTGACAAAACACCAAAGTGGATATGGTGACCACCATGCCCCACTGGACCAGTTGTGATAAGTTAGCCATAAAATGAGTTTCAGTAGGTTTTTCTCACCTTCAAAAAATCCATTTTCAGGTATAACACCCTACAGTTTTCAGAGGTTCTGAATAACATTCAGATGCTCCTGGAATCAGTGGGAGACACAGGCGGATATCACAGAACAAATCTGCAGAAGAATAACTCAAGGAGAAACTTGTGCAGGGAATGGAAGAGAGTATGGGTGGAAAAAAGAATAATGTGCAAAGGCAACAAGAAATGTCCTACAGCAAGAGAAAGGAAAGAATGGTGAGAAGCCCACATTTCCCTGTTTTCAGTATGGTGATACCACATGAAACCACACACGACAGACTAGAAAGGCGGGGAAAGGACAGCAGGGATACATGGGATGGGTCGTAATAGACATCTGAAATTGCAAGGATAAGCAGGTTGAGCTGAAAAGAGAGAGGGGAGACAGATAATAGATTCAAAGGGTGTGTTTCTTTGCAATATAAGCTGAGATCAGCACCCCTAAGTCTAAGCTCGACGTTATATTGATAAATTCTGACTTTGTGCTGAGCACAGCCTGCTGCTGGAGATGGCCTGCCCAGACCCTGCCCTCTCTCAGTGTCAACCTATTTTGCTCTACAATTAGTTCTTTTCTCCCTTGTGCCCACACAAGCATTCAGGCAGCAATGCACCAAAGAGCTCATCTGGCTGAAAAGTAAGAAGCAAAACACAGCCATTCCTCACCAGCATCAGTCTCCTGATCTAATTCAGTAGGAGCCATTGCAAATGGTTCTGTCAGCATAACACAGGAGTCAGCAGACAGAGACTGGCACAAAGAACGAGTGTTCATAGAATGGGGCATGGACACAGGCAATGAATTACACCCTTAACTTAACACTTGCTGTTTCTGCTTCATATCTGAAAGAGGGCTTGTACGCCTGAAAGCTTGTCTCTGTTATTTTATCAGTTAGTCTAATAAAAAACAGTAACAGAGAAGGCTCAGAATTAAGATTTGGAGCAAAACCAGCTCTATTTTGTAACTAAAATAGCTGCTTCCCTAAATAATTAGTTTCACAAAGTTACCTCTGCTTCATCTGCATGGTTCTGTAGACTGTAAGCCAAGTTTTGCAGCAGTTAGAATTAAATCATAGAAATGGGATTGGTCAGAAAACAAATGACAAAGTGGAGTAGCTTAAAGGTCAAAGCCCCAAAGAGCTAAGTACTCTTTGAGGAACATTTCCATGCCCTGATGTAGATGGGTGTAACTCTAGGAGTTGAAGTCACTGGTGGGAGTGGCTGATTGCATCAGGTGCATCAATATGGTCCCCAAGAGGCCCAAGTATTCCATGACATCAAATTCAATAAATGGGAGGCCTGCTTTCTCTTTCACTTTCTACCTGGTACTTCTTGCTTACTTCCGTACTGCTCTACCCTCCACCAAATGTGTAAGTCGCTCACTTTTCATGTCAAAATATCCGACAGGGCTGCTCAGCCTTGCAAGACAAGCCCACACCATCTGATGTGCCATCTCAAATAACAGATATTCAGCAGATCTGCATTTGCCTACACTGTATTTAGCCAACATCTTCACAAGGTTCATTTAACACTGGGGCAAGTGAATTGTTCTTATGTGTCTGTATTATGTGCAGGAGAGGAAACATATTTGGCACCATTATTTTTACACATACGTCATTCTGACAGGTCTATGTATTCTGATAATTAATAGTTGTGTGTCTAGAAGACAAAGCAGCTACCAATTCCTTTTGTTCTGCAGTTCTTATTGTATTAAGACAGTAAGAAAAAAGTGAAACCCCCCCTCCATGGGCTGGAAAAGAGCAGCCCAGGACTCCAGAAAGACAATGGAAGTCACATTCCCTTAATGTATAAACAATTCACCTCGGTTTATATTGGGAATTGATCTCAGTTTTTCCCAATAAAGTAAAAAGGATGGAAACAGAAAATTATACCTGATGAACTTCTCAAGAAATGTCAAACCTTCCACAGATGCAAGTCCGGAGCTCAAACACAATTAAGAAAGAAAAACACAACTAAGAAAGAAAACAGATTTAAAGACTTACTGGACTTCTTTGTTTGTGTAGCTAATTCCTGTGTCTGTAAGCACCTTACAAAAACTATTTGGCCTCAAAACTTCACATGTAGAAATCAGTCAGAATTAAGTAGCCCTTCTGTCCTGAAGATGCTGTTTCAGGAGACTAAGCTCCAGCATTTCAACTGGTCAGCTAAAGCATGTAAAGTAAATTAATCTGCCTAACTTCTTCTAGAGCAGATCACTGAAAGTAAGATCAGTGGCTCCTTTTTTAAAAAAAAGACTACTGTGGGAATTTCAGACCTCTGTGTTTCCTCCCCAGGGAAGTGTCCCATTCAAACCTGGAATTCTGGCATGGCTTCAGTTGCCTGTGGCTCTGTCCAGACTCTTGTTCTTTCCACTCAAATGAAGACAGATACAGCCTTCCTACAGCCACAAAGTCACCCAGAAATCTGCTAAACACAGCCATGAGGAGCACGTACAGCACTCCTACGTGTAAGAAAACAGTGTTGGTGAACTTCCCTTTTTCTCCTGCTCCAGAATTAATCACACAGAAACTGATGACAATACTGCCCCTGATGATGATGATGATGATGATGATGATGATGATGATGATGATGATGACGACGACAGACTGGTGTGGTTACCCAAACCCAGATTCAGAGATGCATAAACCTAGAACCTACAAATAAGATGTAGACACCTTCAGGGCTTGGGATCCCAGCCAGTGGCAGATTTCCTTGGAGCTCACACTGTTGTTTTTCAGTGGCAGTCCTGCCCTCCCCAAAACAGTGGGTAGCAGAACCTACATTGAGGTCTCTAACATTACAGTGAGGTGGAAGCTTGTTCCTCTGCTTCACTGTATCTCAGAGCATCAGTGGAGAGCTCCCTTGACTACTGCAGAATTTGTTGAGCATCTCTTGTGGGTCATTTTCAGCACTACATGCTAAAACTGCAAGCCCAAATATAACCTCTGAGCACCAGTATGATATCCTACTGTAACAGCCATCCTCACCACCACAACTTTCTTGGCTAAACAGAAGGAAGAAATGGCCACAACCAAGAGACCTTAGGTAGAATTTAGACACTAGCATCCAAAATTGCAGCATGTAGTGCCTCTTACGCTTACTCCTCCCCTGAAGCTACATGCCTAAAATCCACAGTTCCCTCTGCCCTTCAAACTTCATTTCTGGACAACCACTGGGAAATACCCCATGATGAATTGCCTGAGGAGTTCAACACCTACCTGAGGCCTGAACCTTGTTCAGATCCGCAAACCAAGCACTCTGTCAATCTCTCCTGAGGCACTCAATGCAGCAAGTGCTTTCAGAAACACTCAAAATGCAGCAGCAGCTGCCATCCTTTTCCAAAACAGCTCAGTTTAACCAACAAAACTTCCGCTCCCTCTCTTGCTGCCAGCTATGGAGACATACCCTTCCCTTTCACCAGCTCTTGCATTCACTTGGCCCCTTAGAAAATGAATTTAGCTCACTAAACTGGCAGAAATCTAATGCAATAAACCAAAACAAATCAAGAAAAAGTGAATAGTTTTCACCACTTTAGTGAGCTAATGGATCAGACACATCCCAGAGATGACAGAAGGGAGACAAATGGAGCATGGGTCCAGGAATGGGCCTGCCCCTTTCGCCAGCAGCAAGTTCATGGGCTGACTCAGATGCCTCATGAAACCTCACTCACAGGAGAGGAGAAAGCCTGTTGGAGAGGCCAGATACACTAAAGAGGACTAGAAGAAATAGAGTGAGCTCTTTCCAGTCCAGGCACAGTGCTGGAGGGCCCAAGCCACCACAAAGGCAAGGCTAGGTAAGACTAAGTCTTCTCAGGAGTTCTGTGACACCATCTGGCTTCAAGTTTGGTCACTCATCAGCTCAAGAAGTGCAAGGAAAGGCAGAAAAGCCAAGAGAGGTCACCAAAACATATCAGTTTCTGGAGAAGGGGTACTGCTGGACTAGTCATGCCTTTGAAAAGATAATGCTATGGTTGGCTGTGAGCACAGAAGATGATGTGTCCCATAGTAAGAAAATTAAGACCAATCACATCAAAGTTTACCACAGCAACCGAGGACGTTAACAACTGAGCTGAAAGAAAAGTCGATCTAATACAGTTAAAACTGGATGACTTGCAACATTTTCTGGTCAGCATATACAATAGAGAAACATCAGAGAGAGAGAAGTCTGGGTTGACAAAGCTAGTAAATAATTTGTCAGAGAAGAACCTGCCCCGTGTTATATCTATGTATGGATATAATTGACCACATTTCATCTTAGGAGAAAAGAAAAGTTGTGGCCAACTTCAAAGGGAACTGAACAAAAGTATCTCTAATGATTAATGAATTAGCATCGTTGAGTAAACGAGCTATTCTGAATGCTTGCCCAGAGGCAGTCATGGGAAAGTTTCCAGAACTATTGTCATTTTTCCTGGAACTCATTGACTTTAAGGACTCCACAGCTGCAAGAATTGTGTGAGCATTTCAAGACTGTCAATTTCACCACGGATTTTCTGAAAAATTCTTCCTGAACTGATTTTTATTGGTTTCAGCTGGGGAATCCATTGCACCCAGCCAGGAAATGCCACATGCCTCCTAAGCTACTGCTCTATTCTTCTTGCACTGATGCTATCAGAGACCCAAATTCACTGCAGGGAGAACACTGGGGGCCATATTTGCCCTCTGATGTATGCACGCAGCTCCCATAGAGCTAATGCAGAATTTTTTTGCCTTTGATGCCTCTTATAAAATGTAGTTTAAAGAAGCCTGGAAGTATTGCATTAGAACAGGGAGTTCACGCTATTGGTGGTCCCCATTGTCATTAACACAGTTAGTGGCATTCCAATGAAAAACACAGAACAACTCTTTTGTTTGTTTGTTTTATAAGCAGATCTTTCAGGGTGGGATCTGGCTTGCTCAAACCCCACCAAAGATGGAACTTCAGCATCTAAAACCCACATACACCAACAGCGATCCACTCTGCCTGCCTTCCAAAACTGCCTAACCTTTCTGGAGCCTGAATTCATCAGGCACTTCTCTCCTCTGCCTGGAAACTCCCCAGGCAACTAATTTACAGCTACATGTTCAGCAGAGCCAGCTGAGCACACTCCCAAAAGGAGTTAGAGAGTGTCGCACTCCTGTTCCCTCCTCTCTTACTCCCAGCCACACAACACCATTCCTTCTCTTCTGCTAGCTGTGATGCTCCCAGGACCCTTGCTGTGGCAATTTAACTCTACACAGCAGAAAATCATCCACTTCTTTGCTGGGCTTGTTTTCTGCCACTTCAGTGAGTTGAATCAGCTCCCACACACAGACAGCTCAAGGTAAGTGGTTGCAGCACAGAGACAGGGAGTGGGAGTGGGACCTCTTTGGTAGTGTTTGTCTCATGAAACTTGTTGCTTAATTGCCATAATGCTCATAAGCTCCATTTCTGGGAGAGAGGAGCTCACTCCAGCTGAGACTTCTGCTGCAACCTGGAAACAAGAAACTACTCAGGATCTACCTCTAGCCCCAGCAAAATCTGAAAAACTAAATAAGGTCAAGACTACAGCTAATGTCAATTGCTAACTTGGAAAACCTACATCAGGCAACTTAGTTCAATTGGCTTGGCTTTTCCTCTGACATGACATACAGCTTAGATCTTTTTCTATGAAGTCTAATAAAGAAAGACAAATAAGAGTTAATCATTAAAGTGAATTAAATACATGTAAACATAATTTCACACTGAAGGAAATGTAAGTGAAGACATGTAACTTGGAGCAGAACTGAAATCCACACCCACCAGCTGTACTCAGCTCACCTCCGCCTTCCCCCATGAGCACACACCCGGGGTGTGCTGCTCTGTGGAAGTGCCTCGGTTCTCTGTCCAGACTCCCATTTTCAGTAGAGCCAGGAAGCTTTGATCACAGCTCCTTCCTGAATGCATTCTTCTGTGCTGGAGCAGCCATGCGAGAGCCCTTGATGGGACTGAGTGCTGAGAGCAGCAACAGAAACTCATTTAGTTTGATGTGACAAAACTGTTCCTCAGACAAATGCTCCATGGTGGTCCCATGGTAGGAGTATGTGCAGAAGGCCTTGCTGAAGTAATAATACTGAAGTAATTTCATGCCTCCACCCACTTCCAGGCCTCTCATTAATACAGACCTTGGAAATTTGTCATCTTTAACTGGTATAAACGGATGCAGCTTCTCTGACTTCAGTGAAGTGGTGTTGATTTAACTTTCAAATTTGCTGAAGATCTCATCTTTGTGGTCTTACAGTAAACTAGCTTAAGGAGCTTTATTCTGAGTCCTATTTATAAAAAAAAGCTTGTTCTTCAGAAGTTCAGCCTTCCTCAAGTCACAAAAATACTCGCTTTTTTCTAGCCTGTGATTAAAGAACAGACCTGCAGACTATCTGTATTTATAAATATATAAAACATAGAATCATAGAGTGGTTTGGGTTGGAAGGGACCTTAAGGATCACCCAGTTCCAACCCCCTGCCATGGGCACGGACACCTTCCACCAGACCAGGTTGCTCAAACCCCATCCAGCCTGGCCCTGAGCACTCCCAGGGATGGGACACCCACAGCTGCTCTGGGCAGCCTGTGCCAATGTCTCACCACCATCACAGTAAAGAATTTCTTCCCAATATCTAATCTAAATCTACCCTCTTTTATCTTAAAACCATTACCCCTTGTCCTATTAAATATCACTTTATTAATTAATTCTTAGTTATAAATATTACATATCTAAAAATTGTTGTTTCCCAAAAATAGGGACCAAGTTCTGCAGGAGACATCCTAAAAAGGTATTCTTTCCCAGATCTACCACAGTAGGCTTCAGTCTTGAGTACCTACAGATCTGATATCCATAAATGACAGGGAAGCAGCACTAACACCTAAAGCAATGGAATCAATGTGTAAACTTTTACATTATTTCTGAAGCGCTATCGCTTTGCATATATGAATTCAAGTTCTTACGAGCTCATTTGTTAAACAAACAGCTCATGCATAACTGCCATCACTAACATCTCTTTCATTGCCACATATATACACACCTCATCCTTGGCAGTCCACTGAACCGCTGGCAGCATTCCTCAGCAGGCCCAGCAATTTTTCAAGCACAGAAAGGGTCTATATCCCCATGGCCACCACTGGGACAGAAAAAGGAGAATATGGCAGAATCTTCTGCTGTCAAGAGACCAGCAGTGAACCAACCAGAAGCCTTGAGCAGAAGGACCAACAGATGAGTTTAGACCTGATTTAGGTGGTATGATGGATCATCTCTAAAAGCACTCAGAATGCAAGACAGAAAGTTGCAAAGAGTTTGCTGTGACATGTAGGCTGAGATTGAAAACAGCTTTGCCTCTTCACAGGAAGGGGCCAGTATAGTCCCATATCTTACTTGAAAATCTAATATATGAACAATTACCTGAAATTCTGAAATCGATGCAGAACTTTAAACCTGTTAATCTGTTTAAGTCTGATGGGATGCATAAGTTGGGCCAATTCTCTAGTAACTGGATATTAACTAAAATATATTGAAACACCATTTAACAGCTATTTTATTTAACAATGTACAATCACAACCAGGTTTGCCATTTTTCTGAGGCCAGTGGAAAAAATGAGGGCATTAGAAAATTTCATTGCCTGCCTAGAACGCGATATTTCACACTGGAGCAGGATGGAAATCACATAGATTGCTGCCAGGCATACGGGTTTGTTCTTGTAAGATCTCTCAGACCCAAACTGATCGTAGAATGAAGAAAACTGTATCAAACTACTCTGCAGTACAAAACTTCCAGTGACAAACTTCTATTTCTTGTATTTCATATATACTTTCAAGTTCCCCACTACTACACTGTCATGTTCTCTAAGTATCAGCGCACTGTGAAAAACAGCGGGAACAAACCACACAAAAAAACCCCAGTTTTGCTCAGATAAATATCATAATTTTTTTCCTGTGAGCTGATTAATATTTTTTAAAACTAGCATTTTATTTTACTTCAGTGAAGAGGTGTGCCAGAACTGCAAAATTTTGGACAGAAACTTGATTGTTAATTTTGCCCTTCAAATTTCTGGTGAGAAATACTTTCAAACAGGCTTAGGCTTTTGTTTTGACCTCTTTGCATGCTTTCTCCCCAGTGGCACACCATCCCAATACCTTCTCTTATATCCTAACCTTTGTGTTAACAAAGAATAATCTTTTTGCACACTGGCTTGCTAACATAATGACCAGTTTTAAACCAGAATTGACAGACCCTAGAATCTGAAATTCTCAAGGAAGGGTTAAATGAGGGCAGCCTGCAGAAGCGGCTTAAAATCACAAAAGATTAAGTAACACTAAGGTTACAAAAGGCCAAAGGAGGATGGTGGTCGATGAACCGTATATTGTCCATGAATGAAGGGGGAAAATTATTTCATTGGCACGGCAGAATTAATTGGACAATATATAGAACTGGTATATTTATAGGAGATTACAGTTTGTTCAGTCAGGAAGGAGTAAAAGTCTTACATATTAAGCATACATACACACTTTCTCTGATGTCCAGACAGAGATACCTGCTACTTTAAGGTCTTTGGACAATGTCAGAAGGGGTAGAGGACTATTGGGGCCATCTTGGATTTGAGCACAGCATAATAATCACATTGGGAAATCCACATGGCAAAGCTTGTGATGATTGTAATCAAAATGACCTCAACTGTATAACTTGGTGGGTTTAATTTTAATGTCCCAATCTTTAGTTGAAAAAGGAATATTGTGAAGCTTGTCCCATCCAAGTTGCCCAAATATTGAAACATTTTTATAGTCAATGAAGAGAGATAAATATTTGACAAGAATTAATCCTAGCCTGATACCGTAAATGAAGTCAACTGCTCCTGGATGTGCCCCTATGTATCCACTGGCTGAAGAGACAACCTGGACATATAGCCTGCATACTTAATGTATATGTTATGTGTGCTGACTCCTCCCCAGCAAGTTCTTGAAATGCATCTGTCCTGGGGTAAGAAGGAGAGGATTTGTCTGGACTCCACTCCAAGGAGCAAGGAGGGACAGGGTAAGGAAGGTAGGAGTGTAATTGTGACTGTGAATTCTTTAGAAAAGAAATACACAAAGAGCAAACAGGACGATGGACTTCAGGAAAACAACCATCAAGAAATGCCATTTTAACAGGTTAGAAGGGGAAAAAAGAGTCCAGAAGAACTAGCAGTTCTTTAAAGTAGCAACGATGAGGGCACTGTCAAAAAGCAATCATTCTGCCACTCCAGGTCTCATAGTCAGATGGTGGCACAGCACTTCATGAAAAATGCCAGCCTCCTGTGGGAAGTCTGAAGAAGATGTCTAGAAATGAGGAAAATTAGGAATTGCTGAAGGATCTCAAGCTATTTAAATCTAGAAAAAAGCAGATTGATTTGCAAAATCATGACAGTACTTTAAAAATAAAGTAGTGCAAAGCGAATGAGATTAACCAGTTAGCATGAACATGGCTGATTTCAAATTGGCCAAAAATGCTCTGCACTTACAGCAAAAAAAGTCTTAGGTTAGACATTAGAGACTTCTTTCTCTGGCAAGACTAGTGAGGTGGTGCAGTGGAAATTCAACTGTCTCAATATATTAACAAAGAATTTTAAGAACAGGTTTCATCAGTGCCTGCAATAAATGTAGATAATTGCCTTGGAGTAACTGGTGGAGTAGATGAGCTCTCACAATCATTTTGTGTAGCAGACTATTACTCCAGGACTCAGGAAGGCTAATTTTAGCTTAGAGATGCTAATTTCTCTTGGCTCTCTCCATACATAGTCTGTAGAGAACAGCTCCTTTAGATGCAGATTCAGAACAGGACTATCCTCACTGGCCTAACTAACATGAATAGCCCAAATAGTTCCCTAAAAATGAGTAAACTCATCCTAATCTGCCCCTCCCCTACGGCCACAAGTAGCTTCATGCTCCTTCTGATCCACTTATGATCTCCCCTTCCTGATCTCTTCAAATGCCAGACCTCAGCCTGTGAATCCCAGATATGCATTCCTTCTCACTATTATCCCTGCCTCTTATTTCCAAGTTTTGAACCAGCACAATTTATCAAGAATTTTCACAAAACATCTCAGACTGCCAAGGTTGTGTACGAGGAGTGCCATCGCCTTAATTACAGCCAGGTCCATTATTGAGGAAGTGCAATTAACAGTTTCACAAGCCTCCTTCATCTCCAAACTTTTTAATCAACACTAACTGGTTGGCAGATACTGGTGCTCTCCACAATATTCCCTCCAGTATGAAAAGTAGCCACAAGTCAGCAGTCATTCTTAAATACTTGCACAAGAAAATGTGGTCTCTTTGCCTTCCAAAAAAACCTCAGAGCCTCTTCTAAATTAACTATAGATTAGTAGGGCACATTGTCCAATAGTAGAAACAAAACAAAAACATAATCCCTGGCAGTCAGAGGTCAACAATAACAACAAGCCCACAGCCACTCTCAGGTTTCTGCCAGTGATCGGGTTCAGCTTTCACTGTGTGGGTTTCTTGCAGGTTCAGTGACCACAGAACATGCCCTTGAGCCACCCACTTTTCTAAGAGTAGGCTGGCTGCAACCCATTTTGCTCAGTCCTAGCATGTGCAAATGCGTCAGTCTCTATTGCATATGCAGGCCTGACAAGTGATAGAGATCATTCAGGGTGAGACCACATGCACTGTCCGAGTATCAGATGCATGCATGCAAACCCCCCCATCGCTTCCCCTAGAAACAAGGGAAAAACCCACCGTGGCCACCTGGTCATTTCATGAATTGTTTTTACTTGTTAGGAAGCTCTTGGGAACCCCTTGCGCAAACAGCCTTCAGTTCAGAAATCAAGATTATATCTAAAGCCTCATGAGATAAAGCAAAGTACAAGGTAATCAGTTTTTTGTATTAATTTCAAAATTATAGAAGAGTTAACACTTAAATCTCCAAGTATTGCTCAGCCTTTAATATAATGTTCTGCTAACCCCAATGTTATCCAGCTTAAGGTCCTCTCTACCATTTGCTTCAGCCTTACAAACTACCATGCTGGGAGTCCTGTGTGAGTGGCAGCAGAAGTGGTAAGCCACAGTCACAGACTTTTATCGACACAGACAGAATAGCCCCAGTACTGGATCCAGCTAATTTACCGTTACATCCACACTAGGTCTGCTAGAGGGTAAGTAGGGCTCTTGATAGACTAGTGGGGCCTGTAATGATTTGGAAGGAAGCAAAAAAAGATGTTTAAACTGTCAAAGAGGTCCATAGGTCACAAGTTCTCCCTTGGGAAAGCAGTATCAAGCCAAGGCAGACCACTGGGCTGAAGTGATGTTGGCATGATAGACTTGAGGCTTGGCAGAGGAACTCTGCTATTCAAGAACTGTGAAGGGAGCAGAGCAAATGAGCAGCTACAAACTCACTCACACAAGGACATTAATTCAGAGTTAGATACCATGCAAAGCTAAAAAAGTGTATCTGCTCACAATCAGACAACCCTACTATGCCATAAGGAAAAAAGAGCCAAAAATGGCAGAGAGTGCACATGCACTTCTCTGTGTAAACAGCAGAATGAAACGATGGTTTGCTGAAAGTAGTAAGACAGTGACCAGAGAGAAGGAACTTACTAAGAGAGAAAAACGGAGCAGCACTTGGTGAGGAGAAGGTACAGGCAATGGCCATTTCTGTGAGTGTCAGAACTAAGGTTCAAATAAGGAAGAAAGGTTAAGATGCAAGAGATTAATGAAATGGTCCCTTTAACCACACACACACACACACCCCTCTCAGCTGGAAATGGGAGACTGTTCAGGAAAAAAGTCAGAGCAGTAAATAGATACAAAACATGCTAAGAAATGTAAACAGACAAGCATATGTCATTCCACAGACACACCTAGTTCAATTTTCTTGTTATGGAACTGAAACCATTTTAAAAAGTTAAAACTATGAAAAGTATTAAGACTCATTCTGCCTAAGACCGACAATGTATTAACATAAGCCATGCCAAAGAATATTGAAAGCTCCATAGCGATGCTATTCAATAAGAATGAATAAGAAATATTGAATGCTCAGAGATTATTATCTTGATGATGCCTGTTATTCATGTCATGACCAGAGCTGAAAATTCCTAGAGTAGCCCTGCATACCTTCCAACAAACTTCTGTTTCTTTCCTGTTCCGAATTGTGAAGTTTTGTCTCAGTGTTTTAAAAAGGTTTATCCATGAAGGACATATGATACATGTTGCTGAGGTATATGATCAGTCATTCACTCTTTTGTAAAATAGTTATATTTATGTTGTCATAGCAAAATGTTTTGCAGTATTTTCAGGTGCTGGTCTACAGTTTTCCACACATAAATTCTGAATACAAACAGCAGCAGGATCAAACACTGTACTGGCACTTCCAGTAGTTCATAGTCACCAAACTGCCAAACTCTACTGCACCAGCAATGCCACCTGTAATTTAAGATGTGGACATAAATAACGAAGAGGGTAAAAGTAGACTGTCAGTTTGTTCCATGTGAATGCTGCAGAGCAAGCTGTTGCAGTCCCTTTCCTGAGGTGATTTGGACTTGTAATGAACAAATTTCTCATGAGTTCTCAGGAAGTATGCAGACAACTGAATGTTAGCCAAAGCCCCAGCACAAAGGTAGGCTGAAGCACAGGAAGAGAAGTGTAATAGTAGCAATATATAATTTATTCCAATATCCCAGTTCCACTTGTATCTGCTTTCATCTCCACCCAGATATTTTCCTGCACCTTATAAAGAAATGTCAAGCACATTCCTAATCTGGTGTTGAGTGTAATCCGACATTTGGAAAAGTTTGGTAACTAGAAGGTGAGGTCACATACACCCCTGAGAGAATCTGCATACTTCAAAGGATGAAGTTACCAAGCAAGCAGAAATTATTTTTGCAACTTGCACCACAATACTAAGATCACATCTTTCTCCTTTATTACCGGATGGAAAATAATCCTTATTCAAATACTGATCATCAAAGACAGAAAGACAGAGGTCCCCAGCAGACAGCAGGGCCTTTTCACTTGGCACCCAAAAGCATGAAAAAAAAAAAAAAAGTAAAAATACCGGGTGCATTTCCAAAAGAGGAAGAGAGGTTCGCCGTACAATGCCCCAAATAATGACTGACAGAGGAAAGGAAGAATGGCTGTTTATGATGGCAGAATAGCTCAGCTCCTTCCAGTGGGACGACAAAAATCCCAGTAGGTCCAAAGTCTTCTCCTGGTCCCCCATCCCCACAGCTGTGCCTGACCAGAAATAGCGCTGTGGTCCTCACCTCTAACCCATGACCAGGTTCTTGCTGTCCCTTCCCTGAATACAGGCTCCTGCCTCCCTCCCTCAGCTCCCTGCCACAGGGACTTCTCATATGTTAGTTTCCAGTCTGGCCAGTGAAAGGCTTCACATGCACCCCGTGCTCTTCCTTGGTAGCACCTCACAGCACCACGGGCCTTCCTCAATGCCTTTCTCACTGGAGGCCAGCTCTACACAGCCTCCCTCAACCTTTCTTACCCTTCTCTGTCTTCTGGCCCTTTGTGAAAGATCCTTATCCCACCTGATGACAGTAAATCATTCAGTCACCACCATTTCTAGCCTATTCTCCAGTAGAGATCAGACCTCCCCCTGCCCTTCCACAGCTTCATTTCCATTCCCTTTTCCCTGCTGACAATTTCTTTAGTACTGCAGGCAGCTTCAAACTTTTATTTTTACCACCTGGCAGACAAGACAGCATGAAGAGTTTGCCTCCACCATATTTAATCCAACTACTTCAGCCTTTTGCAGCTGAGTTGGTTTTGTGGGTAATTTGAGTAATAAGTGCACAAATGTAACTGTCAACTAAGCCAAGCTGTTCTTGAGCTTTCCTCAGTAAAATTCTTGTCCTCAATCACAACTCCCTGTGTTTTAGGAGGTAATTGCCCTCCCAACTCCCACCGCCTTGCAACCAGGATGAAGCAAATGTCTTACACCTGCCAGACAGACCGCAAGAACCAGGGGGTTCAAAATTTGCTAATAAGAGGGGTTGCAAAGATGAGCAGCGCCAGTCTGCTACAGGAAGTTTAATAAATGGATCAGTCCAATTAATAATGGCCTTTATAATTCTTCTCTCAGATCTGTTCCTTTAGTAAATGAAAAATTATTTTCAGGAAAGATATTCTCACCTTCTGGTTTAGAGCTGGACCCTTTTTAATATTTTTCTTTAAATTCCGTCTCCTGTTTGCCTTCATTCCTGAAGATTATTATAGCCCATGAAAGCTGTTATTAAGCATTCATCTGAACACATGCATCAGATCTTGTGTGCTGCCTTCTAGCAGAATGCTTTTAATTGAAAGGAAAACTCTGCCTCCTGCTAGGTTTGGGTGGGCTGCAATTAGTTCCATACCAGTTAGTTTTGCCAGAGTCATATAACTCTTCTACACAGGCATTCCCACTCTGGTCCAGCTGCAAACAATATGCTGAGTCAGCAAAAAGGAGGTAAAAGGAATTTTTCATTGAATTAAGAAACCGGTCTGTCCTCAAATCTTATAAAACATGTGTTGGATTCCATCTGTCCTGGAAGATCCCCACTCTGATCGTGCCAGCTACCAGTACTTACTTGCACGGGACGTGTGTGTCTGTGGCGATACCGCAAACTTCCGCACCACAAGGAGGCTTTGGACTCCATCGACCAGGGGTGACAGCCTGCAAGCTAACAGCGTGGGTCTGTGTGGGCAGTAAAATACAAATGCCTCCTTACATCTGAACCACAATACTTCAGTGAAAAAATGTTTCTCTGTTCCTTACTTGCAAGGAAAACAAAATCCACTGCCCTCCTAGCAAGATGCAGTGACTGAAGCCAAGAGCAAAGTGTGCAGAACATCTGAATTTACCAAAATTCAGATGTAGACAAATGAAAGTTGGAGGAAACCTTTTTCTGGATACTTCTGGTTTATTTGAAGCCAATGAAGCATGAAATGGTCTTAACAGTTTGTTATGTTTTGGTGTAACATGAGGATCTAGAATCTCTTGACAAGTAGAGTAGGAGCTTGAGTTTCAGTTCACTGATTGGTGGTTTTCTGGATTCATCCAAGAAATGTATTTAAACAGTATGTGCAGCATAAACTTTTTTTAGTCATGAATGTTCAATGGTAAGCATCTGAAAGTGGACACCAGATAATGAAAACAACAGTTAAGTAATTTTTTCATAATTTCCAAAGCCAATTGTTGGAATTGGGAAATTATTATCCTTTTACATGTGCCTAGGTATCTGCTAAGATTATCCTATGTTCTAACAGAAATCCATGAGCTGCAGGCACATTCAGGAGCCCTCAATTGCCTTTACTAAACCTACGAAACACCTATCCTGAGACCCATGAATCTGGGGGGGGGGGGGGGGGTGGTTCACATTCCTGACTTGGATCAGCATAGTCAGTCTTCTAAAACGACTACTGCATAAAAATTCAGAATAGTGAGTCCATATTTAGTTTATTCTTTCACAGGCTTCTCTTGGTAGTAATAAAAGACACCAGGTAAATTCTTTGTTGTTAACTAAAAGTAAACAGAAAACCTCTTTTTCATGTGGGAAATGTTTTAACGGAAAAAAACTTTGTTTGAACTTTTTCCTTTGAAACTGTAGGTTTCCATCATGGGAAATTTTTGAAAATTTTAAAGGAGCGTTATAGTTTCACTTTGACTTAAAATACCATAATTTTTTTTGCTGAAAAACCCAATGTGCTAAAATAAAATGAATCAAAAAACTTTCATACTGAAACACTGATTCAATATGAAAAACACTACTGGATATATTTGCTGCAAGTAAATTGAAAATTTCCAGTGGAGATAAAGTAACCCTATAAAAATTCAGCTTAAACAACACAGTATTTTTGGTAAGAAAATTTTCGGTACTAAATACTGTGGCCAACAGTAATTACAACTTGTGCAAAAGTCTGGGAAAGCTACAATGGATTTTTGTAGCTATTTTAAATATCACACCTAATGCAACAATAATGTTGCACAGTGAAAGAGACTGTGAAAGGATTATAGTGAAAAGTTTGTATCCCAACAGCATCTGAATATAAATAATATGTTTATTTAACTGACAACAGCTTCTTCCATACATGATTTTAAATTTGCAGAAAACTATAAATAGATAGCACTTTCACCGAAAGCATTAAATTAGCCAACTGGGTACTCAACTTTGTAATGTGGAGCAATGTGGAGTGATAATGAACACCATGTGTGTGTGATAATGGGGGCTGTAGAAAATAGATCTAGCCAGCTGAGTGAAAAGGAAATGCTAAAGAAGAAAAAATCTGAAGTCCAAGCCAAAACAAGTGACCTAGAGAAGCAAGTAAAGTTTTGTATGTGGGGCAGGCTAGAGGCCTGAGAGAGATCAGCAATTCAGCAGGGTATTTTTAAGCATATGCTCAAGGCCCTGCTTATTCGGCAGGAAACTTAAGCATATGCTCAGAGGTTAAGCATCAGCTAAAGTCTCATTGATGTCAATGGCTCTTAAACACATGCCTAGAGATACATATGTGCTGAAGTGCTTTTACAAATAAGAACGGACTGGGGATCAGGGCCTCAGTCCCCTGGTATTTCATAGCAGGCTAACCCTGCAACCTCCTGGCTTTCCAAATTCTTCAGAGTAGATCTCATTTATTATACACACAGGACCAGACTTAAGCATGTAAGAACTTGCATTACTGTACATAACTGCCATTGGCCCTTTGGTACTGAGATAAATCGGAAAGTATGGATACATTTATAAAGCGCCAGTAACTTCTACTGTCATTTGCCCAAAGAATCCTCTTAAAGATAACAATGGAAGCACGAGATAAGCAGAAATGCAACTTTTGAGCAGGTCATTTAGCATTTCCACTACTGATGTAAGAAAACTTGCACAAGAATGAATTTAAAGATGAAACTGAATCTTAACTGAAACCTGACTTTAGGTAACTTATTTTGAAACAGCGCATGGTGCTCTCAATTTTTGTGCAACGAATGGATCTGTATTACCTTGTGACCTTTTGTGTCTGAGTAGTCTGCTTATCAATTGCATAGCTGATGGGCATCACTGTAAAACCAAGAAAGCCAACTTTCTTTGCCGATCTAACTTCATGTAGAAGAACTGTAAAGCATTAATCTGCATTGATATAAATTTAGAAATCCATAACAATTATTCACTGAACCTGAGATGGCAGGTTAACATAACTTAAATTTTTGAAACTTTTTCATAACGTCAGATTCGAGTATGGCTGCTTCTTCATCTTTCTCCTTCTTAAAAACTGCATGAAAATATACCATAAAGTGGCAAGGGGAATTATATGGTCAGATTACTAATGGTATTAAATATTTTTCCATGCGGTTAATACAGGATTTGAAATTATCAGTAAAAATCCTTCCTGTGCATTTCAGTGAACCTGAACAACCACTTGGTCTCTGCATTTCATAATTCTCTGAGGATAAATATGCGGCAGAGGAAATGGTCATAAAGATGCACTGCAAGGCCAGCTGAAAACTCCTTTAGGTGGAATCTGTAAATGATGGCTCATTTTAAAACACCCTTAATGTGACAGGAGCAAACTGGGGTGCATCTGAGCAGCAGGACATTGCCAGAGTACTGCTGTGTGCAACCACTGCACTGCTCTTCTCCTGTGATGCCACAGTAGCAGTTAGCACCCAACATAAATTATAGCAAAAAGCTGACATCAATGAACAAAAAAAGCTAACTTCTTCTTTAAAATTCATTTAAATGGGCAGAAAACATATTGTAAAAGCCCAGTAATCAACTTTACACGTGCATTTTCCTTCTGTCACATGACTCATGCTTTAAACTGGAGAGCATTACTGTTTGGCATTTCCTGCAAATGCACTGAGGAAAAGCCACAGCAATATAGTATTTCTTCCATGGATGTTAACATTTGAAGACTCGCAGAAGTGGCTACCATTCAATTTCTGGTTAAAATTTGCTCACTTTGTTTTTTCAGATGAAGACAACCTGGTAAAAGTGTTCCCACATTCCTCTTTGCACTTTTGCCATGACAAAACTTAGCTGACGTAGGCAAATTCAAGTTCTAAAAACGTGTATTTTAGTCTGATTTTGTTTCAAGTTTCTGCTTCTTTAATAACTACGGAAGAGCACCTCTTCCTTCTTGCCCAAGCAAGCTGCTGGTTATCATTCCCATCCCTCCAGTCGGTCGAGTAACACATGACGCTGGCCTAGCATAAATACAAAACAGGTTCCTATGGAATCTGAAATACTGTTTGTACATCCTACCACTGACCACAGCGGAACAATGGTGTGCCAATGATACGGAAAAAAAATAACTCTATTTGCTTGCTCTTTCTGTGCCTCTGTCTGAAATATACCTAGCTCCAAAGCTATTATTTATAGTTATGAGGTGACAACTGAGAGCTAGCAGTCTGCTGAGTGAAAAAATGTTTGCATTTATCCTTTTTAGAGATATGCTATATATATAAACACATACATGTGCAGCAACTATTCATACTGGATAAGGAGAAGTACCTAATCAACTACAGTGCTTATTCAGTGGTATGAAAAGAAAAGGAGTTCTTTATTTTGTGCAAATTAAGTGACAAAGCTTCACTTTTAAAGATTATTTGAAACAAACAAAAAAAAAATTAATCAAAGCCTTCAGCTACATTAGCATTGCTTAAAACACTGAGAAGCAGTGTTGTAAGTTTCCTGTGAACACTTTTACCTATAATTTTTAATAAAGAAATCACCTCTTCTAAGTTGCTTGCGAACAATGCTAAGGTCAAACTCGAGTGAAATCTTTACATTGTTCACACATTCACCAAAATGTTGATGTTGGGGGGTCTTCTGGAGGTCCTCTAATCCAAGTGCCTGTCTCCAGGACCATCACCAGCATCAGACCAAATCAGCCATGGTTTTGTTTAGTCAAGTCCTGAAAACTATCAGGGATAGATATTCCACCTCCTCTCTGCGTACCTTGCTCCAATCCTGCACTACCCTCCAAAGAGAAAAGATTATTCCTAACTTCCATTCTAACCTCCAAAGCCACAACCTGATGCCGGGCCCTCTCTTTTTTGCCACTTGAAACAATCAAGAAGGGTTTGGCTTCACCATCTCCATAGCTTGCCTTCAACCAGTTACAGGCTATTAGTGTGCCCCATAGCTGCTTCCTCATCAGCCTCTACAAGCACAGCACCCTTCACCTTTCCCTAAAGGGTATGTCCTCCAGGCCTCTACCACCTTGGTAGCCTTCCACTTGGCCCTCTCCAGCATCTCTACACTCCCAATGTTTCAACCAACCTCACACATCACTTCTGTAGTACTGATAAACAGGATGATTTGTTTTATCAGGGTTGCTTGGAAGATTGTCACTGAGCAACCCCTCTACTCTTCTTGGGCTCTATGGATCAGCTTTGTCAGGCCCAGCTGAGACAGTCTAAGACACCAGCGTCCCACAGTGTGCCTTCCCTCAGTCCCAGAGGTGGCCAACCCAGCACGAAGATGGCAGAAACCCAAGTGCCCCAACACCTCTCTTCTGCTTTCTCTCCTCTGGGGGCAGCAGAGGATGGCAGACCATGGCGCCTATAACGGCTGCCATCTCCACACCCAAACTGCTTTAACTTTACCTCTAAACTTCAAACAATCTCATTATTCATGGATCATTTTCCCCCCTGAAGGGATCATTTCAAGGAAATATAAAAAACAGTCCAATGATCAGATGCAGTGTAAATCCTATGAGTGCTACCCTTGATTTAAGAGGAGCAGAAATCCCTGCAGAACTCTTTCCAGGACATGGGCATTTAATAAATCTTGTGAAAGTGTGAGGAAAATATGAGGAAAAAAGGAGACAGTGATAAGAGAAATACTTCTGAAATGGACAGTCAACACCAGACAGTTTAAAAGTAATTTTCTAGCCAAGTAATTACAATTGCTTTGTCATCATTTCCCATGGGTGAGAAAAAAAAGACAAAACCAAATACGTATTAATCTGCAAGTAAGTCTGAACCACAGAAAACCTATTATACTGTCCTTCTAAGGAAAGGTCAGAAGTGGTGTCAAACAGGAGGGCTGCCCTTTTCTAATCACACAAAGCTTAATGGTCCACATCAATTCTTGGCCCCGGACTGCATGGATCTTGAGACATGTTGGGTACTAACCTTCTCACAAGTAGCATGACTGGTTCTGGCCTCTTCATCAACAGTTTTAGCTGTGTACTTTCTTCCTAAAGGTGGTAGAGACAACTACTAAACAGAAGAACTGCATTCTAACCGCCTCATTTCCACCCAATTCTGTTCTCTGCACATACAGACATTCAGTCCATGTTTCCTATTGATCAAAAACTACTCCTCCTCCCTATTCCTTTAGGTATCTCCCAGCTCAGTGTCTTGTTTAGACTCTCCGGGTTGCTCTCGAGAAGCCATCAGAGCTGCCCAGCTTTCCCCATAGGCTAGGCAGAGGGACTTAGGTATCTGACCATGGCCTGAAGTGAAGAGTCCAAGTATCCTGCCAACAGGTGACAATTGCTCAGCTCTGCCCACCTTGGCCATTATGCATCCTCGATCCAGCCAAAAACTCACCCAGTCCAGGGTCTATCTGTGCCCACGAGTTTCCAGTAAACCTTTAGGAGGGCAGCATACACACACGCTCCTCAGGCAGCTCCCCATGAGTGTGCCAGGCCATTCAAAATGTTTCTTGTTCCCAGCTTGGAACACTTGACCTGCTGAAGAGAAATCAACCTTTGGCATGTCCTCCCAAGCCACACTTTGTTTTCATATTCTTTGCTATCAGTGAAGACATTTTAACAAGCAACAGAAAAGTTCTGGATGAATTTGCTTAGTTAAAAGCATTTCTGAATCTACACTGTAAACAGAGAGCTGACTCAACAGCAATAGTTCCCTAAAACACCAAGTACTCAACAGTAAGTTACATACAGTTTCATTCATAAAAACCCAAGTCTCATATTGGGTACTTTTGTCATCTATATGAGACACAGTAATAAGTAATCAAACCTCTTCAGTGTTATGTGCCCATTGCCTTGGCACGCACATGAGTACTAAAAAATTAAAATCTAATTTAATAAGCCTATTATGACCATATGAAGGAGAACTTTCCCTCTTGCACTCCAGGCAACTTAAGAACTGTCTCCGAAACTGCCTATGCATGTTAACTTTCCAGCCATCAGCCGACACAGAATGGCAGTGGCAAAAGCCAGAAAATTCTCTCCAGAACTCTTCTGGAGACCCATCGATTTGGTATGGGATTTGGGGTCTTGGATCAAGCTAGATGTCAACCCAGTTTATATTGTCACAGCAGCATGGAGCAATTTCAACACTGTTGAAACCATATGGATGTTGAAGCTCAAACAGCAGAGTACTGAAGCTAAACTGGATGGCACAACAGACCTCTGAACACACAGTCCAAACCCATGTCCCCAAAAAAAGATGCAACAGGATCTACCCATTAGAATAGAAATCTTTCCCTGGGTTCAAGCACCAGCATCAGTGTGAGATAAAACACAGACAGGAACACTGGCACGAATAAAGAGCCCAGACCAGGGGCCAAACAAGAATTCTGCCCCTGAGGTCTTGGATCATACATGTAAGCAGTGCCTGCTGCTCCCTCCATTTGGATATGTTCCTACTTCCTGCATATCGCTCTGTGCAGTCCTGACACTGTTACAAGGAGAGTGCACGTGTATAACCAATTGCATGAATTTGCCTATTCTCAAGGAATAAACTTGATAATATGCTGTGGGGCTGAGGCTGGGGGAAAAAAGGTGTAGCAGGTTCCCCCCACATTTTATGCCTGTCTTAGAGTCCATGGTTGCCATCAGGCAAGTTCCTCAAAGGAAAAAAAACCAAAACAAACAAACAACCAGAACCCAAAAAATCATGTTTTGGTAGTTGATTTGTTGTTTTTGTGAGCATGCTGTTACAAACTCAGAAAGTGCACTGTTTTCAAGCTTTTGCTTTTGCAAAAAGAAGAAAGTGCTCCCTTTCAAAAAGAGGATAGAAGTGCATTAAAAAATGAAATGCATACTTTAGGGAAGTTTCTCACAGGGGGAAAAAAAAAAAAGACACTCCTACAGAAGGACTTATAAGGCAAAATTTGCAGGGGTATAAGACTGTACGAAAGGAAATATTAAAGCTTACCACACTTCTCTGCTAATCACACCCCTAACCTATCTGACTGCCTCTCCTCTCACATACAGCCAAATAAGCTGCTCCTAGGTGAATATTAGTAAGAACATGCTATACTTTACCAGACACAGTATCTTGACCTGGACTAACACTCTTATATGGACGCTAAGGACATTGCTAAAGAAACACAGACTCTATTGTTAATCATTTCTTTTAGCAAACTTCCTTCACAGCCTGAGCTAAGTACTATATTAAATTGTGAAGAAATCACTAGAACTGCTACGCTGCAAGTGACTTTTAAATCAAGTGCATCAGTTATACGGTATTTAGCACTGTGCTGTAAAGGGTGGTAAATGGAGGTGTCATAAATATCTGACTTTATCATCTGTTGACTCATAATCCAGATGCCAATGGCATATAAATCATGTAAAGCATGTTTCCAGATTAGGAAAGTCTGACTGTTCACTATTGTTCTAGGAAACTACATTATTTCTTCGTAGGATCAGGAGTGCCCTCTGATGGTTAGCATCTATAACTGGAAAGTAAGAGTTGACAGAAAACTGGCACATCCCAAGCTGTCTGTGCAACACAAAATGTTCTCACTTTTAGCACTATACATTTATGGTCTTCTGCATGCTTAATTTTTTCGATAACCAGCCTTGTTGTGTTGGGAATATTTTTTTTCATATTTCTGTTTCCATTTCAGTTATTTATATTGATATTTAAGGATACACACATATTAGGGATTCAATCAGAGCACTGCTTATGTATACATCGAGTTCTAAAAGAAGATGAAAAAATTTCAGACATAAATTAGAGGTTTTCTATAATAGGCTCCAAGAAAGCCCTTGAAAGGCTCTGACAAACTCAGACACCTGGAAATTCAGATATTCAGCTGAATATCAGAAAACGGGATATAACTGGAAAAAACAGACAACCTCTCTTAAAAAGTGCTTGTGTGCCCAAGAGCTTGAATGTATTTTTCCAACCATATAAACTAATTTAATAAAACACGTTAACTCTCTCTACAAACCTTGCCCCATTTACACCCTTAGAAAATCACGTCTACAATAGAACAGTGAGAAAATAGGAAATCGATTTTTTTCCCTGTCACCTGTCCTCCAGGTATTCAGCATCTCAGGGTTACTTATAATTTTAAATTTCATCACCTATAAGATCAACTGCCCTTTCAAAACAGAGTTGGTAGCTGGAAGAGAGCCATAAACTTGGAGCTTTCTGTGAAGACAACTACTATGCCCAGTAGATAACAGATGGACATCTCTCCCTTCAGCTGAAGGAGGCCTGGAGTTAACACCTTTGGTGAGACAAAACCCCCCAAACTGGCATCAATTGCACACTGTCCCTATTATATACTGGACAAAGAAATGCAAATTTGTAATATCCAAACCCTTATAACATTAAGAAACTGCACCTCAGGGTCAATACTAGTCTGACTGCCCGATGACCCTTACAGAGAGTCAGGCAAAATACCAAGAATTGCGTATTATTTAGTAAGCTACAAATGCAAATACCCACAAGTTTCAGTGCAAAAGCCAATTCCTTACATTTGCAAAGGAGGATGGATGGCATCAAGGGATGAAGCCGGGGAGCAGAGAGCTGTGTGCATTTTCCATACTTTTCCATTGACGCTGCTGATATGCAAAGGCAGCAGCCATTTTGTTCCTAGGTCTGTTGCACTGTGTTAGCAGAGAGAGACTAACTCTGCTCTCTTACAGCTACTTTACCCTGGTGTTATCTTTGTAATCTAAACCAAACATCATTTTTACATTTTTCTCTGACGACGAAAGCAGAAGGTAACGAGATGAGAGACCAGCAGCCAGCCTTTCCTGTGCCAGCTTTTACTCCAATTTTACATCTGCTGCGGAACCCTAAACATTTTGAAATATGGCAAAACTTGGGAATTATGATTGGACTGCCCCTTTTCCACCTGGGATTACAACTGGCTGGGACTCAGACTAGGATTATCCCGACCCAGGGTATGAGGCACCTCCCCAGCAACATCGGCTCCTCGATCTCTCTGCCCCTCCTGCGTGCGGCCGCGCAGCCTGGTGGGCCCTGGGAGCGCACGCTGCCCCAGCTGCCCCGCAGCCCGCTAGTCTGGCCTCTTTCTGAAGGAAAAAATGCTCAACGCCTTGTCCCCGAGGAGCTTCTCCATCCCGGAGGGGCCCAGGGGTTACTCCGGGCCGAGGGCGGGAGGAGGCACGGTTTCTGCTCCGGGGCCCCCGCGCGCCCCGCGGCCTCTCCTGCCCCGGCGCCAGCCGCAAGGAGGGAGCAGCAATTCCCCCGCTAGCGACGGGGAAGGGGGAACCTACTGCTGCTTCCTCTGTGATCGCTGCCCACGTCCCCCAGTTAGCCAGATGCCGCCTCATGAAGTTTCACGCTAACGCCGCCGGCTCTCCCCCTGCGCCAAGGCTTCAGCCGCCGCCGCGGACGCCCGGTCACCGCGGGCCGCGGGACGGAGGCAGCGGCGGGGAGACCGAGCCACGAGAAGAGCCGCAGCCCCCTCTCATGGCGGCCGGGGGAAAGGCGCCCCGAGGGGCAGGCTCCCCCACCGCCGCCCGCCCGGGCGCCCAGCCGCGGCCCGCAGAGCGATCGCCTTCCCCTGCCGCACGGCGCTCCGCCTCGCCGTTGCCAGCGGGGACTCGGGGGGCTCAGCGGCAGGGAGGGCGAGTCGGCTGCTGCCCGCAGCGGCACCCGCGATGGCTGTGGAGCGGCGGGGAGGCAGCGGGCGGGACGCAGGTGTGCGGGGGCCGGCGGAGGCCGCTGACATGGGCGAAGTGTGCGTCGCGAGCGCGGAGGGCGGTGGGAGCTGGGGCCGGGGCTGGCGCGCTCGGTGCCCTCGGAACCGTTAGAAACGGCGGGAAAACTGCCTGGGCGGGAACCGCCACCCGCGCCGCCATTTTGAAGAAGCTGAGGCACCGCGCCAAGCCTTAGGGCTTTTGTGTGACCTTGGCACTTCCCGGGCCTTGATCCGAGAACGGCTGAGTCAAGATCCTGCCTCGTGGCTTAAACGGCCCTCCACGTTTGTTTTGTTGTACTTTTTTGTGTTTGTCCCAAGCTAGGTTGTTGGCACCTGCAGGCCTGCTGTATTCTGTGGCCTGGTTGGTAATTTGCACGTACCCGCCTCTGGTGAGTGGCATTGCTATGCAGGAAAGGTTTATGGCATGAAACTGGAGGTTCTTCTCTAAAACCAGTCAAAAAGACAAAACTTTAAACACTTTCATAAACCTATCATTTGAACAGAAAATAAACCAGGTCCAGTGAAAAATCGAAAGAGTGTATTATTTTGACCTTAACGCTTTTCCACCCATTTCACCATAAATTCGCTAAAATTCAAAATGAATTTGCACTTCCCAATTAAAACCCAAAAGTTTTAATTTAAAATGTGAAGCAGGTTATGCTGGTAATTCTTAGAAGCTTTTCAACACAATTTTCAGTTGAGGTTAATGGGAACTGATCCTTCTAGCATGACATTTTGTCCCAAAAATCAGCATTGTCCAGTGGAATGACATTAATTCTACCAATAATAATGTCACCAGCACTATTTGGTGTCAGAAGTACCAAGAGATCTAAGTTGTAGTCTGAAATCCCATTGTCTCTGGTATCTACACTTACCAGTGCACAATACCTACTGTTACTTTCAGCAGTAGCATCTCAATGGGCAGAATAAGCACATCGGTGCTTAATAAAAACTATTTCCAAAATGCGAGACGTATGGTGAAAGGGATGAGCTAAGGGGAAATGCTTGTGATTTTCTAAGAGGAGCCTACTGGCAGTCATGCTAAGCTGGATGGTTATAGCTGAGAAACAGCAGTTGGTTTATGAGTGCAAAAGAATACAGCAAAAGAAGAAGAGGTCTACTAGGTCCTTCCTGTGTTCATGGCCTTTGGGGATTGGGAAGTGCTTATGTTGTGGGCAGCATCAGAAGGAAAGTACCAGAGCTGGAGCCAGGGAAAGAGAGTTCCAGAGTTCTGGGGATGTCCTGTAGTGAAATCTTTGCTTGACATTGTCCTGGGCTTCTGTAGAATAAAATACTGCTTTTTGTTGTTGCATAACACTGGAGGAGCAAGGTTATTGCCATTTACACTTTTAAGGGATTGGGTATTACCAGCTAAGTAGTAGGACACAATTCCTGTGTGAACACATGGTTTAATTTTTTAATCTAAAGTTTGACTGGACTTGTTCTTTGTAGGTGAGGCCTTTCAGATCCTGCATTCCCGTCTCTGCCATAAATAAGGAGTCAGGATACGTTTGTTTTGCTTTTCATTCCACTGATGGAATCTTCTTTTGCTTTGCTGACAGTTCAGGTGAAACAGGAATCTAATACATTAGATATGAGAAATACGGAATTAAACACAGTCCAGAAACAGAACTCCATGGACCAAAAGGTAGTAAAGTCCCTAGCCACTGGGATGAGTGACTTTCATTTATCAATAATTCATCGGTGTTATGGAGGAGATGTATCAGTAAGACAGTATGAAAATACCAGTCTTGTTGGTTTATGGACAAATCAACCTAGCCAGTCCAACACCTTGAATGAGGGGAGACTGACATGCAAATCACGGTCTACACATCTTTACCCTTCAGGCATGCCGAGGTGATGGCAAGATCAAAGAGGCTTTTGAAATGCCAAGTTCTGAGAAAGGAAATTGGGAAATATAACTCCAGAGTTAGCTGGAGGGGGCAGGGATGAGGGTCATGTTAGAAGGTGTTAACCACTGTAGAGAGAAGAGAGACTCTTATCCCAGATGGTGCAGACGTTTCATTGTTGAAATACAACTGCAACCAGCTCATGTTATAAGGTAATGAAATCTGTCACAACTTGAACATCAAAAGTGGTCACAGGCTATAAAGGAATGGTGTTTGTGGGAACAGTAGGGACAAGAGACATTGGACACTAGAGGCTGTGTCTCTGAGATGCTAGTCAAGAGGATCAGAAAGGAGAGGAAGGAAGAGATTGTCTTGCTGACAGCTGCCTGAGGACAGGAGCGGAGGACAAGTAAGATATTGCTTCCTTTGTAATGAATCCAAGATGTACCTCCCTAGCCTGACGTTTGCCGAGTAAACTGTGTTAGTTACTCAGGCAAGTCCTTTTGGTCCACTCCAGTTTTCCTACACATTCTTAGTACATTCTGTTTTAATTAGACCAGTTGAGTCCTTGATTGTTTGCAAATTTCATGCAGACTTTTCCTTAGCGGTGCTTCTAAGGAAGAGGAGTTACAGAAAGGTGCCTGGAGCCTGTCATAGTTGGGATGTTTGGTCAAAGGGGCATGGACTATGGAGACCTCTCTCACAAGAGATGGCACTTGCAGAGCTGAGGTCTGGCAAACACAAAGGAAACACCTGGATGGTCGGACATATTTCTACTCCCATCTTTTTTTCTTCCTCTAATTTCCTTATCTCTTAGGATTTGAGTATAATGGAAGCCAAATCAGAAAGAGGGACGTCAGTCAGCTTTTATGAAAAACAATGCTGCAAAGTAGAATTTTTTTCTGCTAAAGCTGTACTTGTACTGAAAAGTGCTGAATACAAACTAATTGCAGGAAAACAGGGAAGGCTAAAACATGCACGTGACAGAACTAGCCACATCCAGCAGAGTGCAGCATCGCCCTAAAGGCAGTGCATGTGCACAAGGCTGTGAGCCCTTTGCCTTCTGATTAAATAAAAGGGGTGTGCGTGTTGCAAATAAGCAAATCTCCCAGGAAAAGTGTGATACCTTTTCATTTATGAATTTTGAATCATACTTCGATGCTCTTAAGTGATTGACTGTGTTTTTCCACATAAAAGTTTGGGGGCTGGAAAGTAGGAGGAAGAATCTGGGACTGCAATTGGAAGTGGGAGCCAGGAAGATCCAGGCCAGACACTGAGGAGTGGAGGGTTAGCCGAAGAAATAATGAGGTGACTGGTAGCCTGGTGGTAGGGCAGGACATTGAAATCAAATGACCTCACAGGACTGACAGAGCAGAGAATGAAACAAGAAGTAGTACAGGCAAAGAGAATGGGGTTAGTACCTGGAGCCAGAGATGGGGGGAAAAAACCTCATGCTGAAAGAGATAAGACAGGAGGGATCAAAGAGGAAAGGAACAAGCAGAAAGGATATTCTGTTAACCAGTAAAGCCTGCCTCTTTACAGAGGCCTTGGGATGCCTATGTGACACTATTCTGCTTCCTGCAAGTCTCTGTGAAACCCCGTGTCTGACCTAGTACAGTATTGCACCATGAAGGATGGAAATATGCTATCACCCTCTGTCGTTTTGGCAGAAGTCAGCAGGAAGAGGTCTGTACTGTGGATTTGGAGGTTCCAAACCAACTGTGGTACCATGGACATAATATGCTGCCACATTATAGAACTTCTGGTTTTGTTTTTATTCTCATTTGCTTTTTAAAAAACCCTAGGACATTGCTGACAACATTATTTTTAAAAACCTTGTTAAGGTTGCAGAGTCAAATCTTGAAAAATCAGGTGAAGTCAGCATTAAAATTATTTTTACCCAGTCCCCTGTGAAAAGGCATTATGATGGGGTCTTGAAGTACACAGCCACTATTCTCCACTGGAATTTTTTTCATTCTCTGTATGGAAAAAGCTTGTTCTAGGTGTGATCAGCTTTGTACAGTGAAGGAGAGTGCTTTCCCTCCCTTCATACCACATTTGTTGCAGAAGTACAAAGAACATAAGACATAAGAAAGGGGGTTATAGAAGGAGGATGATGCCGTGGTTAGAGTCACTGGACAAATCCCAAAGAACAGCACTTTAGCACATTTGCAGGTTTGGCATGATATTTGGGAATTCACTTAGTGAAACTTTTGCTAGTCATTGCTCACTTTTGTTTTCTAAGTGGTGATCATGTCAACTGGTGCTTGACATGAGGATCAGTAGTCTGCAGTGTGCAGAACTACCAAAGGCAACAGCTGAAGTTGTACCATGCTTGAGAAAAGGCCACCTGAGTACTCTGAAAAGCCATGTCTTAGGAGACTGAGGCTGGGGAAGGTGACATTTCTAATCTTAATTTCTGTGCATCATAAATCCCTGATTCATAAAACAGTGATGAGATCACTATGTTACCCCAGAGGGGTGGTCTAGAAATTAAGTAACATTCTGCTAACACTGAGGTACAGCAGTGAGGGGTTCCATAGTCCATCCTGCACAGTACCTGAATCAGAAGTCCAGCTGAAAAGCATATTTTATGATCTGATAGTTAAAACCTGATGATAAGACATATGCACAGTGAAATCAGATTAAGATTGTATGGCCAGCGTTGGTTGTGAGATTTCCTGTCCTTCAAGATTATTGAGATTCAGCTGATCTAACTTCAGTCTTCCAGGCTTGCTCCAGTCAATAGAGATTTTATGCTAAATTGTGTGCCCATGATAGATAGGATGCCCATCTCTCTGTGTTGACTACTTGTTTCCTGTCTTTTCATGGGAAACGTATTTAAGATAGATATTTTGCATCATGGCTTAAAAAATACTACTGTTAGTGACAACCAACATACTTTATTAATGGCAGGTACAAGATATACAGCTACCCAATTTAACAGGTCAGGCAGGAGGGGACCCAGTTAGTTTGTGGATTTGATTTCAAAACTGTGTTTTCTGACCAAAAAATAAAGGTACAAATAAAATGCAACTTTGATCGCAAAACTTGTTTTATTTCAGATTTCTACATTATCTTTCCCAGACCCTTTTTTCCATCTGTTACTTTTCCCTGCCCAGTTATTTGTTTAAAAGCCTGCTCCATGTACTCTTAATCTGGACTGTAAACTCTGGCCTAAGGGCTCTTTTTTATGTCCTGTCTCATCTGAGATACTTCTTGGGTTCAAATCTAAGCACTTCTGTAGAACAGGCAATAAATACTCATAATACCGGTATCATAATGGTTTCCAGTCAAGTAGAAATGAAGCACTATATGCCCAAGATATGGCTGAATCCAGGCACTGCATCCAGGAGGCCTAAGCAATACTGGTGAAATGCACTTTGTCTACAGTGAACCATGGAGTGCAGGTACCATGGGAATGGGAACAGAGACTGAGAAGTCAAATCTGCTTTCAGCAGCAGCACGGGGTTCAACCAACCACATGTGGTTGCTGTTCCATTCTAAGGGAAGAAGTAACAACTGTTCCTTAGCAGCTGGAAGGGATGGTATTAGTCACTGGCCCCTTCCCACTCCAGCTGTACTGTACTGTGGGAAGGAAGGAGCCTTTTTTTGCACATTTCTGACTAGCCATACTGCTGGAGAAACCTATGTAAAGACCAAAAAAAAAAAAAAAAATTATGGGTGGTAGTCACTCTCTTTCCCTGTCCTTTCAATCACATGCACAGAGAAATTAGTGAATTATTGTCCATAAAAGCACTTTACCTTTTGATGTTATTAAAGTAAAATCACTATACCAGAGATAAAGCAGTAGGTATTACTTCAATTAATGCCACAAGTCTAACAACAATTAGTGGTATCAAGAAAAGAAATACAGTTGCATCAGAAGGGACTAAGTCTGTTTGGACTAAGCATTACAGTGAACATTCATACTTGTAAGACACAGGAGGGAGAGAAAAGGGATGAGGATCTCCACTCCACCAGGGTGGAAATGAGAATGATGTGCAAAGGATTGACTGAGGGAAGGAACAGCATGGGGTATCGTTCTGTCTTCTAAGGCATACCTAAGAACCCACTGCCACAATGGTGGGAGTGTACCCAGGGAGGAAGC
This sequence comes from Falco rusticolus, assembly GCF_015220075.1. Lineage (NCBI taxonomy): Eukaryota > Metazoa > Chordata > Aves > Falconiformes > Falconidae > Falco > Falco rusticolus. The sequence continues at coordinate 84,796,148 of NC_051192.1, forward strand.
CCTGGAAGAGCAATGACAGCATGTCTCAGAGGTATGTGAGCTGGGACAAAATGAAGCCATGCATGGAAGTGAGGAGCTATATGAGAAGCCAGTGGTGACGTTTATGACACTTGACAGTCTTCTGAAGTCCACTGAGATAGTTCATTGTTTCTGGGTTCTCAGTCTTGGGGAAGAAGTGGCTGACCTCAGTTTAGACTCTCTCAATCATACAGCTAAAAAGACAGCAGAGAAAGCCCCGTTCTAGCTAAAGGCCGAAGAGGGAAGTCTGGTTTATCCTGTAACACCTCCAAGCACAGAAATGCCGGGAACCACCATTCCTAGCAGCTCAGTTGATTGCTGAGTCAGACCACCCTGTAATGCTTGTGGTAGAGCATGAGAAATTCTACCCATGTGCGATGTTTACTCAGCTGGCTGCCAGTCTGTGACAGTCCTTATTCATCTCAGAGCCAGCCCCTGAAGAGAAGGCTCCCTTCGCCTCAGTGCCCTGAGTTCCTCTAGAAGCCACCCAGTGCAGCTAAGTAGCCCATTACAGAATATTTTGAAAGCAGCTATGTTGTAATGCCTGATGTGGGCTGCTAGGCCCCACGACAGAGATTCCCGGAAGAAACACAGTGATAAAAGAAGCCTTTCACTTGGAAGCCTTCTTCGGAAGCTCCAGAATTACTTCTAGTAACATTTAACTCCAAAAGTCAAGACATACTCATTATCCTGTGTTCCATGCTGGCTTCCAGAGTAAAGACAAAGAGCTCGTTGCCCATACAGCTCTGCTGAGTGACTTAAAGGAACAACATAGAGAAACCCACTTCCTAGAGGGAAACGACAATGAAGAGAGGTAATACCCATGCTCTCTCAAAGTGCTGCTGCCTGCCTGTGCAATTCACCCTTGCCCAACAAGGTTTGCAACACTTTAGCCCATGTCAGAACCAGTCCTGTGTGAGAGCTTTTAAAATTATTAAAGCAGCTCTGGAAGAGCTTTCCTGAGGCACATGCCAGTGCTGAATATGAAGATTGGTCTCCACTGTCACGGGATGTGCCACTAACATCATGAAGCACAGCTTAATCGCTTCTTCCAGAGGAGCAGAAGGGGAGAAAGGGAGTCCACTAACAATTATGCATGAAGCACTGTTTTCCTCTCTTTAGCTCTCTCTCTTTCTCATAGACTTGTTAGGCACCTTTCTGGTGCTCTCTTGTCTTCTCTAGCTTCAGTTCTAGCAGTCTCAGGTGTATTTCTGTGTATTTTCGTAATGCTATGCTTTTCATTGAAACATCAGTGGTAGGCTGGAGCGGCTGCAATAGGAGCAGGTGGATAAGGTATCTCATGGACATCCTGTTTTAGTAGTAGCACATCCCTTGGCCTGAATATCCCTGCTCTGGGCATCCTGGCATGGTTCTGGAGTAGGCCTTTTTAGCACGAGGCTGGTCTCATGTATTCTCCCTCTTCTTGCCTTAATTAATATCCAGGAAGCTGCTTCCCAACATAAAGGCACTGTCACCAAAAAGCAGCAAAAGGATGCCTATGTATGTGTCTGATCACCTCATAAATGAAGGTTGCATGACATGATATCTTTGCAGAATCAGAATGAGAAGCCTGATAAGGGAGACATCATGAATGGCCAAGGCCAGCAGGCGTAAGAGGTAGGATGGCCCCCCTATGAGTACTCCATTGTTCATCCCTGATACGAGGTGAAGTGAATTTTCAGGGCAGCTCAGGGTCTTTTCTGATACACTGTCCTGGACCAGACTAAAGCATGACTGTTCCAGGGGTGAAGAGCTCTGTGGAGTTTGGAATAGGGTTGTGCTCTACAAGCCAGAGACAATATTGTGTATGCAAGTACATTCTGTTTCCTTTGGGTTTTTGCTCTTTGTGTTTGCATAGAGCTGTGGTGGGCAGAACCAGCATCTGTTTAGAAACAGCGTGGCTGGGGACAATGACTGATGAGGCCAGAGACAAGGCCAGAGAGATGCCAATGAGGTAAATGCTGTTTGGTGTGCACATACATGCAAGTTTGGCCATCCAGAAGCAGAATGACTGGCCAGAGTTGTTCTTCACTCTGAGAGTGGTGAGCACTGGAACAGGTTTCCCAGAGAAGCTGTGGATGCCCCATCCCTGGAAGTGTTTGAGGCCAAGCTGGATGGGGCTTTGAGCAACCTGGTCTGGTGGAAGGTGGAAGGTGTCCCTCCCCATGGCAGGGGGTTGGAACTAGGGGATCTTTAAAGTCCCTTCTAACCTAAACCATTCTATAATTCTGATTGTTTCTGAAGATGGGTTCTAGAAGATTTGGTCCACTTGGTAATGCTGGCATTGCTGTTTGTCTAGCAGGTTCAGAGCAGGGCTACCGGATCAGGGCAAAGTGGGTGCAACTGAACTCAGGACTGGTGTTTACATGTGATGAGCTGTTTAAACTCATAAAATTAGTGGAGATCTAGTCAGTACAGGGAATGCACCCCAAAGAGAAATCCAGCAGACCAGCCATGGCACAAGACACTCAGTTGCCCAAAAAGAGACATCCAGACATCCAAGACAGCCACTTGAGGCTGGCAGATATGACACCAGACCTACACAAGATCCTCCATTCTAGGGGGATACCTGAAGACCACCAACAGCACCAGCACCTTTGTTTAGGTGATGAATCCCAGCCGGTACGTCTACTGTAGAGTAAACGGATCACTCTTTAAGTGCCAGTGACTGTCCTGACAAGATTTCCACTGGCCACAATGAAAAGCAAACTGGAGTACACGTAGGTACCTACTTGTGGACACCTAAATGTGCCTTGGCTTTGAATTGAATCCCAGCCAGGCTGTCAGCACAGGCTAGTGGGGGAAGGAAGTGCAGCCAAAGCGGACATGAAGAGGAGGAGAGTAAGCACAACTCCAGATTTTGCTAGCGCAGCTCATGCCATTAGGGATTCCCCCGGGATGGGGTAGGCAGTATGCGGCGCGGCCATCCAAAGGACTGAGAAGATACCACACAGCTGTTTTAATTCAAGTCACATATGGGAGAATGGGGACAGTGGAGCATAGCCATCCTGGAAGAAAATACATGTTCATTCACTTTCCAGCCATCTGAGGAAACAAACAGACCAAATGAGTTCAGATTCCATCCTGTGGACTTTGGGTACCCAAGAAACAGGGGCATGACATCATCTGGCGGAAAGGAGACAGCAACTTGTACAGCCTCTGTAGTGCTGTAAGAAACTGTCACTTCTCTACACAGTGGGGAAGTTCCTAAGAAAAAAACCCGACAAGTCAGTTACTGCTTACAATGTGTAATTGTCCAAAAGTTGCAAGAAAGTACATGGAAGATACAGCACTCCAAAAGCTAATCAGAAATTTTTTCTCCAGATGTCAGTTAATAGTGGTAGAAGACATGGACCCACACTGTGGACACAGGACTTAAAGGAGCAGGTGGGGCCACCAGCGAGTTTGATTTACCAAATCTGCGTCACCCCACGCCGAACCCCAAATGAGTTGCTTATTTCTTTAAGGCATTGGCAGGTTTTCCCCCCAGGCTGCATATGCCAAACCGCAGCTAAAAGCTTACCACTTAACCACGGAAAGAAAATCTTGAAAGCGATTCATGAGTCTACACCGAAAACACTACAGCTATAATTAAATCAACTCTTAAAGCAGCATAACTCTTTTTAGGGCTGAAATTGCACTCCTTACTTTAAGCATCGTTGGAGAAAGAGGAGGAGAGAGTTTGAGTGGAACCCTTAAAACATTTTCATGTGAAGGTTTGGAAACTCCTTTCAACGTACTAAACATTCACCAAGGCTTCCTGCGAGCGCTGGAGTTTGTCCTTTCGCTGCTGGCTGAATTCTCATCCCGCCTGACCTCCAGCAGCCGGCTGAGGGCCCGTCCCCAACCCGGCAGCAGCTGTGCTGTGGGGAAGGGCGGCAGCGGGGCTGCAGGCGGGCGCAGCCCGGCGCCCGCAGAGCCCTGAGGGGCAGCGCGCAACAGCCGCGGCGCCGCCCGCCCGACGCGCCCCTGCGGCCCCGGAGCACCTGCGGCCCCGGAGCACCTGCGGCCCCGCGCCCGGCGGGCAGCCCCGGGGCACCTGCGCCCCCGCGCCCGTGCTGCGGGCGGGTCACGGCCGGGGCTCCCCCAGGCGGCCTGCGCCCGTTCCCCGCGGTTCGCCCGCCCCCCACCGCGCCACTCCCCGTCCCTCCTCCCCTCCCGCAGCCGCCCCCCTCTCCCGGTCCCGCGGAGCGGCGCGGAGCCCCCGCGGCATGGCGGGGCGGGCGGCCGCGCTGCGGCTGTGCGCGGCGGCGGCGGTGCTGTGCGCGGCGGCGGCGGTGCTGTGCGCGGCGGCGGCGGAGCTGCGGCTGACCCTGCTGCACACCAACGACGTGCACGGGCGGGTGGAGGCGCAGGGCGCGGGGACGCGGAGCTGCGCGGGCGCGGAGGGGACGGCGGGCTGCTTCGGCGGCGTGGCGCGCCGTGCGGCGCGGGTGGCGGCGGCGAGGGCCGGGCACCGCAACGTGCTGCTGCTGGACGCCGGGGACCAGTACCAGGGCACGGTGTGGTTCTCCCGCTTCAGGGGCCGGGAGGCGGTCCACTTCATGAACCTCCTGCGCTACGATGCCATGGTAAAGCGGGCCGGGGGAGGCGGCGAGCGGCGCGGTGGGGGGCTGCCGCCCCCTGGGTGCTGGGTCTGTGCCCCCCTTTCCTCCCCTGCCGCCGTTTCTTGCGTTGCCGCTCTCTTGAGTGTGCAGCGTTGCACGGGGAAGGCTGTAGGACGCGCTAAAACCGTGGCCGGAGGCGGCCGGGAGGTAAGCGAGGAGAAGAGAAGCAACGTGCTTGGCGAGGGGGACCCGGCCGGGTGAAGTCGTGAGCTGGCAGCCAGAAACCGGGAGCTGATGCCAAGGCTGCACCCAAGGAAAACCAGCGATGCAGGGGCAGAGCTCCCCTTGGCGGGGCGGGCAGCGGGCTGGACGGGCTCTGTTGGAGACGGTCAGCAGAGGCATGGAAGCCAGCCTGGCAAAGCCGGGTGAGGAGCCTGGCCTGCGATAGAGGGATTAGCCCTGGCTGAGGCTCACGGCTTGCCCCGCTGGCTTCGGTCCAGCGGCAAGGGACAGATGGCACATGTTGGTAGTGCTGTTTTGAAGGGTGAGGATTTTTGGTTTTCATCAGTCCCATCCTGGTCGTGTCCAGTCCCACCAGAGCTGTGATCATGATGCGGTTTGGGGGGCTCTGTGTGTGTGGCACAGGGACTGTAACAACACCTTTGTGAGGGAGCTCGTTGAGACAGTGCCAGTCCTACACCTTTACTCTGTACTCTGTCTCCTTTGGTTGTCCAAGTGCTCAGAGGGAGGTAGAAGAATTTGAGAATGAGATTGGGGAATGTCATTCCATGTTCTTAAATCTTTTGTCTCAGGGCAATAGCCTATTAATATATAAAGAATTATCATGGCTTGTTTTGCTTGCATACAACCCCAGAAAGGTGAGAGAGATTAGTTATGTCTGAGATTGACTGTGTGCTTATTTCATCCCAATTCACATCTTGAGAGGAAAACCTTCTGTGCATCTCACATCCTCTGTCTTCATCTTCTTTGCTTTCTCTGGAAAGATGGCCCTTTCCCAGGTAGCAGTGGCTTCACCCGTTTCTTCCCTCTGCCTCAGAACAGCTATGGAAGGCAAAGGGATGCTCCAGTGCGCTCTCCTAAGCTGAACACACTTCATACTACACATACAGGTCTATGAAGGATACTGCTCCCTGTGCACGTGGCCTAATGAACGGTTTCCTAATTGCAAACCTAACATTAACAAGGTTTTTCCTCCCAGTGGTGATGGGCAGGAGTGTGTGCATTCAGGTCTCATCCTGACTGAGAGCTGGGGGAGCACTTTGGGCTTCTGCAATGCAGAAATCGCTCGAGGTAGTTTTTCTTACCTTTCTTCCAAAAACTTGCTGCTGACTGTTGTTTTCTGGCTTGCGTTTCCTGGTTTGACTGGTTCATGGGGAGGCTGGGAGCTTGTAGAGTTCCTGATCATATCACAAGAAGAAATTCTTTCAGGCAGCATCAGCAGCATTGAACTAATGCTCAGTTTTAGAAACATGTTATGTAGGAAGCATCTGCTGAATATTTAGGAGATCCAGTGAGCTTTTGCATTAGAATAAGATTAAAAAATCAATTCCACACCATACTGGCTAGCCAGAGCCTTGCACTGGAGGCTAATGCCTTAGGTGAATTAGTCAACCACTTGCTGTCTGTGGAAGTCCTGCATATTATAGTTTGAATAGTCAGTGGATAGAAAGGGACAGGATAGACTTGAGAAGCTACAGACACTTCAGCGCCTTTCCTCTGCTACCAGAGAGCCTGAGAACAGATGCTGAGTGTTGGGCAGTGCTGCAGCATCCTTTTTGGTTCTTCTGTCAGTGGACCATGCAGTGGGGGTGATGGCGGGGGAGGGGGGGGGGGGGGAGCACAGGGAGCAAGAGCCACCACGCTGCAGAAGGGTGAGCTAGTGTTTCTTTAAGCTAAATTTGGGAAGTCACATCCCTAACTGAAGGGGTTAGGATTACTCAAGTGGTTAGAAGTGTGATACAGGAGTAGGATTACAAACAGGATAGAAGAGGGAACATGAATTACAGAAGGTGTTACAGCATGGGGCAGGAGCCATAGGAGGATTTAGGGCAGCCTGCCAGCAGTAGAGGTTTGTTCTACGAATGGGACAGGTTTCCTTTTTTTAGGTTTGCCCTTTTCTCATTTATGCGCGTTATCACCTGAAGCCTATTTTCTCCTGTTTAGCTAGGTATTGCCTTCCAAATTTTCTTGGTGCTAGCCTTGCTTTTTGGTGTAATGAAAACCGATATCCAAATTAAGTACTGCAAAGGCAGCAGTTAGAGGGATGATGGAAGTCTTCTAGTTTTACTTACAAGTTGCATCCTTCTGCTAATTTGTATCCTGATTTTGAAATATTTTTAGCCTAGTTTCTTGTGAAAAGGATGATTATATGATCTTATGCTGTGTGTCTGAATATTTGTGTTTATTCCTCCTTGTGACTTACACTTAATGTTGGCCGATGGATTCAGCTTTGGTGAAGGGACGTTGCACAGGTACAGAGTCCTAGAAGCTCTGGGCATAAGGGTAGTTAGGTACAGGAACCCAAAATGGCCCACATCTTCCTCCCCAGAGGAGAAGCTGCATCAAAAATTAAACTGTATTATTAACCACAAGTGACTTCTCATGAACGACTTTACCCACACCATGGGAAAAGTTTTGCTCAAAGCTTGTATCCTAATGGACATGAAATAGTCCAAATGCAAGATACAAGTCAAAAGAAAAATTTCTTAAGTGGTTCTTTTTGCAAGTTTTATTTGCAACCTTTTTGGGGGATGTTTAATTGTATATTTAGGAGGAACAGAAGGCATATGCATCAGGCAAAAGGAAATAGCTTGTTACCATTCTGAGACACTCTGCCAGTCTGTGGATATCTTTTCAGAACATCAGTCAGCATCAGAATGAATTTCCTTAAAGTGTTATTCTTTATTGTTATTTATTTTTTTACAGCAAATTAGATTGCAGTTAGAATACAGTTAGAAATGGAATATAGTTGGGGTGCATTGTACCTTCCCAAGTCAGGATTTTCTTAAAGATAGTTCTTGGTTCTTTTGGAAAAGTGCCCCAGCGGTGTGCAAACAACTTGGCTCCTTCCCCAGTGCTGAGTAGTGTTCTCACTAGCATCAATGAGAGAAGTTGGTTGCCAATGCAAGTTAATGCCAATATCCTGATTTTGCCAGGGGGCCATTGGCTGCCTGCCTATGGGGATCAGAGGAGTCAGGAGCCTTTGTCTCCCTCCCCAAAAGAAAGATGTTGCCAATCAGTTGGTTGAAATACTGAGCTTCTGTGCCTGTAGTGGCTTCAAGGTCCTGCTTGGGCTGGAACGTGATCAGGGTTAATATAATCTGTTAGAGGAATAAAAGTTGGAACAAACGCATAGGAGTTGTTTATCTAAGGAGAGCAGAGAGATACATAAGTCTTTTTAGATGATGAATGTGACTTTCCCCACTTGATCTTCAGAATGATATGAGCACGCTTTTGTCTGCGAGAGTCGGCCCATTGGCTTCAGCACCCCTTTCATGCTTTGCTCCAGCTGCCACCTGAAAACTTGTACCAAGTTACCATGTACCAAGTTAAGACTATTACCGTGTTTCTATAGCTATATCTTTTCCTTCACTAACACCTAAATATGCTGCAAGGTTCTTGCCTATATTGTACTTTCGCAGGGTTGCTGCCTAGGGAGGTTTTTCTGGCTGTCAGCAAACCTGCAGGCACAGGCATGTGGTGACTTAAGCTGAGTGTGAAAAAGGGGTGGGTAGGAGGAAGTTCCATGGTCCTTTAGGGTAAGTCGATTTTTGTCTGCTTAGTCAGCCTAGAACAACTAAACATTCTCATCTTGTTGGAGTTACCTTGCTAATAAACTCTCATTTTGTGTGACGGTCTTAGCACTTTACAGTGTTCTGCACACCGCTACTGTGGATTGTCTATGGCGATTAGCTGATAAACACTGGACCTTCTACTAGGTCACAATATTGATAATGGCTCAAAAATGGTATTTCTTGTTACATATTAAAGCACACAGGAACTCTTACTAGATGTGAACTAAATGTGTTTAAAAAACCTGTAGTCCAAGCACAGGCTCTTAAAATTCATGTTTTATGCAAAGATAACAAATACTGTCTTTGACATTTAACGTTTTCTTCAGCATTTTTTTAAAAAAGTATTTTCTGTACACAAAATACATGTTTTCCTTTGTGGTTACTGCAAATCCTCTTTCTTGCAGTTACAGGATGAACCCAGTGGATTTTAATCTGGTATATGATTACAAACACTTGTTAGGTTTTAGATTTTGACTGTTCACATCTGTGTTGATGTAAGAGTCTGAAAAGCAAAAAGCTAAACCTAATAAACCCCAACCATTTCTGTGTTCATGAGAAACAATGTGCTGTTTTAGACAAGATAGGGTTTTCTCCCCTAGAACACAGACTTTGGTTTTTCAGACATACTCTCGTGAAGGGTATATAAGGTATTTAGACTGAATACTGGAGGAAGGGTCTTATATTTTCTTCTTGCTTTTTACAGGCTTTGGGAAACCATGAGTTTGATGGAGGTGTGAGCGGATTATTAGATCCTCTTCTTAAAAATGCTAATTTTACAATCCTGAGTGCAAACATTAAGGGGAAAACCCCACTAGGAAATGAAATGATGAAATATGTTAAACCTTTTAAAATAATACGTTTTGACTCAGAATCGGTAGGAATTGTTGGATACACTACAAAGGAAACTTCTTTTCTTTCACAGCCAGGTATGTTTTCTTTCTTATATAAGTTTATATCCTTTGTTACTATTTTATTACTTGCCCACTTGTTTGAATCCAAAGATGAATGTTTGCACCTGAAAAGTGAGGAGTTTGTTGTTTTATCAGTATTTACTTGTATTATTCAACTTTGTAACTGCCTGATTTTTAAACTGGAAAAGGCTTGTCAACATTAAAAGCGGTTTTCGTAGAGACCTGAGTTACTTAGGATCACTGAACTATCTAAGAATATAAGAACGTCAGCGAGATTGCAGGAGAGCTGGGGAGTAGCTTTGGGGGTTTTATTGTTGTTTGGGTTTTAAATTTTGTATTATTTTATATTTTATTGTCATTTATCCATTTAAACAAATGTTAGAACATCAATACAGCTTGTCTCTAGAGTGAAATGTGTTCAAACCAAGACATTTCTGTGTGTGTTGAAATGTTGCTCTTGGATGCCTGCATGCTCAAGCCTTAGTAAAAGCAAGGAAAGCTTCATATGTGTTTTTCAAGCAGAAGTTGCCCAAGATGTTTTTAGCCTCTCAGATATTTCCAGAAATTAGACTACACAAGGAACAGCCATTCAACTTTTACCACAATTGCTTCATTCATGAGTAAAATTAGAGTTGATGAGGAAAAAGACTTCTCAATTTCTGACTGTTTTTTGGAACATTTAAGGGTTTGGGTTTGTTGAGGGTTTGGTTTTTAGTAAAATAAAATGGTCTACTGGAATGAAAAACACGTTTAAATCAGGTGAAGGAGGTCTGAGTCACTGCCTCACCGGTGAAAGTTCAGCCCCCCTCTGACAAAATCAGACTTTCTTCCCTGGTTTTTGCAGTAGGGATGCACTAAGCACCGGTGTAATACTTTTTCCACAATGAAAAAAACCTTCATATTATTACTTCATTTTCCATGGCTTAGTAATAAAGAAGTAATGCGTAGTTCTCTTGAGAAAAAGAATATTCAATACTTTGAGGAAGTATTAGAATATAAAACTGTTCCTTCTGTGCTTTTTAATTCTTATGCTGTATGTTTAAACTATCAGGAAGTGGACGTCTGAGGTCAGAATAGACTTCTGTATCTCACTTCTATTTTACGGTTACGTGTTTTTAGAGTCCTTTTTTCTCCCCCAGTGAGAAACCAAATTTATCTGTATTTTGTGTAGGCAATAGAATTTCATCTGTGTTTGAGGGCATGAGGGTAGATATCACTTGACACCACGCTAAGTTTGAAAAATTGAGAGACAACCAATATTGTTCATCATTAAGGGTTAATAAAATAATCTCTGCTCTTATTCCGAACAGCCATGTTGGAGTGGTGAGGCCGTCAAATTAACTTTCTTTCAAATAAGTATACTAGAAGAGAATCCAGATAGTGTTGAAATGATTCTCGGAAATGTTTAAATACATTTCCAATAACATCTAGACATCGTACTGAATGCCTCCGTATGCTGAGACATTATAACAGATGTTATAACCACAACTAGAAAAACAGCATTAAAAGGGAAGGCTTATTAGCTCCGTAGATGGACCTGAAGCAGCCCTAAGCTAAGTATATCCCACAGTGTAATTGAGCAGCAAGCAGGGAGAATTCTAACAGCAACGTTCATAGGGATCAGAGTTTTTATAATTTCTCACTTTTCCTTCTCAGTGTGTAGAGGAACATTTGGAAGCTTTGAAAATGTGAATTCAGGATATGATGTTAATACAACTCAGTGACTATATATCCCCCATGACCTAGCAGTCCTTCAGACTGATAAAATCATGGCAGAGGTGGGTCAGTGGCTAAATAGTTATCAACCTAATTCCTTAATTTAGTGAATAAGTTACATTCCAAACTTTAAGTTCAGCATCTTCCTTATCTCCATACACTTCTTCCAGATGATTCAGTTTTCTCAGACTCAGCAGCAATTCAATTGCTTTGGCATGCTGTACACACTTAGAGCATTCTCAAGGCAAATAGGAAGCTTGAAAATGCTGAGATGTGAATTCCTACGTAACTTCTTGTGGAAGTCTTTTTTGAGTGTGATTTCTTCTGTTGTTAATTCTCAGGAACTTCCACAGAATCATGAAATTACAACTTGTACTTTTCATAGTCTGCTTAAAACAGCTACCAACGTACTTGAACAGAGTATAAAGTCCTTGAATCTCAGTGTTTGTGTTGTGAAGGAAGTTAATCTCTGCTGAAGGTCCTGTTAATGTTACTGTTTGGAAACTGTAGGACTGGGAAACTCTTAGCGCAATTTATAGATTACAGCCAATTGGCAGTTTTTCTCAAGTTCCCCTGTTTTGCTGTATACAACTATCTCAGCTGAATGCTTTTCCACATCCTGCAAGAATTGTTCATAACTTGGCACATAGAGTTGTCTGTGTATTTGCTTTGCACTGATAATACCAAGACCAGCTTTCTAGTATTTGATGGTAGCAGCTCACTTGCTTTAGTTCTGCAACGATGTTTTAAACCCCATGAAATAGTTGATGTCTTTATTCGTCCTGAGAGATGCTACGTACACATTTGGTGCTATGAAATAATACATCTCATTTAGTCCGCTGTCTTTTTGTATTAAGTGGAAACCCAAAGCTACTTACTCTGTAACGCTACAGGCAGCAAAATATTTACTAAAACTACCAACTTGGCAGAGTTTTCTAAAAAGGAATTTTAATTTCCATTTATTCCACTCTATTCTGGCTAGCTTGCATAATATTTTTAATATGGAGCCATTTCTTTTTCCTTGTTCATTTATAGCACAGTTTGGATGTTTTATCTGAAACACTACCCCATCTAAAAAGAGAAGAGGATGTCATGTCAGTTTAACGCCTTGAAAGAGAGGTGAAAAAAAAGAGACATGAGCAATAACTAACACTTAAATAGACACTTTATTTCAATTCAGATTGTTTTGAAAAATGTGCAGATGAGTGCTAAGCAGTATGTTGCTTTTTTTCTGGTTTCGTAGAGAAATGAGCGCTGCATGATTTCGCTTACAGTTTCCCACTGTATAACTTTTGAATCTGGTGGCCCATTTCCACTCAGTTAAATCAAGCGCTCAGATGACTGGGATGCAAAGCTGTGTGAGATGCCACGGCTAGGTCGCAGAGAGGGGGTGCGAGAAGCCCCTGCAGCCCGCAAGCAGGAATCCCTTTCTGAGGGCGAGGTGGGCAGCAGGCAGTGGCTGGGTGGCTGGGTTGGCGGTGCCCTGCCGTAACCGTCCCGGGGGAGAGATGGATTTACTGGCACAGGACAGGCCTTGTTTTTTCCCCTCATTATGAAAGTAGGCTTGTTTTAATGAGGGGGAACAGAGCTGGTGCTGGTGGGGAGGGTTTGGTTATCGTGGGCCACCTGGCTGCATGCCATGGGAGAAGTTAGCCTGCGGGCAACTGCGGGCTAGCACAGCTCGTCGGTGGCTCGCTCTTGCTCTTTGTTTAGAGAGCTGAGCCCTCTTTACAGAACTGGTCCCCACACCGTGGTGTGCATGGCTGTCGTAGCTGGTCCGTGGGTGGTGAGATGAGCACGCGAGAGGCCTGCAGTCAAGGAGCGTTCCTCAGATTTCCTCTTTAGCCACTAGTTCTGGCCAGGCCCAGATTCTGTCAAGCACAAGATGTATAAAGAGGGGTGGGCTGCGGCCGGTGGCTTCCTTCAGCCTGGAGAAGGAAGGCTAAGGGGGAACACTAAGTGCAGTCTGCCATTGTCTTAAGGGGGTTTATAGAGAACAGAGGGACAGACTCTTCCCAGAGGGGCACAGAGAAAGGACAAGAAACAATGGGCTCAAGCAGTACCACAGGAAATTATGGTGGGACATAAGGAAAAAATTTGCCACGGTAAGAGTGGTTAAGCCACGAAACAGGTTGCCCAGAGAGGTTGTGGAATTTCGCCTTGCTTGGACGAGAGCCTGAGCGTCCTCATCTGGCTTGGAGTTCCTGCTCTGAGCAGGTTTTGGGCTAGATGGCCCCTGGTGGTCCCTTCCAACCTCAATTAACTTATGATTCTTTGATTCTAAGAAGAGGTCCACGGGAAGAAAATGTGGGGATGCATGCACAATTCACTCCACAATGTGCATAACAGAGATTCCCTCTGGCAGTAACTGAACTATTCAATGGGCGTGGTGGTGAACCAGTTTATGTAACCCTCTTTTATCTCTTCCATTGTAGCAGCTTCCTCTTTATTTCCTGAAACGTTTTGCACTGGATTGTGGATTCGTTTCGCTTCTCCCTTTGTTATGAAATAATGTAAATCTTTTGACTCAAAAGGCGTATTTCAAAATGGCTTGATCAAAAAACTCTGCAGGAAGGAGAGGTAGAGCAGGGGATTGGTAGAAATGTTACTTGGTTGTCTTCACCGGAAACTTTTGGATTACAATTTGTTGACTTGTTTGTAAACTCTATTCTCAAAACTTTGACAAAGAAATTAGCCTTTTACATAGGAAGTCCTTTTGTGCAACCCAAAACACTGTGCCCAGGATAAAAGTACATGTTTGTCTAGTGCTGTTGTAACTATTTGTCATGTTAGTAGAGTTTCAGCAGGCACAGAAACCAGGCAGAAAAGTGGTGAGTTTCCCAACATTGTGGTCTGGAAAAGGTTTCTCTTTTCCAGGCTTTCTGTTCTTTATGTTCTTATTTCAGCATGGTAGCTCAGTTGTGTACTGTGCTGTATCGGTGTTACTGAGAGTGGGTCACATTAGGTGAGATAATATGTGCAAAAAGGCAATTTAGAGTTTAGTGTAGGACTTTGAAGAAACTGCTGTTTAAAGCAGGGTGGGTGGGTGTGTGTGCTGTAGTGGGAAGGGAAAGAACAAAATGAGTGTGGAGTAAGAGAGAGATTAAACTCAGGAGAAGATAGAAGATCTCAAAAATATTATTTGAGAAAAAAACAACTTTCTAGTACAATACAAATGTTTATACTCACATATATTTAGTTTCCCTTCTTTAGTTAAATAATAAAAGCCATTTAATTTGATCCCACAATTGGTGTCACTAGAATTTTTTTATGGAGTTACAACTTGTTTACTATAGGCAGATACATACAGCTCAGGTCAGGAATGTTGTATTAGTCTAAGCACACAGGTGCTCCTGAGAGACCGGAGAAAATCAAATTCGATCAGGAGCTTGAACCAACTACAGGCCTTTGAAAGCTACTGACATTTAAAGTTCCACTAATTATACAAAATAGTATCTGATATAAATTCTTTTTTTAAAAACTAGTAATTAAGGTACTTTGTAAATACATTCATGTTTGTTTTTTGTTTGTTTTTTTTAAAGGGGGTGATGTAATCTTTGAAGATGAAATTGAATCACTGCAAGTACAAGTGAATGAACTCACTGCTATGGGAGTGAACAAAATAATTGCACTAGGACATTCTGGGTTTACTGTGGACAAAGATATTGCCCAGAAAGTGAAAGGAGTGGATGTTGTAATTGGAGGACATACAAACACATTTCTCTATACAGGTATTTTACTTCTTGCTAAAATGTTGCTTCTAAAGCAAAGCTGAAACTCTTTCTTTTTAAACTGAGAGAAGTTCCACAAATATATTTTACTGCTGGCTGTACCGGGCAAGATTCATAGCTAGTACCTATCTATAACTTCCATAAGAAACTAAATTAAAACAGTCCGTGAGCAAGAAGTGCCCTGACTCGCTGAGAGGTTCCATAATGCTGTGGATCTTTGAGGTGACCTATACAAAGTGGGACAGAGGAGCAAAGATGGTAATACTGGTAAATTACTGCCAAACATGTTTTACCTGTTTCAAGTGCACACATACAAAGGAGTAAATGAGATGTTTACATTTAAACTTGTGTGTGACTTAACCAAAAAAATCAATCATATAAGAATTCAGAAGTAATACTGACGTTGATTTTCTGTAGAATCTGATTCTGTATTCATAGGTCTCCATAAGCTTTGCCATTAAAAATCTTTTCCCAAGTTTTCACTTCGGACTTTATTGTTTTCCCTAGAGGTAGACATCATTGCAGAGATAAACATTGTTGATCTGATTTCTTACGCAGCAATGCTACTTTAGGAAAAAAAACCTGCCATCAGCAGCTTCTCCAGTGCTGCTGCCTTCCGTATGTTGATTTATAAGGACACAAGTAGAAGAAAGGCTGATGGGTGAGGTTTTTTTAAACCATCAGAGATAGATCATTAAATTTAGCAGAAACTTCATTAACTGGTGGAGACTGTAACAGGAGCTTTCTGTAATTTTCAGCAAAATTTCCCTTGTGCCCTAGTCACAGCGATAGCACCATGTACCCTAGGAACTCAACCACTTAAAGGTTTTGCACTGTCCATTTCATCCTCTCCTCTCTCTGCTCATCTTCTCCCACTTTCTCATGCTTTTTTTTTTTTTTGGTCTTATCTGGGCTCTTCACCTTTTACTATCCCACTTGTTAAACAGTTGCATGCTACAGTTATACATTGAACAGCTGGGGATATCTCTTGAATTTGGCCTCAGGGAATAACTTTGATCACTAAGCTGGAACATTGACATGCCTACCTACAAGTCAAGAGGCTGCACTTCAGCATAGGGGTGCAGCAGAGGAGTGGCCAAACTGGAACAGACAACAGGACTGACCATCCCAATTTTTTGTCTCCAAGAGTCACCAAGGGGGAGCTGTGAGAGAGCAGTGGACAGGTCTGTGGACGTGCTGTATTCAGATCTGCCGCAGCCTCCCACCACCTTGCAGTTCAGGGACTTCCCAAGCCAGAAGTGGTGTCTTGGTATTTTCTTGCCCCCACTGGAACTTCTCTTCCCTGAACTTGCCCCATCTCCTCTTGACTGCCTTCAGCCTTCACAACAGCCAGTGGCAGGGTGTTCCACCACTGACCTGCACATCCTGCTGAGATGAGAGACCAAAAAACCTGGGTCTTTTGTCCTTGTGCTGCCTGCTGCCCACTGGTGGCATTTTTTAGCAACTTTATTGAATTATTTCTGAGATGGGAAAATCAAGGATGCACGCAGTATTCAAAGTGTGCATTCATCATGGGTTATCCAGACTCTTTTGCACAGGTCAGTGCCTGTAGACACTTTGTGCCTTGAGGTGGTAGTCAAAATGCTCTATTGGGTGTGGTCCAAAGAGGTGCCACTCTTCCTAACTTGCAAGCATGATCTGAAGTGCTCCAGGAGTTGAGATACCCGAGTTCACAACTTGTCTAGATCTGTAGGAGTTCACGTGCACATCTCTTGTCATCCCAGAGAGTACCCAGCTCTCAGACTAGACTAGGTCTAGCTGTTCCATCTTTCCCCATTTGAAGATGTACAAGATTCACAAGGCAAGACGGAGCACACAGGATGGGACTGCAGTCCTTGGGTTAAAGTCCTCAGCAGGTTCTGGTCCATTTTTCAAGGGATGCACTGTTTTGATAAAACAAGTCTGTTTGGTTGTTTTTTTTTTTTAACATTGGACAGTTGAGAAAAATAAAAAAATAAGAAGAAATATCTGGGGGAGATAACATCCAAAAATATGTATCCACTTATTTAGTCAAAATATGTTTTGTGACAGAATGTGGTCCGAGTCTATAATTTTTATTCCAATTGCTGAGAAGCACTTGCTGCTCTGCCCAGGAGCACCATGCGTGCGTTTGTGAACTGTTCCTTTCCGAGCCAAAGCTGTCAGCCAACATTCACAATGAAATAGCCACATCTATGGAGGTGATTTGACTGCAGAGTAAACCATCTAATTTTAAGTGTCTGCGTGTGTTTCTATGTGTACATTAGGCCTATAAATTCTCATTTAAACAAAGAGATGTAATCAATAACTGGCAGCAGAATCTGGGAAAATGTTTCAACTTGGTTTGCATGGGTTAGTACCAACTTATCAGCTGAATCTCTGGCTGTCATGGAAGTCGAGAGACATACTCCCATGCAGACACCTCTGCAGAGATATCTTGATCTAAGGGCCTAACCTTGGACTAATCCAACCTATCTGTCTCTAAGACGTTTGCAAATCTCCAGTTTATACACAGATCATGCAGCAAATGTCTTGACTTGTTCAAGTGTGCTTTGGGTTGTAGAAGTGATTCAAACAGTAATGGTAGTTTTAGGGTAGAGTATTTTAATCACTGTTTTTCATCAGAAGGGATGTTCTGGCAACACAGTGTATTAGCTAAAACAAGGAAACAGGAAAGTATTATACATTCTTCAGTTACCCGGTATGAATTTGTACATTTGTAATGGAACAGCATCTTGCCCTTTGACTGAGATGTATGCATGAGTTTTGTGTGCATAAATCCTGCAGGATTCTCGTTGGCTGCAGGATTTCGTAAATTCTTCTGAAAATAAATATTGAATAGTGCAGAGGTACCAACAAGAAACCGACTCTGTCAGCCAGGCTGAAAGTAGAAAAACTAGTTCTCCGGTAAATTTGGTTCAGCTTGTAGTTTGTTACAGCCGTTCTCCCTGGAGGAGGATCAGAGATAAATATGAATCATACTTGAGTTCTAGGAGGAACATTTGTCATGCCGCTTATTGCAGGATTTCGTATTACATAAACAACTGTAAATGGAGGGAAACGGGTTGTTCTGTGAGCAGTGGAGTGAAAATCCTGCTTTCCTCTGGATCCGTGTCCTCTGCGGCTGCCCTCCCGTGCCCCTGCCCCACTGGCACCCAGCCATCACTGGCACAGGGGTGGGAAGTGCCGCCGGCTGTGGGACAGGAGCGAGCAGTCGGCTCTGAGGGGGCTCTGCAGTGGGGCCGGCCATGCAGCCCATGACGCCTTTCAGAGCTGGTGCTGGAATAGAAATATTGATAGGAGTAACAGGGGGGAGCCAAACTGCTCCGATAATATTGTCAAGGAGACAGGGAGAAGGCTGGTACCCTTGTGACAAGAGCTGGGCTGTGCACTTTGCTGCTTTCCTCCCCTGAGTGGTTTCTAAATCCTGCGGTAGCCTATACCGATTAAGACGAGATCTCTTTCTTTTTCTGTAAATGCCTTGCTTTAATCTTCCAAGTGTTGCATCTAGTCACCCTTCAGACTTTGCAGGTTAATGAGTTTTAAATCCATGACCACATAACTCTAATGGTAATGAAGTTTGCTTTTGCAGAGGGTTTGCAGCCTGTCTGAAATTTTGGAGGCTAAGTTTGATGTAGTTGATAAAACAATCAGTTGGGTAGATGCACCGATTCATGGAACTGGTTCTTGGCATTCTGACTGCAGATTATCAATAAAAATGGTTTAGACTTTTTCTTATCAAGAAGTTCTTTGTATGTCTTACTAACATTCTCATTTTCTATCCAATGCAGAATAATGTAGCATGAAGGCTTAACAATAAACTTTTCAGCCAGACGCTGGTATGTGTGCGTTACTGAGAGGTTTGGATTGCAGTAATTGGAATGAAAAGTTCCTTTGTTGCTATTGTGACATGATGTCACGGACTAGTGTGCTGTCACAACTTAAAAAACACTGTGGCAGTTATTAGAGCCCATGCCTGAAAACAGCGTTGTCTGTTACAAAATAACATAACTGAACAATCAAATGTGTGCTTGTCATCCAATACGTTCATTGTTGTTTCTGCTTCGTACCCTCTTCGGATTTTTTTCTGAGGCTGAGAAACGTCTGATGTGGCGTTTTAGTAATTCCTTGAAGGTCACATGAGCTGAAGACCTGCTTTACACGCGTGTTTTGTGCAGGCACCCCACCCTCTACTGAACAGCCAGCTGGCCCGTATCCATTCATGGTTGACTCAGATGATGGGAGAAAGGTGCCAGTTGTACAAGCTTATGCTTATGGAAAGTACCTCGGTTACCTAAATGTTACATTTGACGAGAAAGGAAACGTAGTTGAAGCGGTTGGAAACCCCGTTCTGCTGGACAGCAGTGTTCCTGAAGGTACGTGGGCTAGATTTTTGAATTTGCCTGCAGCACTCTACTACGAGTGTTACTACGTTAAATACACAGTACGACGTGGAAGGAGAACTGGGATTTCTTCCTGAGCTTGCTGTCCCCTCGGTGTAGGGTTCAGGCTGTGTCACAGTCGTACCCGTTTGCCTTTGTTTCTCTTTCTGAACAGTGGCCTTTGAATATACACAAATTTAGTGTATGTTTTTTATAGGAACTCTGGTGATGCGCTACCTCACCATTTAGCAGAGCCCGTTTCAGCTAGTCCTGTAATTATGATTTAAAACGTTTTGAGGACTAATTTACACTGTTTTGCCAGAGGTTGGGTTCTTCAGAGCAGAGTTTAGGGCAACATAGGAAAGTGGAAATGTTCCACAAAAAAATTGAATATGCTGGCAATGTGCAGATCCAATATAGAAACCCACGACTTCTTGTTTTCAGTGCTGAGTGTTCAGTGTTTCAGCTCTGAAACATTTCAAGAACTGGGAGGAGGAGAGGCTCTCTGTTGTTTTCTGTTCATAACTATTCAAACTCTTTTACCTGCTTTTTGTCAGCTCTGTAATTACCTGGAGCTGGTTCTTTAGTCTTTGTTTCTTGTCCAGTGTTTGCTGTATGAAGCTCTGAGCTTTTATCAGACTTTCTAGGTTCTACCAGAGTTTTTATAAAATCAATCCTTTAAAAATTATTTGTTTAGAGATATTCTTATCTACTGTGTTATTCTCTATGTTATTCTCAGTGATCTGTTAATGTAATGAGACGATGTAAAGAGACTTTGCATTCTCTCTCTGATGTCAATAAAGGTTCTGTTAATGTAATGAGATGATGTAAAGAGACTTTGCATTCTCTCTCTGATGTCAGTAAAAGTTCAGTAAAAATTCAGATACGTAGGTGCTCTTGTTCTATAAATGTTGCCATTGCTGACAGTTCTGTGGCAAATTGCTTAAAACTAATCGCTGATATAAAACAGTTGTGGCATTATCTGTCTGTATATACAATCTCTGTATGTGGGTTTTTTTCTGAAAGAACTAGATTTGTACCTGGCAGATAGATATGCACAGAGGATTAATTTCTATAAAGTTTTTA
The DNA here is from genome assembly GCF_015220075.1 of Falco rusticolus. Taxonomy (NCBI): domain Eukaryota; kingdom Metazoa; phylum Chordata; class Aves; order Falconiformes; family Falconidae; genus Falco; species Falco rusticolus. The sequence continues at coordinate 84,816,354 of NC_051192.1, forward strand.
TTCCTTAACATTGATATTTGAGCTAGTATGCCTTTTAGCACTACCTTAAAGGGGAGGAAGCTATAAATAGGAAAAAAAAAAGATACGCTGTCAAATAAAGACCAAGCTCATTTGTATATTAAAAATTCTCTCACCTATCAAGGTAGGTGCTAGAAACCCCATCAATCAGAGGTTAGAGCTGGACTGGGCAAAAATATTTTTACCTGTTACAGAGGAGATAACCTTGCTGTGGCACAGGGATGGCTTGTTCACGTGACTGTTGTGTCCTACCTGCTTCCTTTCCAGGGTTTTTTTAAAGTGAGTGTAGATATTGTGTTGCTTGAAGAGCCTTTAGGGAAAGTGTAACTTTTTAGGATTATGAAGAGCCAGGTTTTTTTCCCTAAGCTCTGTATTCATTGAAGTGTCACTAATGTGAGATATGTACGATGCTTATTTTACACTTTTATACTGCTTTATAGATGAGCACATTAAAGAAGAAGTGGAAAAATGGAGGAAAAACCTTGGGAACTATTCTCAAGAAATTGGAAAAACTAGTGTTTACCTGAACGGTACAAGCCAAGCATGCCGTTTCCAAGAATGTAACATGGGAAATTTGCTCTGTGATGCTGTGGTAAGATGTTGCTACTACAGGTGGCAATCACGTCTGAGTGTTACTCCAGAGCTATTAGATAAACGCTCCCCAGCTCCACACTGTCAGCACGTGGGCTCTGTGTCGCTTTCCAACACCGTAACATCTAGCGTGTCCCTAGAAAGATCTGGCAGAAGCAGGGCTGTAAGTGAATCTTGCTGTATACAGTAAGGAGCAGTTTACTCTTTGTGTATATCCTCATATAGAGAACAGCTTGTTCACAGCTGGCTCTGAGGCTGCAGTTTCAAGAGACATAGCAGTCTGATCTAAGAGCCCGTTCCTCAAGGGAGGAGGAGAGCCTGGCTTCCCTCCCCCTCCCCTGTCCTGCTACCAGCCCCCTGCTCACAGCACTTACACTCGCTGGGCTCTGCGGTCACTGCTTTTTAACGCACTAGCCCAGGAAAAAAAAAAAAAACCAAACAAAAACCGTGGGTAGTTTTCTGCAAAGTTACTCATACGAATTGTCCCCCTTGAAGAGCCCAAAAGGTGCCAGCTGAAGCAAAGGAGGGGGAAAGGCCACACACACAGCCAGGCACAGAAGAGCTAAAAGCCCCCAGCACCCCGAGCCAGATGGAGCCACTGGCCCCTGCTGCGTCCTGACAGTATCGCTGGGCTTTAACAGTCATGTAACACCAGAAAGTCTCTTTATGAGAAGTCACTTCCAGTTTTTAAACTAGCTGGTTTTGATTGTTTTACTGTCCCGCAGCAGCACTGTTTCCTTTCGGTGCTCCAGGGAAAAACGTTGCTAATGTGGCCGTTTCCAGAAAATTAGCATTGCCATAAATGTCCAGCAGCATTGCCACAAAGTCAGGAGCCAATTAATAAGAATGAATTTTCATTTAGATATGTCCCCAAAGCTGTTTATCCAGTCCATGTGATCTCTTTTATTGTAATCCTTAAAATAGTTCATAGTTCATGGTATAATTTGCAAATTTGATTTGGGAATTCTGCATACAGTTCTACTAAAATTGCAGCACCTTGCTTTTTCTTCGTGCTAGAATCGGTTATATTTTTAGTTGACAAACGTGATCAAATGCTTTGGCAATTTTCAGCCTTAAAGAAAGTAACTCCATACTCTTTCAGGTGTCTGTAGTTTTTCTTGCTGTACATTTTGTCTTGGGAGGTCATATTCTACTTTAGTTAAACTGATGTTTCTAGACAACCATCTGCAGTCACCAGTGGACACACAGATTACCCTTCATGTTCTTTGCCTCACCAGTTCTACACTTGCTTTCCTCTCACCTGCCGTGCATTCAGGGGCATCAAGGTGAAAAACAGCCTGTTCCACGGGCTTTAGTATTTAGAGTTGTCCTGGGAAATGTAGAGACTGAGAAATTTAGAAGATTGATTGAGTGGTTGTACTGGGTCGAAACAGAGGTCCATTTAGTTCAGTGATGCTTCTCCAACAGTAGCCCAGAATCTCAGAATAAAAGGTTGACAGACCCAGATGGCATTTTACAAAGGACTTTAAAGGAACTCAAATGTGAAAAGGCTGTGACGTTGCTAACAGTACTGTGTGAGCCCTTGCTTTAAACTGCCTCCGCTCAGAACTGGAGACTTGCAATCCCTTCGTTGATTATGAGTTACAAACTGCAGAATATCTCACAGATCTGGCCATAGAGAGTAACTTTGAAGTTGATGTCAAAGAACATATAAAACCTTTTTTGTCTCTTTTCAGTCTCAGGTTGTATTGGATGTAAATTTCCAGAGCCTAGACTAAGTGAAGATTAAAAATCAGTTTAAACATTTTCCTTTGGTAGCTTTATGAGAACGTCAGACGTCCGGGTAAAAAGTCGTGGAACCATGTTTCGATGTGCATCCTGAATGGAGGTGGGATACGGTCACCCATTGATGAAGAGAGCACTAACGGTATGTAAAATTACAAGCTCGATGACAGCTTTATCTGGAAGGGAGAATCAAGTTACCAAGCAAGTGTGAATACAGTGTTAGGTATGAGCTTGTTTTGATGGGATTTGCGTAGTGTTTGGAAGCGATTTCAAACTTTCTCAAGTGGTTATCCATCATTACAGCACGACTGCCCTCAGGCTGACATTAATAAAATTTACTAGCATTGTTTGCACACAATGCTTTTTATAATTTCCTTCTGTCCTTGGAAAAAAGCGGATATTCTTCACCACCTACTGTAGAGTGTCATCCGGTGTGGCCACTGGGAGCCTTCTGTTGTCTGCTGTAGAATAAGTAAATTCTGGGGTTTTTCTGAATGCTAAGGTTTTACAGTTTTTATTTTCCTGTTGTCACATAAACGAAACCTGAAATCAAACACCTTTTTCTGTTTAGCTAAATCTTTGTGTAGGACTATGTAAGTAAATCTTAAAGCGATTGGAAAAATTGCTTGACTTAGTAAGAATAGCTGTGTTTCTTCTTCATCTTAGGTTGGCGGTTTGTGATCTCTTCCGCTAGAGTTACTTGAATAGCAATACCTGCAGTTACATCACACTCGGATTTATTGGTGTTGATACTTGATAAAGATGCAGGTTCTTCGATTGGGACAATGTGTGTGATTCTCACCTCTAGTGGCCCTCGTTTTCTTAAATTGTATTTGCCACGTTCCTTGTCAAAAATGTGCTGTTAAACAATCCTAAAATAATTTTGTAAACTTAGAAAGAAAGAAGTAAATAAAGTCTCATTCCCCCAGGTAGCATTACTGTGGAAGATTTGCTTTCTGTTTTGCCATTTGGAGGTCGTTTCGATTTGGTAAGAGTAAAAGGCTCCACTCTGAAAGAAGCTTTTGAGCACAGTGTGCACAGATACGGAAGAGGGAGCGGAGAGCTGCTGCAGGTTGGAGGTACGTTTTCTTCTTTCCTCGTCTCGGTTTTCCAAACCAGCCATCCCTTCTGCTGGCCTTGTTTGTGTCACTCCTGGAAGCCTCTGTAAGAATGGAAATCAAGTCGGCCTTACACCTTAGCCCCGTGCCTCGCACATGCCAGCTAACTAATGCTGTGTATCGTGTGTACGTTTAATTGAGCTGCTGCAGCACGCCGGCCATCGCTGTTCCCTTCCGCACAGACAGCATTCCCAGTTGTTTCAGTAACCTGTAACGGCAGCAGTTTAACACTTCACTTAGCTACAGGAAGATGTAATTGAGTGTAGCTGTAACACAGTAACAGCTACAACAAACTCTGGGTTTTGCTTCTTCACTGCCAGTCTACCTGAAATCCCGGACGGGATGCCTCTGCCGGTTATTGCCAAATGTCAGCTTATCAGAATCTTTTTGTGCGATTGTCTGATGATTGCTGACTGTTCTAGGGGTAGTCCAAGTGGGCTATGGAATTGCTTTAGTGAATTTCTAAATAATGTAGGGATGAACAGTTAATGTTAAAAAACCCTATGCATTTCTTGAATTGCAGCTTCCCATATGTTTATCCAGACGTGTACTTAGCTACAGTCATGTTTATTCCTGGTCTCTCTGTGATGCAGTGCAGGTTTTATTGTTTATTTAGCAGAAAAACTAAACTTCAGGGGCGGGGGCTGATGGATTTCCCCCCCTTCCTGCCTCTCCCCCCGCGTAGCCTGGCGATGGGGGCACTACCCCGTGCAATCTAGGATCCCCGCAGGCCAAGGACACAACCCGTGTCTCACCAGTAAGTTAACCGTGCTCTTAGGAACCACTAAGGTAAAGCAGGAGCAGCCCCTCTGCTTGCTGCCTTCTCGCAGAACCAGAAGGTAACCAGGGGACTGGACAGGGTTCAGGAGAGAAGATCCAGGGCAGGAAGAGGGGCAGGGCTGGCAGAGCCTCTCTGCTCTGGATGAGCTGAAGTGCCTCCTGATCAGCAAATCCGTGGCAGTGCTGTTCTAGGGGCCCAGGCGTCCCCAGGCCTGGAAACCGCAACTTCCAGCCCTGCCCTGGCTTGCTTTTTTCGGGACAGTACCTATTATCCGTAATAGCTGCTAAGTTAGGGTGGCTGGCTGGCTTTAAAAGAAGTCATTTCAGGCGACAAGCCAGGGGAATGAAAAAATGTATGACTACAGAAATAAGGGAAGGTATTTTTGTCTTGCAGTATCCTAATCCCATGACTAGTCATTTCCTTCTGTGGAACAGTGACGAGAACAGTCAGATAAGTAACTGAGGCGGGGCAGTGCTTCGGTAATTCTCTAATCTCATGAATTTTCTTGCCATAAAAGTTCAGTAGTGTGCAAGAAAAATGGGGTGTTAACCGGTATAATTCAGAATGATACAACCTCTCAGTCACAGAAGCTAATGTAAAGAATCAGCTGAAGATGGTGGAGGACGGTGCTTCTAGCCCTGTGTGTTCCATAGACGGAGTGGCATTCAAACGTGTATTTTTGTAGGCATCCATGTGGTCTACGATCTCTCCAGAGCCCCAGGAAGCAGAGTTATGAACTTAGAAGTGCTTTGCACCGCCTGCCGCGTCCCAGCCTATGTCCCCCTCCAGATGGATGAAATATACAATGTGACTCTTCCATCCTATATGTTATTTGGAGGAGATGGCTACCATATGCTGAAAGACAAAAATCTGGGGTACACTAAAGGTAAGTATGGGCACCAACAGGGTAGCAGACAAACAATTCCCAGAAGTTAAAAGATCTTCTTGTAGTACAAGTCTCAGGCTTGTTGCTTTTACTGTAGAGATTAAATTTGCTTCTAATCTGACTGCTCTGGATGGCTAGTTTTGGTCGTAGCCAGCAACTATATTCTTCTTCAGTTAAATCACAAAAACTTCAAAGAGAAACTGAGCCGTACCAATTTAGCACTGCTTAGAGAGCAGTTCTGAGGTCATGATAAATCAGAAAAGAAGCAAAAAAACACATGGTGGAGAGTTCGTATCATGTGTCCTACCTTGCACTTGTACTCCTTACTAAACAATGCATCAAAAAGAAAGGTGCTATTTTATTTAGACCTTATTTTTCCACTGTATAGAGAGAGGTATTTGTGAAGATAGAATCGTTACCTCTGCTACTAAAGGACATGCAGCTCAGGCAAGCAACACAGAGGGCGAGGGGAAAGTTGCTGACTTGCTCTGCGGCAACGAGCCTGCCCCTCTGCAAGCCGTGGGACTCTCGCAAGTTGTGCAGGCAGCAGCATGCTGGAGAGGTGGAGAGGAGGCGTTTTGTAATGCTGGCTTAAGATCCTCTGAAGTTGCACGCAAACGGTTAGAAATGCAGCATTCATACAATTGACACACATCTTTAGGCCAAAGGGAAACTTGGAAAAAATTTTGAGATTACATTTCGTTATTTCTGAAAACAGAAAAAGGATGTAGTGCTGTATTTAAAAAAAAAAAAAAAATATCTTCTAGGAACATATCTACATTTTGCAGAACTTCGATTTCCTATGTTCTGCTTCTGGATGGTAAAAGAGTTCTTTTATCAAAAAAAGAATTCCCCTATGGACCTTTGTTACAGACTGGTTTTGTGGTTCTACAGAGTATTTCAATTTAAAGTTGAGTCTTACAGGTAGGACTGGTGTTTTTACATCAAATTCAGCCTACAGCTTGTACATTTGGGAAGGCTGTAGTTTTCATTAAATAGCGGTGTGTGCAGAAACAAATTCACATAGAGAGAAATCATTAGGAATAACAGAAGAAAAAACTTGAAAGGTTCTGGTAAAGGCTCCCAGTAGAGCAGAGGGGCAAAACAGTAATTACTTTTAAGGTGGAAGTGTTGTACTTCAGGGTTGTAAGAGCTTGGATCTTGCAATTACAAAGAGCTTGCGACATGGTTGCCAGCAGGGACCGAGGAGGGTGTGTCTGACTGCAGAAAATCCGCGTCATACTTCTGTGTGCACACACTAGAAATAATTCTTTAAAAAAAAAAAGTAAACCTAAATTTGAAAAGGTGTAAGCGATAGCTTTGCCACATCTATAACAAACAAACAGGTGGGAGACAGTCTACCTAAATCTGACTGGAAGTGTTATCAGTCAGTTACTTATTGGAACAGATGCAAAACAACAAAGCCAGACAATGCAAAGAGTATTCTTGTCTGGGTAAAATGTGAGTTGCAACCAAAAATTCTGGTTACAAACCACCACAGATACTTTACCCATGCACAAGAAAACTCTCCACACCCCTGCGCTGCCTTGATGGGTACCGATTCAGCATGGAAGCCATAGAAATCACTTCAAGACTTGAGCTAAAACTGCAATTTTAGACAGGTTCTTAAATTTTGATTAAGAGCAAAGCTGCTGCAGAGAACATGTTTGTGGGGGTTTTTTTTGTTGGTTTTTTTTTTTTTTTTGTCTGTTTAGGTGAACCTGATATTGAGGTTGTTTCCCGTTACCTTCAGAGAATGAAGAGAGTTTACCCAGCAGTTGAAGGTCGAATAAAGTTTTCTTCTGGAAGTCTTATTGAAGCAAGCCTTACCCTGATTTCTGTATTGATCACTGTAATATTCTTGCATACTTGATTTTTGGTCACTGTGTGTTTGTTTGGATGGAGGCAGGAGGAGAGATGATGCTGATGAAGGGAAAAGAGAAAAGTTCTCTTTTCTACACCTGAAAATGAACAAGTGTGTAGGTTTCTGCACGTCAGCAGTAAGCAGCACAAGCCATTGTCTTTGAAGAGTCTTTAAGATACAAGAAAATACACAGCGCAAGCTCCGCATTAAGAGTCATTGAAGCACACTGTGCAGAATGAGTTGACAGAATTCGTGACTTCTCTTAGTCTGAAGCAGCAGGTACCCACAGGGCAGTTCCAGGTTTCAAGAAGCAAAGTTTCCAGTGAATACTAATGCTCCATCGTAAAACCACCACACTCACCCAAATGGGGTATTTTTAACTTGTAAAATTCTTTTACCCGCTTTAGATATTGAGTTGATTCCAGTAATGTAAAGCTTCTAGAAATGGATTTATTATAGGTGTATATACCTTTCTTTGATTTCTGCTCAGCGTTAAAGCTTTCAGTCTAATAATTCTGCTTCGCTTCCAGTCATATTTATCATACCTGCACCAGTGCCTGAAAGACCTGGATTAACCTCAGTGTCGTTCAAAGTATGAAGTCTGTTTACATGCAATTATTTTTTTTCCCATTTGACTTTTGAAGATGCAACATCTCACTTATTAATGGAAAACATAAAGGATGTGATGAAAGCTTAGTTTTATTTTGATCATTTATAACAAATTGAATATATACAATTCAATTTGAATATATTCAAATTGAATATATACAATTGGGGACTGTATCTAGAGTGAGAACACAATCTATGACTGCGTTTCATATAAATATGCTCACTTTTAAACCTTTTTCCGAAGACCAAAGCACAGGACTCCTGCCCATTACCCTATTTGTGACGTTCAGAGGGAATGCTGGATACATGCAGCGACTCCTGCAGCGCTGTGGCATCCTTTGGAAGTAGTCCAGCAATGGGGCTTTTTGCAGCATAACCTGGCTTTGTGACACTTGTGATCATAACTCAAAAGCCCGTCCCTGCTATGGAAAGACCGTGTTTAAAAAATACACAGTTGTAAGAGGCTAATGAGTATAAAATCAGAACACATTAAATGCTAAGTGTACGTTTCTGTACAATTTATCGAGAAGTGATGGCTTATAAATGAGTGCAAACGATTTTTTTTCTACAATTGTTCACATTTGTAATTTCAACATCAATGTGTTTCCGTATTGTTTACTGCTGTATTAAACTGCCTATCGGTGTTTTGAATAAACCAGCTTTGTTTTTCTGGAAAGCGTACTATACTTCTTCAGACCAAAGCTACTCACCTCTTAAATTCACTGCACCTGCAGATTTCAAGGAGGAGGTGCATTAAGATAAACACTCAGTACGTTTAAATTTCAAGACCCCATTATTTTCCACATAAATTCAAGGGTTGTGCCTGAAAAGATCTGGGCTACGCAGCGGCATTAGGTAAGTTGTGTTAGAACGGGGAGACAAACACCAACTGACCTTGACACACTACTAGTTACAACACGGCATCGATTGATTTGTCACTACCAGTCCCTAAAGTTGTTAATTTACAGAGTGGTCTTCCTCCAATCAATGTAATACCAGTAACGAAGAGTGCGCTTACAGGCCAAGCTGCACCTGCACACCAGTTTTGAAGAGGTAACAAATCCTTTGGCATACCCAGAAAGAAATAACACTTCAGCCTTCTTTTGACAAACAGAAGGAAAAGGTCTGCAGAAATAATACAGATAATGCAAGCTGTATTGACAACACTAATACTGCATTAGGTTGTTCGTAAAAAAGGAGTGGGTGTTGTCTGAAAAGAAAAATTAAAATAGCCCTGTATTGTTCTGCAAGTAAAACTTGTTAAAAATGCAAGCACGGAAGTCCCTTTCGAAGTCTCATAAAAAGGCTAGGGCAACAAATTAAGATTTACAGGAAAAATCTCCCATGCATTTTTTTATACTAATACATTTTTAGAGAAGGCTATGAACACTCACATCTTCTTTTCTAAGCCTGTAAAGAAAGCATGTCAGAAAAAACCCGACAGAACCTAGGAAAAAAGCAGAAAAATAAAGCCTATGGTAAAAGTCTAACTTTTTTGACCACTTTTCACACCCATTATTATTTTAAGAGTCCTTTAGATCTGAAGGTCAGCTATTAAATAAACTAAATCACACATGTGGTCTTCCACGCTCACAGGAAGCGCAAAAGCCAAAGATAGTTCTGAGACTTATTTGTATGCAATAGATTCAATCGTGTAATTTTGTTTCAAAAAAATTAGTAAGATTTGTCGAGACAGTTAAAAATACCTCCATGGGACCATTGTGCAACTTCTTCCAAACAATTTTTCTACATAACCTTTAAGGAAGACAACAGTAATTGCTCTTTTAGCAAAGCATATATTGGCTGATCTCCCAGATGTCTTATTTTATGTCATCCTGTAATTTCACATGCGGAGATTTTGGGGAAATTAACTTGACTTTTACTGATAACAGCTAAAACAAATTTTAAATAAAAAGTACAGATACATTATTTACTTGTAATTGGTATTAAATTTTAATGTCTTTATTGCATAAAGATTTTTTTAGAACTTAATTTTTATGTTATTTACAAGAAAATATACAATGCAAGGCTAAAACGTCACATGTCCATTACAACAGTGCACAGCAGATGTCTCTGCTGGGTGTCCAGCAAGGTCCCTGCATTCACATCCAGCACGACACAGAGCTGGCCTCCTTCGGACCCTGTCAAACAGTTACAGACAAAAAAAAAAATATTACTTGCTATGTTTGAAAACACGTATTTACATAGGAATGACTGAACTGAGCTGTAATGATGAATGGTATTTGGAAACATCCACTTGAAACCAGACTTAGGAGAAAATAAGGCTACCGCTTTCAGGTTTTTAATACCATTTCTCAGAATAGGTCTTTTCTCCTTCCTCTGGGAGTTCTCATCTCCCCATTCCTAATGACTAAACACAGTTTTCTTAACACAGCGGTTTTCTGATCTGGAAATGGCACTCACATGGTATTTTTTTCATCTGGACTTCTTTCCTCCCTCTCCTGGGAACGCTTCTCCTCCCTCAGCTGTCCCTTTTCCTTGCGTCCCGTCTGACAGACTTCCAAGGGACGGGCTGTACTTCATATCAAAGGCAAAGCTCAGAATAGGAGCTTTTCAGCTCTTACCCTCAGAACGTGTTCCCTTATGCACGCTGCCATCAAACACAGCATCCATCAAGCGATCCAGCACCGGTACGTGTAGCAGGACATGCCCCCAGGACAGCCCACCTCGAGAAGGGAGGGCAGCGGAGCGACACCCTGCGCACCAACACTTCCCCCTTTCTCCCATCGCTGCTTCCCTGCCGAAGGAGCGGTGCTGAAACCAAAACTTCCACGATGCTCAGTGTTCCCTTTAAATGCTGACTAACCTAAGTACGTTTCTGTTCTTCGCCGTAACTACATTTTGGTGTCAAGCAACTCAAAAAGGACCCGTCTCTGCTGAACGGAGGGGACAATCTGGAGCGATTTCCCCTTCCCCCTCCCCCAGCACAACTGGTGACTGACAACCCGTCATTACTTTTAAACTGCCCCACTACCACTGCTGGGAGGAAACAATTCCCTTCCCAAGTGGTTCGCAGTCAGTTGGCAGTGATTTGGAGAGGGAAAAAAAAATTTTTTTCAGGGTTCCAGGTGAAAACCACTGCCCTTCCCCCACACCCTCTCCACCTTGCATCTCCCTTCTCACGGCGATCCCCCCGCAGCTGCCTCGCTCAGGCCATCGGCCCTAGCACGCTCACGGCCAGGTCTCACTGCCAAACACCACAGAAGCAGTACTTTGTTCTGTACTTCTCTCAGTACATTGAAAATAGGAAAACAGCCAAAGTTTCTGGTTGGAGTATTTTCCGTTCCTCTACTGAAAGCTGGGCCAGCAAATTCCCTCCCTCTGTTCCCACCAGCTTCAGTCACAGGGGGCAGGGAGAGCCCAGCCCTCAACTCTGCTGCTAGTGTGGGTTACATGGAACAAAAGGATGGATTAAGAAGTAGTACAAACCATAATCCTGATACAAATTAAATCATCTTTCTTTTGTTTTGAAAGAAAAAAAAAAAAAATCACTCCCTTAAATACACACAGTTACGCAATCACAAGAACATGGCTGGGGTTGGAAGGAGCCTCTGGAGGTCATCTGATCCAAACCTCAAGCAGGGCCACCTCGAGCTGGTTGCCAGGACCATGCCCAGACAGCTTCTGAGTATCTCCAGGGACGGACACTCCACAGCCTCACTGGGCAACCTGTGACAGGGCTCGGTCGCCCTCCCAGTAAAAAAGTGTTTCCCGATGTTCAGAGGGAACTTCCCGTGTTTCACTTTGTGCCCACTGCCTCTGGTCCTGGCACCGGGCACCACTGAAAAGAGCCGGCTCCATCCTCTTCGCACTCTCTCTCGAGATACTCGTATATATTGACGAGATTCCCCCTGAGCCTTCTCTTTGCCAGGCTGAGCAGCGGCAGCAACCTCAGCCTTTCCTCGCAGGGCAGGCGCTGCAGTCTCTTCACCGTCTCCACGGCCCTTCACTGGACTCTCTCCAGTAGCTCCATGTCTTTCTTGTACTGAGGAGCCCAGAGCTGGACACAGAACACCAGCTGCGGCCTTACCAGTGCCGAGCAGAGGGGCAGCATCAGCTCCCTCGACCTGCTGGCAACGCTCCTCCTAGCGCAGCCCAGGTACCACCTGCCTTCCTGCAGCACGACACACTGCTGGCTCATGGTCACCGTGGTGCCCAACGCGAAGGACCCCCAGGTCCTTTTCTGCCGAGCTGCTTTCCAGCTGGGCGGCCCCAGCGTACGCTGGTGCCTGGGGTCGTTCCTCCTCAGGAACAGGACTTGACATTTTCCTTTGCTGAAGTTCACGAAGCTCCTTCCTGTCGGCCCATTTATCCAGCCCGTCGAGGTCCCTCTGGACAGCAGCAAAACCCTCTGGTGTATCAGCCACTTCTCCCAGGTCTGTGGCAGCAGCAGCCCTGCACTCCACCCCATCACCCAGATCACTAATGAAGATGTTAAACAGGACTGGGCCCACAGCTGACACCTGGGATACCTCCTAGTGACCGCCCTCTAACCAGACTTTGTTCCACTGATCACCACCCTCTGGGCCTGACTGGTGCTTTAAAGACGATTTGAATGCTCAACACACAAAGCCTTCAAGTTTTTTCAGCATCAACTGAAGAAAAACCAATGCTCCTATACATATATTATTAGCTGCCGAGATACAAAAACAGGGAGTGAAACAGCAGGGCTAAGTCAGGTCTTTTTTGCAGCACACAAGTCTCTGGGCCATTCCTTACGCTCTTGGTCAGCTGCGTCTTTTGTTTGTTTTTAACTGTTTGAACCCTGACACGAGTCGGCCAGATACAGAGCGGCTGCACAAGGCAGGTGAGACTTCAAGCAAGCTGGCCTCGTGCGAGTGAAAACGGAAGGCGCCCTGGCTTGTTCTGACACCTCAGGTTTGTTTGTGTTTATCAGCAAAGCGAACCACTCCTGGCACTGCACGGTTCTCGGACACAGGGCTCGTGAAACAAACGTCTGGTTTAAGTGAGGCGGGTTTATGTTTGTTGTGTTCTTGTATCTAGTTAATTAGCTAATACCTCCTGCTTACCATGAAGACCAAATTGCAAAATTACTACGTAACCCCCTGAAGGTTTTATATACGTAAGCACAAATGTCAGATGGATCACAAGCCTGATGACAGGCACTCGTACAGCACTGTGGTGTGCCAGTTCTTTCTCCTTTACCTGGGCAGCTGGCGTTAACATTGCAGTGACCCAAGCAGAGGGAAGAAATGCGCCTGCCAAACATTCTCAAGAAAAACGCTGAAGCTTAACCTGAGCTCTGCATGAAGAATTCACTTCCTAAATCAGGAAAGGCATAAACCAGAGTGGAGACAATCGGTCAAAAAGACAGGCACAGAGATCCGGACCACTGATTGCTCTGGCCAATTCTACTGAAAGGCAGCTCAGGCTTGCTCTATGCTAGACAAAATGGGCCTTGACTGATTTGTAAAGAGCAAAATGTAAATAATCCAGATTTCGATGACTTCAACATGTTAGTAAAATACAGATTTTTTTCCTCCAGATTTAAAATCAGTATTACAATGGAACAACAGTAAAAATGCACCAATGACCAGACTCACTAGCAGCTTGAAAAATTCTGCAGCTCTTGAACAGAGTTAGTACATACCTTACTCAGCTCTGGAAAGAGTTCTTGAATCCCGATGTCCAGCAGAACATAAGTTAACTACAAGAAAATAAAAGAACGTTAAGAACACTCCCGAGGCAACAATAGTGCTTTTGGGTTTTAACTGTGCATTAGAGCTCACTCCTCTGCTACAGCCATACAGTCCCTTCAGGAACTGTGCCAAAAGGCGAGTTTCTCACGTGTTACGCGTTACCTGTTTGTTGAGCACTGGTTGCTGCATTCCATCAAACAGAAGCCTGATGCCTTCGTATTTAGCCTCTTCCCCAATGCACCTGCATATTAAATCTACACCAGATACCAACAACAAATCATTAGGAAGCACCGCAAAACAACTGCAGTTAGAGAACTACAGTAATTAAAAAAAAAGTTTAATTTAAAGAAAAGAGTTCAAATTTTATCCATCTAAAGTGGTAAATGAAAAAAGCCAAACATTCCTTTGGTTCCTCCTTTTATCCTTCTTTTCCTTCACAGCTCACACCTAAGTAATTAATACTTTTTTAATAATATCAGTGTCCTAATGCATTGTTTAATTTTTTAAAATTTCACAAGCTGAAATTTTTTGATTACTTTCTGAATAACCTAGCAAATGGGTCCCTCTTCCCTAGTTTAGACAGTATAGGGAGAGCTCAGCTGTATCTTCTGGTTTCACAGTGTGCCTTTTTTAACCCAGTTTTCATCTGGAAAAAATACAAACCACAGGACCATTCTAAAGATGAAGAAATTATGGTATTAAGTACATTTGTAAAGCTCTCGATTTCCATCACGTCTTTATTAATTACCATGCTACAACCTCAGTCAGCAACACTGAAGTGAAACTGGACCCCTGGGTTTCTACACCTAGCGTTTTAGTCAACTCAGATCTCAGCAGCGTTAAGTTTGATTTGGAAAGCTAATGTGGCCGTATCCGGGTCATACATCTGCTTGAACAATTAGCCACGCTCATACAGAGGGTCATTAAATACAGAACCTGGAATGTATCTCATCATTTCTTCAAAAGTCTGCTTTGCTCGCTTCTGTTTATCCTGGAGAGAGCGAGGTTCAGTATTCTCACAGAACACAGCATCTGCAGTGAAGACACATTGAAAATGAAGTCTTTAGGCAGCCTCACGTCACTGACACGCAACCAGCTTTGAAGCTGAGCTGCTTTTCTGTACGATCTCGACTGGAAAAGAATTCTAGCCTTGCCGGAGAGTAGTCTTTTGCTTAAATTAGCCTGATCGAATCCAGAATACTCCACCTGTGTGGGGGACAATGATCTTTTGCCAGTTGGTTTCCATTCTTTTCAAATTTTTCAAGTATTATCTTCTACGTTTGGATCAATTCTACTTTAGGTTAGTTATGATCTCCTTCCGTACAATTTCCCTTATACTCTCAAACCCACAAACAATACAGTTGTGCTATATTGTTTAGTACCTTTTGCTAAAACGCTCTCTGGAACTGCCAAAAAATTCAGATTTACCTATGAATGATAAAACAAGAATCGCTTCATCAGAAATATTAGGCGCTCAGTTTTAAAGACTTACTCCTGTCCTTTTTTTGTCTTTCACAAGCTTTCTTTTTGGCTTGATAAGGACAGAGCCATCTTGATTCCAGAGCTTTGGCTGGACGTGTTGTTTAGATCAGACTGCAGTCAGATAATACTTCTTTGCAGTTCTGAGGTCTTTTTTTTTTTTTTCTTTTTAACCTCTCTTCCCTTCCCTTATTTGAAGGACAAGAAGACTCAAGCCCTCTCAAAAGCCCACCACAACAATGGGAACAAAAAAATTAACAAAATTGACTGTGCACACAAGAAGTAATTTAAAGATGGCATGAAATACTCATGCTCTGATTTACTAAACCACTTCTATTCTGTTCTTCTTGTTTTTTGCACACCTTAGCAAATTACTATTCATAATACTTTTTTCTGTAATCACTGACAGACAACATGGCTGACTCGCCATCTTTCTGCAATGAGCTTTTGTAATCTTTTTAAAGGCCCGCTTGATTTCTAAAACTCCATTAGCTTTAGTCAAGCACTGCAAAGTTTAGTACTTGGAAATTTAACAGAAGGGTTTTTTCAAATATGAAACTAAAGCAGTATTTTCATATCAAAGATGTAAACTTTTACTAACCTCTCAGCAGTGTTATCAGAGAAACCAACCGGTGCTCCTGAAATAGCTGTTCTAACTTATAATGCAAGTAATAGTCTGTGTACAGTTCCAATGTATTTTTAAAGAGAATTCTTCCTCCCATCAAGAGATGATGCAGCCAGTCAGGAATGTGGAACACTACCCTACCTGCAAAGTAACACGCATTTATAAGGTTCTCCTAATACTGATGATAAAGGAATCACTTACTCCAAAGGGGAAGAAGAAAAAGAAAAAAAAAGATTGCAAACAACCAAAAAAATATTTTAGTTTTGTTAGTGCAACACTAAAAAAAGATCTGTATACTCCAGATTGCTTATCAAACACTTCATTTAGCTATTTTTATTAATTAGTTCCCAGAGTGTACGAGCAGCCTAGGCACATCTGAGAAAAAGGAAGGGACCTACTCCCATAAGCTCATACTCTCGAGATGCAGAAAGAAAGAGATACAACAAAACAACCGAGCAATAATGAATGATGATATTTTAGCACAGCAATAAAGTCTTTTAAAGAATGACAATGTTCCTAAGTTGTGTAGCGTGAAGCTTGCAAGTGCTGAGTTATGTATGAGTACTATAACAGAATTTTATTTCTTACCAAAGAATGTGAACTTCGTAATTGGCAGGAAGGACAGGACTAATTAAGAGAAACCACTTCTTACCAACATACATTAAGTAGTCATAGACTCCTTCTACAGTCATCATTTCCATGAAGTAGTTCTGATTTTGTCGTCTTTCTGTATTCTCAGACCGGTTTGCATTATTTTTGAATAAATCATTGAAAAGCTAAAAATAGAAACATAAGACTGAAAACATTGCATTCAAAGGCAAACGGACAGCCATCAGTTGCTTGTTTGTTGGTTTTTGGTTTTAATTAGAAGTAGCTTTTTCCTAGAGCTTTCAAAGAACTATAATCAGGTTTGGAGTGGTTTGGGTTTTGGTGGGTGGGTTGGTTGGTTTGTTTTAAAACTCTTCACTTCTCTAAGTGGGAGGAAAAAACCCAAAGAGCATAGCACATGTTGCCAAGATACCGGACAACCAAAATACCTGGACTCAGACCAAATCAGCGGGGTGTCCAAGAGATTAATGTGTGAGCCATTTTGCTCCCGATACCTTCATTTCTCTAGACTTTTATCACAGGCTTTGATTCCTTTGAAGTACCCCGTTCTGTCAAAGAGGGGCATAAAGGATATGGAGTTTGTCAACCTTAAATCACAGCAGAACCCTATGACGTCCAAGTGTTCCTAAAATTTCCTGTTGGCTTACATTTTGAAATAAATACAATGGTTTCTGGACAAAATATCCAACTTTTTTTTTTCCCCTGCCAGCTTGATGATTTATAGCAAAAACTTCATGAATCTTTGTAAGCTGCCAAAGTTTGGGTTTCTTTCCATTTATCCCATTTCTCATTTTATTCCCTTCTCCTTCTATATTCCCATTTTCCTAACACCATGATCCCTCCATTTCCTTGCCTTTGGTTCTTCCCCAAAATACATCGTTATAATACTTGTAAAATCCCAAGAGGCTCTTCCCTGCATCCCATACGGAGTCCCACAGCACCTAGGCAGTGCTCCTTGCATTCCTCCTGCCAAGTCTGTGGGCTCCAGCAGCTGGAAAGGATGAGTTCTCTGAATCCTGAGGCTCTCCGCATTTAACAATACCTAGCCATCACCATTAACAGTTTACTTTAAATTACCTTATCCTCAAACCTGTTGATCTAAAGATAAAAAAGAATTTATACAAAATACTCTGTATTACGAAAAGAAATATCAAAAGTTTACGCCAAGCTTCTAAAAAAAACATCCCAGAACTAGAAGAAATGCAGCGTCATTATAGTGTTGCGTAGGTTGAGATGGTTGGTACTGACACAGATTTTTCTGTATCACTCCCAAATTAAAAACAGTTCCAAGGAAAGGAAAGGAATTTGTTAGTATGTGGTTTGCTTCCTGTAGAGCAATTCACCCTGAAAGAAGTAAGGCCATAAAACACCAAAATCACAACAGGCTCTGAATTATCCAAGTCTCTAACCGGAATGCTCTGCACTCTTGGGAAAAAAAATACATCAGATCTGGCAAAAGTCAGGTTTTGACTCGCACTTCTTCAGGCCCTCTCTTTTGTTAAGTGCTGAACTGCTGGCATTATCTTCACAAGTTCACTCAAACTAAACACCACCAACTTCTTAGGTAAATTACATGAAAGAGCAAATACGGTTAATACCCCGTTATCCAGGAATGCAACAAACCTAAAAAGAACACATAATTATTCATGCCTACTATGAAAGCATCCCTGGTACGTTGTTTAAAACACCCTGTTATAAAATGTCTAAATCCTCCTCAATACTGAAGTTAGGATACTGGGTAAATCTCAGTTCAATTACTGTAACTTAAACAAGAACCTCATTTATTTTTTAGATACACGCCATGACCTGACAGAGGCAATACACACTGAGCCAACTCAAAGCAGCCCGTTGTGTAACATAGCTCTAGTTTCAGACTGCGTACAGCCCAGACCGAATCATTGACAGCAGTCCAGCAGGTGAGCTCTATGTTTATACTAAAAAAAAGAAAAAAAAAAAAAAACAAACCACAAACATGAAGGCTATCTTAGGGCAAAGCTTTTTGACTTCCACAAGTTATTTGAACTTTGACCCCAAACAAGTAGCAGCATCTCTTGAACTATGTATGTACCTCTGCACACGGATAATGTCTTGCACCTTAAATATAATGGTTCCTTGATCACTGTCAAGCTTTGAAAGCTTAGACTCTTGCACATGGCATTTTAGAAAGCAACAGCAGATCAATGCATGCCAAAATTACTGAGCCAATGAGCAGTTTTTAATAAAATGCACACTTCGCACTATTCCAGTGCACGTGTGTATTCACAGTCATTATTAATGCATGTCTGAAGGACGCCACAGCCATAACCAAGTGGCATCACATCTCTGCTCAGGTGTTTTGCATTTTCCAGGATTTTTGGCTCAGAGGAAAGCCAAGTGAAAAACTTACAATTAGATATTTAATACAGAAGTTGAGATTACATTCACAATTCAGATAAGGATGGGATTTTGCTTTCAAATGTTTCCACACATGTTAACATTTGAGATGTGATATAATACTGTTGCAAATAGACTAAATAAAGGCAAGCAAGACAAGCTTCCAATGCTATCAATATTCGTATCTTTAAACGGTAACTGTGACTATAAACATGAAATTTTCTCAACGGGCTTTCAATGAAGATATTCCACAGATTAGTACTCGTTAGTAATGGAAGCCAAGCTCTTGAAGCAAGTGAAAGATACAAGGCCTGTATTAAGAAAGAGACCAAAGTAATCCCTGGTACGCTAGGCTATCTATTGTACCTCCACGGGAAAAGCTACATAAAGTGCCTAAACAAACAAAAAAAAAATGCAAATACACACCCATACATTCCAGCATAGGTGGGAAGTTGATAAAAGCAACACCACAATTATGAATAATATCCACAGCCAGAGGTGTGAACCTCTCCACTGTTTCCCCTGCTTATCTGCAAAGTACAGATGACTATACCAAAACGGTAAGAAGAATGTATGTCGTGTTTCAACCACATCAGTCAGCGTATTGAAAAGCAACTGTGTCTTCCTCTGAGTAACTACGCATAAACACACACTACATTGCTGGTGTTCCAAAAGCAGGTTTTATTGCTGTTGGCAGGTCATCACAAGCCAACAGAACAATGCCTTTGTAGGTGTATTTTGCAAAATCTGCGTCAGCTTAGAAGTCCTGACCTATTCTAGCAAGTCTGACAAAACTATGTTCAGAAGATGATCAAGCTTCTCTACAGACCTTCAGAACAGAAACATAGCTGAGAAAGCCAAAAATCCTGTTGGCATCCCTTAAGAGAGGGAAGCAGGGTTTTTTGTTCACTTGTTTATTTTAACCACAGAGGTTGGTAACTCTTTCAGTCTAGTAGATCTGATACAGGACAAAATTCAGATGCTACTGGCTGTACTAAGGTTCACTACTCGTGTCCATTATGAATTTTTAACTAGAAGGTTTTCCACCACCGTTTAAAACGTACAAAGATACACACACACCAGGAATATTCAAAAAGAAGCAGCACGTAGACAACCTCTCAGAGAAGTAGGCTCATTTCTAATTGAACTCAAGCTTCCACCTGCCCTGACAGACTTTCAGGCACTTCTTACTCAGTGCTTTGATGACGAGGTAGCCTGGGTGTACCCTAGGCACAGCAACAGAGTTGGCAGCACAAGCACCAGGCAAAGTGTACTGTACACCCAGCAGACTCCTGCATGTTGACACTAGAATAAACAGATCTGTGTCAAACAAGGTATACAAGCATCAGCTGGAAAATGACTCTAGCATTTACCAAAAAATTCTGTGCTGAAGAACTTTCTTGCTATGAAATAACATGTTCTTCTCACAGATGGGCACTCAGAAAGCATGAACCTTCGTCTCTTCAGCTGCCTGCCTGATGCCGTTATTGACTCCTTACAGGTAGCTCAGACAATCCTGGTACAGACATTCATCTCCATCACCAGGAGGTAAGGGCGCCAGGCTACCGCACAGTGCTTTTATCTTCATGAAGATATCACACGGCACAACAGAAGTGAAACTGAAGAACTTTGCTGAACAAAACCGGGAGTGGTGGATACACCAGGAGGCTGCACTCCCATTCAGAGAGACCTGGGCAGGCTGGAGAGCTGGGAGGAGAGGAACCTAATGAAGCTCAACAAAGGCAAGTGTAAGGTCCTGCACCTGGGGAGGGACAACCCCATGCACCAGCACAGGCCAGGGGTGACCTGCTGGAAGGCAGCTCTGCGGAGAAGGGCCTGGGGGTTCTGGGGGACAGCAAGCTGCCCATGAGCCAGCTGTGTGTCCTGGTGGCCAAGAAGGCCCATGGGACCCTGGGGGGCGTTGGGAGCAGCGTGGCCAGCAGGTCAGGGGAGGTTTTGAGGGAGGTTATCGTCCCCCTCTGCTCTGCCCTGGTGAGGCCACACCTGGAGTGCTGTGTCCAGTCCTGGGCTCCCCAGTTCAAGAGAGACAGGGAACTGCTGGAGAGGGCCCAGCGGGGGGCTATGAGGATGGTGAGGGGACTGGAGCATCTCCTGTACGAGGGAAGGCTGAGAGAGCCGGGGCTGTGTAGCCTGGAGAGGAGAAGACTGGGAGGGGATCTGGTCAATGTCTACAGATACCTTAAGGGCGAGTGTCCAGAGGACGGGGCCAGGCTCCTTGCAGTGGTGCCCAGGACAGGACAAGGGGCAACGGGCACAAACGGCAACACAAGAGGTTCCACCTGAATATGAGGAAGAACTTCTTTACCTTGATGGTGACAGAGCACTGGGACAGGCTGCCCAGAGAGGCTGTGGGGTCTCCTTCTCTGGAGACATTCAAAACCTGCCTGGATGTGACTGTGCGACCTGCTCAGGTGAAGCTGCTTTAGCAGGGGGCTGGACGAGATGATCCCCAGAGGTGCCTTCCAACCCCGGCCATGCTGTGACTCTGTAACTGAGCAACTGAAGTCTGTGCCACATGTATTTGGGAGGTGCAGGGAGGGGTGTTACCTCAGTCTACATCTGGTCTGGCCTTTGGACTGAACACCCTTGGTGCCTGCATTCCTAGACAGTACTTTCCAGCTTATCCTCATCTGAAATAAATTCAGTTAATAAGTTCTAAGACAGTTCCCTAGTATGACAGAAAATGGGATAAGCGGAGATGATCAGGATATTTGCTTCTAAAAAGCATCACTGATCTGAACTAAAATGGTCTGGCAGATGAAACCAGCGTGGCTTACAGATCAAATCCAAGAAATGACAAGATGTAAATGGCGCAGCGTGCTGGCTCCTGGCACAAAGCTCTTCCCAGGTGTGGGTGGACTTGAGAAAGAGAAAACTCTTTCAAATTAGCAAGAGGGATGAATTTCACAACGTGCATGGGAAAACTCAGCAGAGACCATAACACAGCACAACCTGGGATTACCAGGTATCTAATAATTACAGTTACTGTGTGAGTAAGCACCTGTGCTCTGGCTAAACTGATAGATGGGAAACCAGTGAGAAAGCAGTCAGCACATGAATTCCTTATGCATACATGCCTCTGCTAGTCAAAATTGGTAGTACAATTTCAGCATAGGTACTGAGGATCTGATCACAGAACTGTCTTGCAGCATCCCCCAAGGCAATGTGTCTCGAGTGCCCATCATTAAGTAACAATCATGGCTCTGTAGGATATGTACTGAAGTCTGAAACTTTCCATCCACTTACAGCAAATGGCTCCCCACACCAAAACAGATTGCTTTTGGGAAAAGAAAAAAGAACACCTATAAATGTATGTAGAACCAATTACTTACTCACCAAAACGCTAACTAGAATAAAGTTGCATGGAAAAACAGTGAACTCACTCTCACAATAGACAGTGAGAAGGAATGGAGAGCTGGGGCTAACCTCATCGTTTTTGCTCGCCGCGTGGGCAAGGACAATGACTTACTGTACCTTCTTGTTGTTTTCAGAAGTGGGACTCAAAATGGTGAGCTCAGGCCTACTTGGTTTAGGCTTGGGAGATTCACAGGAGTTGATAAAATTCATGATGAATGGCTCCAAATGCTGACCCTTCTGAAATAAGATATGAGTGACCTGTCACTTGCCTAATTATAGAAAAAAATCAAAACAAAACACTGCCTTTCCAAACACATTTTTGACTAGCCTGTGCATTAGTAAGCACAAAAAATTAGTTACTGAAGTTAAAATGTTGGCAAATTGGAAGACTTACCTCTTTCATTAGCTTTCCTGGAACAGATTTTATAATTTTACCTATAATTAGAAACAAAAAAACCCACTTTGTTAATCATTGCCTGATCTTAAAAGACATTTTCCTCTGCTACATTTGATGTACTTGTTGTCTAGTACTTAATTTAAAAATACAGAAGTTTTTAAAATCCGTATTTTTTTTTTCTGGCACAAAGAGCTATGAAAATAAAGTTTTCCATGTATCTAGCTTATAAATCAGTGCTTAGCACTCTTCAAGAAAAGATACTTAAAATATGAAAAATATACTGAAGAAAGATATCTGAATATTTCTTAAAAAAAATATCAAAGTACTCTAGATCTGCCTTTGTAATTTTTCTAGAGGGTCAAACAAATAGCTATAGCATTGTAACAGCAGTACTATATGACACCAGTATAGGCAAAATATTCTGGATTTAAGTTCTTCATCCTTCATAAACATCTATTACAAAAGAAATCACAGAAACTGAGATTCTCCTCTTTCCCTGAAAAGAACAGCTAATTTGGAGAGATTCTGGAAGGATCCAGTCTTGAAAATACTGGTGAGTAAAGTTTTACAAATTAGGCTAGAGCGTGATCTTAAAAATCAGCTCTTAGGTTAAGGTTGCCAGGATACAGCACAGTAACTTTGAATGCTGAAAAATCAAAGTGTCTAGGATTAGTTTTATTTTAAGCACCACGTTTACAGTAATATTTTTCTTATCTACATGTCATTAAAACTGGAACTTACATCGGAAAGTATGTACAATGATCGAATTATAATAATAAAATACCTCATCCTCACAAAAAGCCCTACTGGCATGCCAAGACTTTATAAAATTGTTTATGGAAGTGAAGCATAGTCTCAGACACGAGACGCATTACAGTAAACACCGTAATTATAAGCCTTTTTTAACAATGTACAGTGGGATCTAGAGGGGAGGTCTGAAACAAACCAAAACCTTTTAACTGGAGTATGACCACCACCACCTCATTCAACAACTTTGTAAGCACGCTAGGAGCACGGCCACCCCAGCAGGTTCACACCACGGCCAGGAGAAGCAGAGGAGCAGTAGCACAGTTCAGACATGGTCTTCCTGGACCACACTGGTGTCAAACCACACGTGCTACAATACACGAGGACACGATGGCTATGAGGTTGACCTTACCAGCTCAGGCCCACTATCCTGAGACAGCTACACAGCAGTCAAGCTGTAAAGTCACACTGTAGTCTACTTTTTGAATTTATTATCAACTGTTACATCAAGAATTTCTCGACTTCTCAATTTCCATTTGGCCTGCCTATATCACACCCCCCACTGCCTCAAATTCCATTAAGTAGGTCCTGTTAAAAGAAATCTTAATGCTAGCTAATACTAGAAATATTAAATACGGCAGTTTACAGATTATAATAAACAAATTTTAATCAATTACCACCCAAAGGCAGTTTATATTAAGAAATTGTTTATACCATCACACCTGTAAACAATGACTGACTTTTGTAGACTTGGCTTGTGACAATACTACTTCTTCTCTGAGAATACAATCTCCGAGAAGACAATACTCGGACTATGAAATTTGTTAGAGGAATCTTATCACCTTACTTGCTGACACAAAAATTCAAAAGCAACTACTTAAAGACGTTTTTTCCATCATCTCAAAATGTCTTTTTTCTTCAAGGAAGAAGTATCAGCATATCTTGCTTGCTGAGCTATAGGTGAAGGAGCAGAGTTCGTATTTCCCATATCCATATCCTTACACAAGAATTATCTGTTCATTACTTCTATTGTTCAATCACAGTATCTACAGTATTACTATTTGTCAGCATAAACAACTAGTATATTACGTACCAAGATTCACATCAGGCAACATTTTATCAAGAAACTGAGTCTCTCCTCCATTAGGGGACAGGAAATCAGCTAAAAGCTGGCTGTTACTTAGTTCTGGATGTTGCAGAAGTTTCTTTTGAGAAAGAAGGAAAGAAGCATAAATACTTTAAAATTAATCTTTAAAAACTAATTTCTCTATAGCAAAAAGATATTCAAAGAACATTGTATTACCATAGATATTGTCATTTGCAAAAGATTTGTTTTCACTCACAGAAAACTTCAACAAGTTTTATTTGCCCACTTGAACCCTTTCCATTACTCAAGTTACTTGGAAACAGAAAATATCAGATATTCTGTTATTAATTTTATATCATTAGTTTTAAAATATTCTTTGCTAAAAAAGTTTGATACCTGCAGATATTCCTGAAACTCCTCTCTCTTGGATTTTAAGAACTCATAGTTCTTGGGGCCAATGATTCTCTTTGAAGGAAGCTGAGCATCAGGAAACGTACCTAACAAAGGTATCAAGGAGATAAAATTATTCTTGTAATGCAGCAAACATTCATTTCATTATTTTAAATTTCAGCTCAGTACTGAATGATAATCACAGCAGTGGGAAAGTGGCTTTCCAGATGACAGAGAACATACCGTGAAATTCTGTTAGCTTCGACTCAAGCACATAAAATTCAAGATACCTCCTGTAGACAGACCAGTGTTCAGGTTCATGCCCAACTGCGGGGGACAGGACACACACACACACAAAAAAAAACCCCAACGTTAAAAAGTAACCGCGCTTTATGCCACTTGAGAGACAAATTAAGCAACAGCAAACATGTGCTGGATTATTATAAGGCAAAACCTCAATGATATTAGTCCCTCATATTGCAGTAACGTTAAAAAAAAAAATCCCAGCCAGGTAATTAAATTGTTAAATTAAAATGCACGCCTGGTAGACAGATATGGTACTAGCAAGGAAAAGATCATCTCATTTAGGGGATCCCTAAAATCTAAACAGTGGAGTGCTGCACAACTTCAGAATTTATTAGGGCTATGTTAGATCTATTTTAAAACTTTTAACCAAATCATTTATGTAAATACCACTTGTTCAATAGTCCTCTACCCAGCTTGAATCCCAATCATTCCTCCTCCTGGAATATTATCACTAACTAACTTAAACAATTGCTGCTTATTGCGGAAATACTAGTTTCGCTAACACGAATCCATGTAGCCCTAGGATGATGCTATTTCCCCCACTCAATATGGATGTATTGCTATCTAGGTACTGATAAACTACCTGCAAGCCAGGATGGTTCCTAATAAGCACAAGATTTTCATTTCTTAAGAACTGTATTTTAAGTTTTACATAAAAGTCATTTGTTGCTCATTATTCCGAAGTCCAGAGTGTGTGAAAGAAAAACATGCCAGGTGTTTATTAATATGAATCATAGGATCAGTAGTTTTGGAAAGATAAAAATCTCAAACTTTGGCATTGTTAGTGCCAAGGAGTCAGTTCTCAACTTGCAAATACTAAATGTGATCATTTTAGCTCTCAAACACATCTCCTCAGAACTTTGAAGTCATTATTTTGAAATCAGAAGAACATGTATGCAAAATACACTGCAACAGCCATCAGAATATAGCACACTAGAATATTTTGAGTTTATTTTGAAATTACACTTCATTCATCCACAACATAGCATACCTGCCCTTCTATCATTTCTCTCTACATCAATGCAGAACACAGGAATTCTCTCCTTTCTGTCTTTTCTTTCCAAGGAGGGATCATCAAAAAAATCTACATATGGGATGCTAATTTTCCATGCAGCGAGGTTGCGGGGTGTATTTGGGGTACTAACAGCCTCCTCAGGAGAATCATCTTCCATCACCATAACGCCTTCTTCAATCTGTAAAGATTCAAACATCAAGATCTACAGTTCTATTTTAATTGGTACCGTCTAAATTTGAAAAACTTCTATACAATAATGAAACGTAAATCAAGCCTTTAAGTATGTGTCACTAAGTAATAAAAGAACAAAACCCCCATTTCATTCATTGAGTTTTCATGTAGGTTAATTTTTATTTTTAGATTCACTGCAAATTAATTTGAAGTTAGAAACTTTTAGCGAGATCTGGAAGTTTTTATAGCACTATCAAGTCCCGTATCTGATACTTCAGGGGAGAGAGCAGGAGGTAACAGAAGTACTAAGAGAGAGCTGGAAGAAGGCCTTAGACACAGACCAAATGCTACAGGAACCAGCCTGGGTGCAGATTTAGCTGCGCTGCATCTTCCAGGATACTAGGACCCAAACGGAGCTTACTAACGTCAAGCCAAGAAGCTAGCTAAACGCAACAAGAGACAGAAGCCACCAGTGCACCAAGCTAGCAGGTGTCCCACCCCCACAGCCGAGTGCAACGGAGTATGCCGTGGGCACATCAATCTGACTTGCTCTGCAAGGTGCAACACAGCCAGGATTAGGGTTGAATCAGTCCTGCAGCCCAGAACTGTAAGCCATCACGAGTGTTCCTTCACTCCCCATCAGCTCCAGTTTCAGCACCCCAACCCCAGAAACAGACGCCCCACGGAAGCAGCGTGGCCCTAATCCTCGCTGGCTGCATGCAGGGCAGCTCCGGCGCAGAGAGTTCACAAACTCAGACTCCACGCCATAAAAACAACGCTAATTTTTCCATATGCAAGCAGACCTTAGAACCAGGGCCACGTGAACAATGAAGAAATTCTTTCAGATTTGAACTCCCGTCCCAGCACCACGCCGACATTCGTTTTACAGTCCTGACACTGCTCATCACAGCCAGGCTGAGCTGCCCACCGGTATGAACCACCCAGCTACCCATCACACAGCGCACCCAGTTCTCAGGACCCAGGCAACAACAAAGGCAGTGCTAACAAGCTTTTAGGACCACCAGCAACGGAAAGAGTATCTTAAGTATCCGAAATGAAAAATGAAGCTTGAACAGCTACTCTTGAAAAGCTATTTATTTCTCCAAACAATGCTTAACCCAACTATCACCTTCACCGCACACAACAAAAAGAATAATTAAAAACCGCGACCCAAAGGAGTAAAAATAATTTTTGCAAATGAAGAGACAGCATCTGTGAGAAAGAAGGGTAGGGCTGGCCTTAGACTCAAATAGATGACAAATTAAAGCAGAATGAAGAACCTGTGGGGAGATAGCCCTCGCTGAAGATGCACTGGGGAACAGTCTTTTCACAAGCATAGACAGCAGGTGGAAAAAAACCAACCTAGTCCTGTTCCCTTATAAAACTGAATTTTTTTTGAATCTAATTTAGCCTGCTGCCAGTACAAGGGCTTCTAAGACATCACAACCCTGCAGGGAGGCAGTCACTGCCTGACGAGAAGCAACACCGAAGCCCATCACCCTGCCTGTGCCTGCCGCAGTAGCCAACACCCTGCTCTTCCAGCCACAATTTACACAGCTATTAAGTCTGTAACGTAGAGATAGGTTAGAGTTAAGTGACAATTCAGAAGTACATCATTTTAGTAAGTCTCACATAAAGGCTTGAGAGTACTGCCACTTACTGCAGTTAAAACAGGAGATTTTAACATACAAATTTACAGCGTGAAAGTACAGCAAACTGGAAAGCACGAATCCCACTTTCAAGTCCTTTTCCCTTAACTTCATAATTTAAAGCCAAATTCCCCCCAAAGGCCAAGCCTAGGTGGCTGAACAAATTCACCTGTATGGGGATAATCTGATTAACGCTTCAATGCAATACAGCACCCCTGAAATGATTTTGGCCGTCTGCACTACAATGTTCACATCATCGTGACCCAACTGCAGCTGAAGCACAACTGGTTCAACACACATGAGCAACCCTTGTCCAATTTTGTTTTGCTTTGCAGCATACCAAAACGATCCTTAAACCGGTTACAGTGGGGACCTGCTGTCTTCCAAAATGCACCTCCGTAGATCCACTAACTGAATCTCCTCTTTTCAAAACACCCTT
This sequence comes from Falco rusticolus, assembly GCF_015220075.1. Classification (NCBI taxonomy): domain Eukaryota; kingdom Metazoa; phylum Chordata; class Aves; order Falconiformes; family Falconidae; genus Falco; species Falco rusticolus. Next base: position 84,844,313 of record NC_051192.1, read on the forward strand.
TTTGCTTCCACTTACCTGATTTATTTAATAAAAAGAGAAACTGTGACAGGCAAAGAACGGTTTCAGTTGCTACTACACAGAGACCACACTCAGCTCAGGTGGTTCGCAATTTGAGAGCTAAACCTCTTTCACAAAGCCAACAAAAATAAACCCACCCTGGAATGAACAATTAGGGCTCACAAACTGCATGACAAACTTGCACTGAAGAAGGGAATAAACAGGACAGACGTTCCCTAAATTGCAACGACAGGGTCATCAGGCAGCTTTACATCTACAGAGTCTTCTGTATGAGGTCTTACCCTCATTTTCCCCCTCCCCCAGGCTTTACATGGTTGTCACCACTGGACAGAAACAGCAGAACAACATTTCAGGAGAGCAACTGCAAGTCAAGAACAGCTGAATTTCTGCAGATGGGGCAGCACGAGCTGGGTGCCATGTGCACTCACTCCCTCATTCTATGAGGGCTGCGCTACTGTTGTATATTTGCGTTAGCACTAAATACACCGTCTCCACTAGGACCTCCTTGCAGAACTGCAAGGCCATTCTTGAAGCACTCAGACTTACCCAACTCTGTAGTTTTTGACTAAACTAAATGCTTGAGCACAGACTCGACTGAAACTCTTGCCTACGTTTTGATTCTTTCTTTCTTTTAATTTACCGCCGCTTGCGATTCTGGTTTATTCCCATTTATTTAGTTTCATATACTGGACTATCCTATCAGTTGATACACTGATTATATTCCCAGCACTGCAGAATCAGTATAGGGCTTAAAGCAGGGAGGGGATCAGTCATTCCTGCCTTCCTCACTCAGCCCTTCTACGGTTGTATTTAATCATAAGCAAAGTTTCACGTGCTCATAACCTCTTTCCACCAGGTCCCTCACCTGACTTCTAGCCTGGGTTTGGTAACAATCCTCCTTCCCATCCACACTTAGGGAGCGAAGGGATTTAGGTATTTCTCAAACTTTGTCTAAAGAGGCTTTAGTAAAAATGTAACAGCCTCCCTTTATTGAATGAAGGTATTTGAGACAATGCTGCACTTAAACCTTTCCGTTCTTGCCTAAAGTAAAACCATTCTAACAATTTGAAAACCTTCCTTTGTAGAAATTAGTCTATAGTGTCTGTCCCTTCTGCTGAATTCAGCAACTTCTCACAACTAACTTCTTGTACTCTGACACAACAACCATGTTCCTTCCCTGAGCTCTACTGCTTCAATTACACCTCTACTAATTCCTCTGCTATAGGGGGAATTATACTTCCATGCCCTTTGGCTAGCAAAATCTACAACAGCAATGCTGCAAAATTAAACCATTTTCATTAGAATCTCGCCTCAAAGAGAAGTTACAAGAACTTAACTGTCTTAAGAAATTGCAACAGTTCTGCCCCCTTAGAGCTTTATAACTTAGAACATATAAAGATATGTAGTTTATATGACTTATATAAACATTTAGCCTGTACAGAAAATTGCCTTTTTTTTCCTCCTAAAGAAAAAAACTAAACCTACCTAGAATTCTAAGTTGCTGAGTCTTTCCCACCCTCTTCTGAAAGCAATTCGGAACAAGGTGAATAATATAAACTCCTATTTACACTTTTATCTTTAGGCTGTGGAAAATAAGCCAGCAGTTCATCAAGGTGATAAACACCCAAGTTTTGTTTGTCAGGAACAGGTACAATGGGTTGAATTGACAGATACACTGTAAAAAATACATGACTACCAATAACTTTGGACTAATTCCCTCCTCTTCCCTTTTTAAAGTTTTCCATTTGTCCCCCAACTGTGCTTCAGGTATCAATGTGCCACACAACAATACTACCACTGGCTCTATTCACTGCTGCTTGGCATGAAAGAAAAACATTAGCTGAAGGAGAAACCCACAACAAACGAGAAAGGACTATTGGTTCATGGTCTAAAGAGAAAACACTGCATCACAGACCGACCTGACAGCAATTTTTCCACTACTTTATCTATGGCTTTAAGGTCTTAACACCAAGCTTCACAGGAACAGCCATGCATGCAGCCCTACACGTACCTTATTACCCAGAATTATAAAATGGCATGGTAAGTTTTCAGAGAAAAATTAATTGCTTACAAAAATATCTGACACTGTTAACAATGTAGAATAGTCTGGTTTAGCTCTGCAACTATATTGTTTGTTTCAGTATAACCACTATCGAGAGACTGCTAACCAACCCTGGCTGTGTAATTTTATGCCGAGAGGCCAAGAGTTGTTTAAAGCTTATGGTCACTGAGGAGACTGTACAGTGGCCGAGGAGACAGAACAGATTTTATACAGTTCTTACACTCTTAGACAAGGCCTGACAGTGATGATTATTGCTTATGTAGAAATGCTAGCAATTCTGGAAAGAAAAATGTTTTTCTTGAATACAGAATCGGCTTGAGATTACTTACAGTGATTCAATAAATACAGGTTAAAAATCAATAGGTCACTAATGAAACAAACTTGGACTCCCCATATAAGGGAAGTAAATTAAGGTTCACTGATGGGTCAGCTGTAACTATAGGATCAGCTATTGTTTGAGACCCCTTAGAAGACTCTAACATACCTGTAATGAGCGTGTGTGATGCTCAATTAACATAGTACCACCTACCAAATGAATATGTATGATTTTTCCAAGAAATGTAATGCCTAAATCTAAGTGTGGACTATATAATTTTGTTTGAATGAAGCGTATGGCATGCATGCTGGGTGGAGCGATCCCCCACGCATCCAGTGCTGCAATAAAGGAATCTTCTCAGTGCTACATTGGTGTTGAGTTTTCTTATTCCCAATTCCAGTGACAACACCACTACTTTTAGTAGTTCTCTGTACTAAAGCAATAACCTCAAGAGGCGTACCACCTGGGGATGTGGCCTTGGCTTGTCAATGAATACAGGGAAAACAAGGCAACTTAACCAAAAGCCAGCATATGAAAACCCTGCAGTGAAGTCAGACCACAGAAAAGGCAAAAACATAATACTCTCAAAATAAGAAAAAAAAAAAAAAAAAAGAAAAACCAACCAACAACAATGACTACTTAAAGACAAATTTAAAGCTTTTACTCACAAAGTCATCTTCTCCTTCATTTAAGTTATAATTAGGCAACATAGCTCCTTCCATCGCGGAACTCTTGAATACACCTTTTATTTTGTTGCCTATTCTGCTGATTCCAAATGATTCTCCTCTCTTCTGTGTGGTCCTAGGATTACAGGAGCCAGAGTTCACAACACAAGGCATATTATTACACAGCTGCTAAGCAGGCCACTGCACTTCGTTTGCAGATAAGAGGAACAACTGTATAAACAAGTAGCCAATATATTTACAGTTCCACTTACACAGAAATTAATTCATGGCAAATCTGTTCTCTTATCGATCAGCAAAATTTCTTGATTACACTTCTAAGTGATAAGGGATTCTCATGTGCTTAACCATGAACAAACATTAACACTCTTATAATAGTACCCTAGTAATGCAGGACACAGAATAAACAATTAACTATGCAGAGCACTTCTGTTTTGACAGCAGAAACTGTGGTATTGCTACAGGTTTCATGTGACCAAGAAGGTCAGCAACTCTGTCCTTTTCCATGTACGCATATTTAAGTATTTATCCACTCTTGCCAAGTACTGTAAATGGTGTAGTTAGATGCATTTTTTAAAAAAAAAAAATAACCATCCCAGAATTTTACAAGCATGTATCATTTAAGATCGGTCTTGACTTTCAAGCATTAAGGACAGACAAGAGGAATGTGCAAGGCGCAAGACTGGGCGTGACAGAAAACAGATGCAACTGCCGAATCTTGGCTTGAAGAGCCAGTCTGACTGAAAGATGAAGACTTTTTAAAGTCTTGCCACTTAGGACGAAGCATCCAAAAAGCAACAAGGTATAGAAAAAGAAAGATAACAGGGCAGGAACCGCACTCCTTACTGAGAGAACAGATTTTATAGAGTTCTTACACCCTTAGACAAGGCCTGACAGTGAAGATTATTGCTTATGTAGAAATGCTAGTAATTCTGGAAAGAAAAATGTTTTTGTTGAATACAGAATCGGCTTGAGATTACTTACAGTGATTCAATAAATACAGTTGATAGGTGGGTTAAAAATCAATACGGTGAACTGCAGAATCAAAGACTCAAAAGAACTTTATAGACTACTGAGATTAAAAGCACAATTAGGATATTTTTTTGTCCTCTAAAGTACTAAGTGTTTCTTTTTCCTTTAAAACAAAGAATTATTAACTACTGAACAGTAGTATCAACAAAACAGCAGAAGAGACCAGCAGGTAAAGCATCTTCAACACCCATAAAAGCAGGCTGACAACATCAACTGCTGACTCAAAATGTGCATGTGCGTGTTACTAACAATCTTCCTGTTTATAATTTTACCCAGACTGTGTACATGACTAAAATTGCATAAGCAATCCACTGTTTCACAAGTGTTTGCTTTTTCCGTCTCATATTATCATCAGCTCCAAAGCAGACAAGCACCATCTATCTTACTTATCTCTGCCAAGCAAAAATAAGGTTGCTTGGCTGTTTGTATCCACATTTGAACAATTTAACCCAATTTTTAAACAACTTTTTCTACATGTTACTGTGCTGAACTGAACTTTTTCATATTGGGGACCTACCTGAATCTTGTTCAGGAGCTTAACACTGGGCTAGCAAAATACAAACCTTATTCAGACAAAAGCAGACAGCTTTTCTAGAAGGTTAATACTTCAGACCTCTGGCTTGACTCAAAGAAGTTTTCATTGCTCCTGTGAAAACTTGTGCAGTTTTCATAATTTTGATTAATTTGCACAAGCTCCAAGATTTGCTGAGTACTCCAGGGTCAGATCCGTTCTTGCCTGCACTGATCACGCTCCAGCTGAAGGCAGAATACAGCTCTGCCTGTAACTGCAGTACTGACAGTACTGAGCAGTACGGGGCCAGGACTCAGCCTCACAAGCTAGGAGCCACCCCTGCCCACCCCCGTGCTGAGCCCAAAGATTATGCCTAAGGAATACAGAGCAATCCTAAACTGGAAAAGGCATAAAGCGACAAACTGTGATGGGATTCTCTTCACAGGAAGACACAAATTCAGAACACACACTGGTAAATAAGAGGATACAGAGATACATGCTGAACAACATATGGAGAGAACGCAGGAGTGGTTTGGCACAAATCCTTGAGCAAGCATGCAGAGCACAAACCAGATTAGAAAAGCGAGGAAAAAAAATCTGTGGATATTAGAGATGGACAGACAAACAGAATGATAAAAATTTTGACGAAGCTGAGCGAGAAAAAAAGAAATACACAAAAAACCCTAATAGATTCACCAGCTAAGTAAAAATAGGTGAAAGAATATGGGGCAAAGCAGAAGGGAAGAGATGGTAATAGAATATGATCAAGTTCAAGGCATGAGGGAAGAAAGAGGAGAGGACATGGCCAGTTTAGAATAGAGACAAAGTTTTTCAAAGACCTGTCAACAAATATATGCACAAAACGCGCTGGAAAACGTATCCCACTCGCCCTAGTGCCGATTCATGTTACAGCGCTATTAGACTTTTCTTATTGTTAGCATTATTCTATCACTGCTTTCTTGGCAGGGTTTCGAGTGGAGAGTTTACAGGTTCCAATATTCCTGATGAAGGAGGTGACAAGAGGTTGGAATGCATTTTTCCTTTTTTTCCGCCCCCCCCCTCCCTTAAAACACTCCAGAAGTCGCACATACCCAACATTAAAAAATTACAATTATTGTTCACTGTACAGCTGGGAATTGCAGACCAAATATTGCGTTACTGCCACTGTGCCCTGTGGCATTCTGTAATCGTGCATGGTTGTGAAATAAATTTCCTACCTCACGAGGTTCCCTGCCTCATTCAGTGCACTAAACAGATCTTCACAAGTGATCAGCCACGGACATGCAGCTGAAGAATGCTTTTGTGAACCTCCGCGGGTCAAGAAGTACCAGACAAGTTGTTTCGGCTGACTGAAACCCCTACATCCAATTAGGAGAAATGCTGAGCGCATACAGCTGCACTTAAAAATCAATGAATGGCACTTATGCCTCAAGTACTCCTTGTTGCTCCACAGTCTAGCAAGTTATAACTCAATACACTGAACTGGCACATGAAAGATAAAAAGTGTCTGTATACCTGGATTCCTAACCTGTAAAATGAGGTTGATAAATTTCCCTCAAGACTCAAGAACAGTACAAGTAATATAAGTAATACTGATGCTCTAATAAATTCTAAAGAAAAGTCTATAATCAAAAAATTGTTTTCCAAGTTTGGATATCATGTATCTAAAGAGGCACACCAATAATGAGAAAACAAACCACTGAACAGCTATTAAAGCATTAATGAGTGATCACACACTACCTAGAGCGAATTATAAAAAATAGCACATGTTGTAATCAAACTTATAATAGTCAAGAAAAGCTGCAGAGAGAACTAATTTGGGGAACTGCTGGTTTTGAGTGCTTGATAGTATTCATAAAAAGGTTATATTTGCATGCAATGTTAGGCAACGATCATCCTGGACACAGCTGTGCAAGACAAAAAAAGCGGTTAAGTAGTAAAACCTTAAACTGGATCTGGAAATGTGACATGGTGTAAAGAAAATTTTGGAGCAGCTAGCAGTCACAGAAAAAAAACCCCAAACTTCAAGTTACACAAATCTATTTCAAAACTATTAGCAACAAATCGTTAACAGCAAACAATATTAACATACTGCAAACTTCTGAAGTTAGCAATCAACCAATTTCTAAACACTTGTGAAGAGGACATGAGTAGTAAAGCTTATCATGGGGAGAAATGCAGTTTAGTTCAGAGAAGACATTGACATGTTGTTTACAAATAAAATGGACAGTTATTTGCTGTTACAAAGGCCGTGTGATGCAGTGATGATAGATGCAGCGTAACTAACACACAACATTTATCAAGTGTTAGACAGACTTACCTGAAGTCATCCAAACTCAGGCTACTTCTGCAACAACAGGCACATAAATTACCTCAGAGCCCAGGAGAAAATGATGTTAAACCCGCCCCCCACACCCCACCCAAACAACAAAAACCAACCAAACAAGAAAACCCAACCAAATTTGGCAAGACCTATCCCAACAAAACTGAACAGGCTTCAAGCATCACAACAAGTTAATAAAACACGTGGTGCAATTAGGAGTTCTTGACCTAAAATCCTAGGAAAGTGAAATGCAAACGGTCCCTCCATGTTTCATCATCACAGCCTTGGCCTTTGTATTTAAAACCTCAGTTATTGAAACTTTCAGGTCTTCACTGACGTTCACCACAAGCAGCTACCAATTTACAGAGAACCGACTTTCTTAAAGTTACCTGTAGTGCCAACCAGGCAGCTAACTTTTTCTGTAACCTATGTTCAGAAGTCACGTAGGAATCTAGTTCATTCAGCCAATACAAAGAAAGGGCTGTGGACTTACTTTATGTGATAATACCATTCCCTACCCCCTCATATTAGATATAGTAAAAAACACTTCCCCCCCCCCCCCCCCCCCTTCTTCCTTTCTCATGGATTTTAAGAACCATCATGCATTTTTACATTCTACATAAGTTGGTACATGGAACCAATGCCTCTGCCAATGCTCAGCAATTCCAACCAAGACATTTAAATAGATGAACTGCAACACAGTCACCGCACACATGATTTTATCTCACTGACGCTCCTGAATTCTGGACAAACTGATAACGGATTGAAATACTCAAATTTTAGATTTTTGTTTTACAAGATGAACTGATGCTAGGGCATCTTACACTGTCTTTAGTCATGTTAACTGTGCAACTGGAAACATAACCCACCAAGTTGGAACTGATGGTGACAAACAATTACATTGCACACAACAGTTCAGAGACTTTAACTCTGTAGGTTTTACTCCTAACCACTCCTCAGAATTGTTAGTATCTTTTCTACTTGGTCCCTTACTTGAAAAATTGTTTTATTTGCATTGCTATCCCAATGATGAGAAATCACGATGTATTTATTTCAGTATGTGGTCATGGTGTACAGAAAAACAAGACAGATGTATAGCTATCCTGAAATCTGGGATTTTACATCGCATAACAGCTTTGCTTTTTTCGTTAAGACTTCCAACACAGAATATCTTTAAGTAATGTAGTAATGTATTATAAATACATAAATATGAGAGAGGGAGAGTGAATTCTTGTCCTCTCTTCTACACACCCAAAATTAAGTTGCTAGAACTGCAACTTAAAACATCAGTTTTCATTGGCCGCACACATTAAACATTAGGTGGAAAATACCAGTTACGGAGTTAAATGTTGACAACCACAGCTAGTTATCAAATTATCAGAATACCCTCAATGTGACTTCTTTACACTCCAGAAATACTTGTAACTTCTGATCTATTACCTTAGCAGTTTTCACAGCACATTACTTGTCCTATCTGTACACAAAAAGCCATGATTATTTTTTACAGTTCAAAGAAGTAATTCAAACCAGAAATTGCACAGATAGACACTTCCTCCTACTTTCCCACTTGTGTTTTCTAGAAACTGCTCTATAATTTTCTTTTCTTACAATAAGTGAAATCTTTCAACACATAACCCACACGTACATTCCACCAGGATTTCATATATATTACTTTATCTGACTTTTTAACCAGTAGTATCTATACAATATACACACAGTACCCCTTGCAAAGCATCAAAGATACGGAAAAAAACCCTAATCTATTTGCATATAAGTTCTCTCAACTGGAACTAATGCTAGAATAGGGAAGAGAAGGCAAGATAAGGTATGTGCATATGGATAACTTCTGGATTAATTCCATATGTAACCGTTTTTAAATTATTTCACACCCCCCCCACCCCCATCCTCCGGCAGTGACTGACTGTACCATATTCTGCAGAGGGAAACTCCAAAGCAGCAGGCAAAATGCTTGCAGACAGGACCTCTGATAAGACCTCTGCTTCATGGAAATAATCGCTGAGGCACCACTTCAGGACCATACAGTATCTCATATCGTACACCAGCATATATACTCAAGGCATTCAAACTGTTCTAAAATGTAAACCAGATACATTTTCAGTAATGGTAGGGATACTGTTTGAACGCCAGAGGAATACGTTGTAACAGTTTCCCAAACAAAGTTTATTTTGTAGCCAGAGATACATTTAAAAATCTCTAGGTAGAGACTGCCTGTAATTTCACCCTGTTTTGAAAAGTCAAGCACCAAGGAGGTGACTTAAATGTTTTTGCACTTTAACTGCATTTAAGAAGTGTATGACAGGATACTTTCAACCCTTGATAAGAATAATTTTAGGAAAGATACCACAAGGCCTATTTAGAGGTCTGGATGAAACCCTGTAGCCATCTTTGACAGCAAGCAGAGTGTGTTGTAAGGTCACCATTCCTAGCGGAGTATCACGCAGGCGAGAAATGCAGTTTGGTCTAGCTGCCCTCCATGCCTCTTTACTAAGGAAACAGAAGCTTGTCAGCACCAATCTGAGAAAGCACTACACCAAAGTGGAGTCCTGGATCTACAAGAACTATGACTACGTAATAGATGTCACCAATGGAGATACTTTCAAGAGAACGATCATGTAGTTTTTGAAGAACATCAGCAGAAGAGAAAGGGATCTCACAATAACACACTTCACAGTCAGCTGCAAATCAAGAGGGCTGCTGCTAGGTGTATCTCTGATGAAAGTAGAAGTTAAATAAATTGTCACTACTCCTCTAGAAAAGTAATCTAAGATGATAAACACCAGCATTTTCTCACCACCATGGATCTTATTTCACACCAAGAAAGAAAGTCTATCTAAATTAAAGACTGTCTCACTGAAGTTTTCCTTCTTTTGGCTAGACAGTAAGAGTAATTCAGTTGGGCTAGTCTATGACTGAGCCATCTAGCATAAAATGAAAGACAAGAAATTACGAGGCTTCAAGCTTACTCAGCCTAACGCCACCGTGGAAAATCACCCATCCATACCGCAGGAGATGCTCTTCTCCCCCACAGGCCCTAAGAAGCCTGAAGGTGGTCTCTAAGTATATAGCCCAAACCCAGAAACAAGGCTTCTGATGCTACATTTCTGCAATGAATGGGGCGAGCTGGGGGACAGAAAACACATTTGACCTAGGAGAAACGGCAAATCATCTTTGTTACAACAAGGGCAGATTCCCACTGTGTGACTGGATTGGTTAGACACAGGGTACACTGCACCTGCCCCTGTAAGAGCTGAAATCCAAGATGACACAGCTCTGCACCAACAAAATTGTATTTTATATATACAGTCAATTTTCTCACCACTTTATTTCCATGTTATCTTATTCTCACTGTACCTTTATTTTTCCCTTCCCCCTTCTCAAATGTTGAGGTCTATATCACATTTAGAATTCTTTAACGTAAACCACTTGAAAGCAAAAAGACACCGTGTATAATATTGTTTGCCCCTTCAGTAATTTGTCCATTAAAAAAAATAAAAGACCCCAAAATTGAGTCGTTAGTATCAGGCAGTAGCAAAATTCCTAGTTTAATATTTTGATGCTTTTAACTAAAAACCAAACACACTTAAAAGATTCTACCATACTTACCTGTTAAACCTCGAATTGCGTGTTGGTGACTCTGCTCCTCTTAAAAGGTGTCTGAAGTACTACAACAGATAAACAAGGTATCAAAGAAAACACTGGACAAACTGAGGTAAGGGCTACTATGTAACGACATTGCATATTCAGGAAACAAAACAAAAAGCAAGGTGACCATAACCTAGCTCTTAGAATGTTCATTCGGAAAAGGGCAGACCAAATTTGCAATACATGCTCCCAGGACTACTTATTTTACTTTACGTAGTCTTGAGGTTGACAAATGAAAACCAAAACAGAAATAAAACTAAAATCAAGTACCAAAATCCATGTCTTTTCCTTGTTAGAAAAATACAATTAAAAAAATCAAGCATTTGAAGCCTTATAACTATTTCTTAGAAATACACTTTATTAAGAATAGTGCCAAGTAAGGTTAAGTACCTATTCCCAGGACAAGTCAATGTATTCTGCCCCAAAATAATGCGAGAAGTTTAACATATGCAACCTGATTTACATACACAAACACTAAAACAGACAAGAATTGACTCACTCCTGAGTGTTTCCTATTAGAAGGCCTTAGGCAGCTTAGGCAGTGTGGGGAATTATTTATACATATATATATAGATTTACATAAGAGTGTGTGTGTGTATATATATATATACATAAAAATACATATATATAATATTTATATGTATTATTTAATTTTTTAAAAAAACTTGCATTCAGTACGCAGTCACAGAGCAATCTTAAAATACCTAGTAAATTGCTTTGAATGACCTTCCTGAAAGCAGAGACCTTACTTTTAGCTGCTGGGATGCATAACACTGAAAGTACCTAATACAACCTTTGTACCTTTCTTTACTTTTAAAAATACAATGATGCTTAAAGAAAGAGATTCCTGATAGTGTTGTATATCCATCACGCAAATTACTTTTGCATTGAATCTGCAATCATAAAAGAAGGGGTGGAGAGGATTTTGTAATAGTAGTAATATACAAAAATTGTTACATCAAAAAATGAAGGGTGTTTTTTCATTCTGTGTTGAACTAAAATACGTTCAATTTTCATACTGAGACTGGTCCCACCCCTGGAATGTTAAATAAAGTGGAAAACAAAGACAGATTTTTAAGTTCCACATGCACATGACTTGTAAATAAGGTATCCTAAAACAAATACAATCTTACTTCTAAGACTACTCTTCACATCTTTCACACTTACCTCATCACTGTGACAGAACATAGGAGTAAAAACATTCTCAAGCAGAGAAAGAACATGCTCATAAGCTTCAAAAAGACACCTCATGGTTTGAAGTTTCACAACGTCCATATAGGGACCTTCAGCAACTATAAAAAAAATTTATAAAGACATATATAGGCATATAAAGTTGAGGGGGGTTTCTGGTCTTAGTTTGTGATTGTTTTGCTAACTGCTGTAAGTCTGACAAAAATAGAAATAAACTGACAAACAAGGCTTAAGCACAATATAACAAGGGGGTAATAATTTTTCAAACTATGGCAAAAGTAAAGGTTGATCATATTTAGATGAATTAGTCTTCACTTTATTAAAGAATGCTGTTTAAATTCCAGTGTAAATTATTCCTTTCAAATTCAAACTTACTTCTTTGAATCTCTTCCACAATAAAAGGATCAAATCTGATTTTGTCAATGCTTTCATCCAAGCAGTAAGTTTTGTAAATTTTCTGTACTTCCTCATGAAGAGACATCTTCTCAGTATCTGATAGTTCTGGTCGCAAAATTCGGTCATTGAATTCCTCTGAGAAGTAAAGAAAATGTAGTTGTTGATCAACTTGGCAAACAAATAGCATCAACCCATTTTCCAGGAGATACAGTAATTTGCAAAACTTTAAAATGAAGAAACATAAGACATCTCAAAATCTCAAGTAATGAGGTAGCTACCTTATTAACTGTAATCCAGATTTGTTCATAAAGTTGTTACTGAAAATCTATTGCAATTAAAACTAAACATCCCTTACCACAGTAAGGATAAATCCATGAAGTTCTTCCTGAATCAGAAGAATGATCTTTTTCTTCCCAAATTACTAAACTGTAAATTGTCGTTTTCTTTTAGCATGATTTCCAGTTCATGCTAAACACACATGGAGCCCCAGCAGCCCTTTATACCAGTCATCTGCCCATACTATTTCATTCCTAAGACCCAATCCATCATAATATTTTTAATATCTTTAGTATCAGACTAACTTGAAAATGAACTTCCCCTGGCAAAATAAAAATTCTATTCAGCACAATTATTGTGCAATCCTACTCGATTTATTGGCCCATCCTGTTAACAGCGTGATTACTGGCCGGAAAGAGGGAAAATCAGGTCGTGTTCGAGCATTTGATTAATTTTTCAAGTAATAGACAAAAATAAACTTAACCTAGAGAAAATCTACCTAGATCATTCTGGATTTTTCTGGTGGGATTTTTTTGGGGTTTTTTTTTTGGGGGGGGGTTTATTTCCCTCAGTAAGTGATTCTTAGCCAAAATATTTCTATCAAGTGAAGAACGAACTACAGTAGACAGTTTGAGACAGCGTAACTTGAGAGACCTAAATGACATTCATTGTTTTATAAGCTAATACACAGGTTTGCCACTTATGAGAATGCAGGAGAAGTTTAGAAGAAAGAAAATTTTCATGTCTACCCCCAAAAAACCATTGATCATGGGCAACAGCCACATTCCGAGTAGCCCTCCTGCTGGAGGGAAGCAGCTCTAGAGAACTCTGGAAGGGTCAGTGTAGAACCCCCCTGAAAGTACCACCAGCACTGAACAGGCCGTTGCTTTGTTGGATTTTTGGTGAGGATAGGAGCTTTCTGACAAAAAGCCAACATGTTTGGAAGGATTATTAATGCATAAAAAGCACAGAGATTATTTATATTTCTCTTATGTAATGACTAATGATTTCTACAGTATTTTAGGAGATGAAAGTTTGTTGAATGTATTTGACATCTTTCTGGTGTATGTAGGGGCTTGGAAATGAAGACAAACCCATTATTTCCTACGCAACATGGAAATACTTGCTTACTAAAAGCAAAAACCAACATTATTTTGGTAAGCCAGCTGACAAAAAAAACCTTGAGATGAACCATTCTAACTTACAGAACTTTCACAGAAAACCTTACTATTATAAAGTAGAAAGCTTTTAAAACATTTGTGTAATGGTAAATCCAATTACACGCTTCATAAGCAAGATACAAGTTACTGAATAGAAGGTTTTAACACCTTTAATGTTTCTGTTCTTTACAGAAATCAGACTTTAAAAGCTAGAAGAACACGAGAAGCATTTCATGATGAACAGATAATTTCAGAAATAACCACCATAACTACATATTAAAAAGAATCATTTGTACTTTGTATCAGTGGCCAGAATTCTTTTCTTTTCTATTTTCTAATATTCTGTTCTAATATTTAGAATATTTCTAAAATATTCTGCTTTAAAACAAACGGCTTCTACCAAAACCCAGAAATATAAATAAGGCCTACAGTCCACACCAGCATTAGCATTGCCAAGATTAGTATTCAAGAATCAGGACATATTAAAGTAAAGCGAACGCAGATTTGAAAAGGTTAACATTGCTTAACAATGCTGCCTAGTTCTGAGACTGAATATTCACTTCAACATGCAAATGCTTAAAGCTTTTAAAGATCATGAAATACACCTCAGCACACGTACGCAATCTTACCTACAGTCAGGCAGAACTGCAGCACATGGACTGCCCCTTCCTGTTTCAGGAAGTTCATAAACCGAAATAAAAGGTCTTGCTGATCTCTGATCTCCTTTAGCTCCAGTTTCAGTACCTTAGTAAGTCAAAAAATGCAGTCAGCCAATTTTCAAAGTTTCAGTGAGTACATAAATAATGCAAGGAGTTTTAGAACAAAAACATTTATCCAAAGAAGGAAAGGAAATAAATGTTGCCTTTGCTTACAGATGGCTTTTTATTTCTTGGTTCTGCAAATTTCTGAAGGAATGGAACCAATGAAGAAGTAGGTTCAGTTGCTTTCTCAGGCTGCAGAAAAAAACGTCAAGAGACAATTGGGCAAGAAAGCTTCCTTAAAGGGGGAACAAATTACTACTGTTTTAACTTTGTCAATACTCACTGGACTATCATCAATGAAGATCAGCAGCAAATGGTTGACAGTGTCCTGCAGGAAAACAATACAAAATTTAATATTAAAGAAACTCAACAAATCAGATGAAAATCATTTCACCACTACATTATGCCTAAGTATAAACCTGTGAGTTTATTAATGCTTTAAAAAACCAAAGCCTGGCAACGCATGTTTCAGAATTGAGCTTTCACAGTCTCCCTAAATATTTACAAGTCAGGGAATTTCTGAAGAGATCTGCACAGAAACATCCTTTACCCAGTGGAGGAAAGCTCTAGTAAATATTTTTACTATTAGTGCAGATCTAATGAATTACTAATACTTTCACAGATACAGTACTTTCTGTTCGCAGCTAGGCAATACCTTCAAAAAGTATTGGAATTTGCCTATTAAAATACATGCATAAATAAAATCAAAGATGGCAGCGTTCTCCCTTTAGAAATAAATGCCATCTTATTTGCAGAATTAAGGACAAAAGAATTTATTTCAATAAAGCTGCAAAAAAGGCTGGTTTACTTAGACTGCTATAAAGCTACATACAGCTAGAGTTCAAGTAATTGAGTTCTTGTTTAAATGTAGCTATAGCAATTTGAAGGTGCTTATACTAGCACAGCATTTTCCCATTTGACAGGAATTATAGTCCTTCATTAAAAATGCATTCTTAAGAGATCATTCCAATACTGTATTTTAAGTTAGTTCAGCCAGTTAAGCACTCAAACTGGTTATAATGAACAAACAAAAAAGTTGGCCGCAAGATTTTTTCCTTTTACCCAGTAAGAATGCACAGCACTAAAGTCATCGTGCATCATTTGCTTTACCACAACATACTTAGTAGGAAAACAGTAATACTGAATAAATTAAGATTATTCCTGCGCTCTGAAGTCTTACAGGATCAGCTAAAAAATCCATTGAGGGAAGGAAAACAGAACCAGGCAGAATCTCTCTTATCAGAAGAGCCAGGGATCTGAAAAGAAAAAAAAAAAAGAAAAAAAAAAAAAAAAGAAGAAAAAAATCAGAACCAATGCTAGATTACATAATTTTCTAAGACAAGTTTCCAATGTTGTTACATTTTACTGGGAAATATTTTAGTATTTAATAATAGCTTAAGCGTGCTATTTTTAAGACCAATCAAAAACTCATAAGCAAAGGGATAAGAAGGGATGAGGAGGATAACTTTGGAGTTCATTCTTTCACTCCCCAAAATTACTGTATTACATAGTGTACAGATACTTTAAAGAATAAAATTTAAATATTTCTATACCTGCACTCTGTTGACTTTGGGGGCAAAATATAAGGAAACAGAAGTTCAGTAAGTTTTCTTAAGTAGTGAAGCTCATCTCTTCGGCTTCTCAAAGCAACATGGAGTTCTGGTCCATATTCTTCTAAAGCAGCTTGCTGCAAAAATTCTGCATTTTTTACTGCAAGTAAAAGAAGTAGTATTACAAGTTGTTTCAGCTTTTTTCTCATTGTGACATAAGAGACGATTGCTCTTCATTTGAGCTAAAAAGTTAATACTTTTAGTACATATACAACTGCCAAAAAGGGATACAATGTCTTTGAAGCCTGGCTATGTAAAAATAAAACCTCACACTGAAATAAGAATTCCTTCACCAAACAATTGCAGTTTGCATGGTTTCCAGAATGTTTTCTCATTTACAATTACTGAAGAACTCAACATCTTGATTTTTCTAAAAAACTGCTTTGCCCAAAGTCTGCCTCTATTTGCTTTTTCCCTGACCTCCTTCACAGTCCCCCTTTCATTTGGCTTCTACATAACTGACCAGCCTACAACACAATTTGAAACCAGCTGCAACTTTTACTCCATCCTGTTACATATCTGTTCCCTGCTTAGAACATTTAGAAACAAATGTGAATGAACATGTTTTAAACACAGTGTAAATCAAACCAAAACCAGTACAAGGACCTCCAAGAGTGCTGCTTACAAGTAGCTGTATGGAGTTGAAAGAATACCTGCTTTATCACATTAAAAACTATACATATTAATTAGAAGCAACAACATTGTATTCCTTCAAGTCACTTCAAAGGCAAGAACTGAGCTGTAATAAATCACACCTAGCTGCAATCCGGCACAGCCTCGTGCCAAGAGCCACACTAAGCACTGGTCAGACACAAAATACATACCTGTTACCTAGAAGGTTAAAGCTTGTTTCCAGAATATTGAATTTAGTGCAGAAGCCTGCTAGCTTGTCCTTCACAGCCAAGAACAAGTGGTATCAGCTGATATGGGGGATGCAGGGATGTATATTGCCTGATAAATCTGCCTAGTTGGTGCCACTAACAGCAGAGAGGAGGAATGTGTTCTCTGGCCAGAACAGGTAATGAATCATGGAGGTGTCTGTGCAAACAGCGAGGAATTACTAAAAGACGTACAGGTACCAAGAGTAGGATAAAAGGAAATGCCCCCTAAAGCAATCATTTGAAAAAGGATTGAGAAAAACAAACAGAAAAGGCGAGGCTCAACTGGCAACCAAAGCAAGGTCTGAAAGCTGCCTCGGAACGATGTATTATGGTGGCTGGTTTCGCAACCTTTACTAGAAAGAACCACTAAAAGTTACTTTCAGCTGCTACTTCACCTATCTGCCCTCGGGGAACAAGCCTATTCCTTTAGAACACTGAAGAAAATGGCTATATTTTCAACGCTGTACATTTAAGATACAGTTCTTTGCTGCTACAGAGAAGTGTTTCCAACTCCTCAGTAGAAATCAAAGGAAATACGAAATCTGGCATCTTCAGCACTGCAAGATAATCTATTATCTTGAAATTGCTGTTGCACCACCGAAGACATCTAACATGATCACACTATGTCTCATAATTCATGTTATTCATTACCACAGAACCAATGGCTTATATTTATGGATATCAAGCAGACATTTTGAGGGAATGGAAGAAAGTTCATGACTCCAGTTAAAGTAAACATCTATGCTTAAAACGAAACCACATTTAGTGGATACAGCCATTTAGTGGAACACAGCCAGTGAAAAAAAAATAAAGGTAACTATTTTCCAACAGGAAGCATTGGAAGTATTCTTTTATAAGCAAATATTTTCCAAATATTCCTTCAGTGTGAAGTTTTAATATAATTTTTACATTAGGCTTGTGAAGATATTTTGGGGGGGATAATAATTAAACATGCTACTGCTCAAAGTCTCTCTGTGACTTATAAACCTAACTTTTCAATGTACTGAAGAACTCCACTGTTCATGTTAGCGTACAGATGGCAAAATCATTGTAGCTATGGAGTTACAGTTACAATACAGTTCATGGACATGCAAATCCTTTCATCTATAATTGCTCATCTGGAATATAGAGGAAAAACTTCAAGAAGCTTTGTTAAATGATCTTGATCGCCCTGAATAAACAAAAACCACATTCCTGTTTACTATACAGAGAAAGAAATTTAGTATTTTCAACGTGGGGAAATGAAAATCAAAACTGAGAGATTTATTTGTAGTGTAACTTTTTCCCTATTTGTCTTTGCAACCTCCAGAAGAAAAATGCAAAAAGATCACTTTTTTTAAAAAAAAAAAAAAAAGACAAGGCAGCGAGGATGCAAAGATTTAGCAAATATAGTAACAAACACGCGTAAAGAAACATTTACACTTACCCTTTGAAACTGACAAGATATTAAGTCTTTACATTACCTTTCTGCCTGGCTTTGGCTATCACTTCAATGTGTTTCATCGCTGCCTTGAGCATTTTCTTTGTCACAACAGTTGGAATATCCACCTAAAGAACAGTTTTAAAATAAACCCAGAATTGTTCTAGGGTTTTTTGCTCAAATTTATTACAGACAACTATCAAACATATTAATTTGCTTATATGTCCCCATTCTAACCATAAAATGAACCCTTAAGAAACAACACATTAATTCTCTCATGAACTGACAGTAGTTCATTCTTCTGGGCAAAGCATATAACATCATGTAGAACTAAATGCCATAAATAATAGTGTTAACACATTTATTGTCAGCTTGTTCCCATTATGATTCTTCCATTGCAATAATTATAGTAATGCAGCTTGATTTCCAAGTCACAGTATACGAAACTTTGCTCCACATGAAGATCTGACCACCAACAAAAGCAAGTTAACAATGTTCTGCTTCTAGTACTTGTATACCTTAACCCTCAGCAATCCCTCAGCAATCATGTCCACAAGGAATAAAAGCTAAGTGAAACCTTCCTCTCTATAAGCAGAAAAAAAGTCACAGCTCAGGTAATGACAGAACCAAAAGAAAATTTGAGTTACTGAATCAAGGTGACTGTTAATGTCAATGACACCACGTGAATCAAAAAAAAAGCACGTATGATTTAATCAAGGATTGTATTAGAGTCCTGCATTTATGCTTTCCTTGATGGCTATGAAAATGAAAGGAAAATCACAGAACAATTTAGGCACAAACGGACCTCAGGACCTCCACAGGTCAAACGTTCCAGCCCCAACCATCTTGGTGGCCCCTTGGTTGAACTTGCTCCACTCTACTAATGTCTCTTTTGTAATGGGGAGCCCAAAACTGGGCTCCTAGATGCTGTCCAAAGACCATCAACTAAAGGCAGATAATCACTTTCCCTGATCAGTTGGCTCTGCTCCTGTTAATACAGCCCAGGATGCTCTATTAACAGTACACACTGCTGGCTCGTGCTCAGCTTACTGTCTACCATGGGGCCACGTCCTTTGCAGCAGAGCTTCTCTCCACAGCCACCCAGTCCCCAGGCTTTACAGTTTCAAGGGATTCTGCTTTATCAGTTGCCGTAGTTTCCACAGAAACTTATCTAGAAACTGACTCAACACTTTGCACGCCCTTTATTTCAAGCAAGAGCCAAAGAGGTTTCAGAGAAGCAGAAACATAGTTGCAAATGCTCAAAATTTAAGATTTCCAAACAAGTTTCTTTCCTAATGGGTTTGTCTCTCCCCAGTATTAAGTCAAACAAAGACCTGAAGTAATGAAACAGAAGCATAAAAGTGCTTTTTCCCAGTCGAGGACAGAACTGTAATTGCCAAGGCCCCACCAGAGCCGACAGAAAAGTTGGTTGTTTATTCAGTTGTGCAAGGAGAATAGCACACTGCCCTGTAACGCTGCAGTTGCACAGCTATGACCTGACCTGGCCAGCCCAGCCAAGCTAGTACAAGCAGCTAGAACTCCTGTAACTAAATTAAGGTCAGCTCCTATTTACAAGCAAGAAAGTCGGAGCTTCTGCTCATCAGTGGAAAACCCTGTCCTTTTAGACTCGCATTTCAACAGTAATTTCAATCAATCAGGAGTTTCCTACAGAACATAGGGACAGGGGAGTGTTTATTCCTGCAGAGGCGAGTCAAAAAGCACAGCAAGCAAACTGTTACCGACACTTTTAGTAGATAAAACCAACTTTTGACAAAAATTTCAACCAGATGCAGGTCTACCCACATCATACAAAGGGACACCTTCACTTCCCTTCAAAACCTATAAGCAACCCAGAAATGGCCACAATAAGGAAATTCCACATTGAGGCAGGGGGGGTATTTCAAGAGCTAACTAGTCTGAAGTGCTGGTCACTTTGTTCAGCAACCGTGTCCCGACAAACCCACCTAAGCAGCCCTAAACAGAAAACAAAGAAAACAAAGGAATTCATAGAAGATTATTTGTCGAAAAGATCCAAGCTATAACTGAAAAAAAAAAAAAAAAAAAGGAAAAAAGTCTGGTTTTCCTTACACATAGTAGTTCCTGAATTTACAAATTTTGTCTATTAGCTAGAACTATCGCTTTCAAGCACTTAATAACAAATCCAAATTGAAAGAGTGCTATTTGGCAAAGGTATAAGACTATTTTATTGTGCAATCGGTGATTAATTTCTTCTCAGGTGAGGCTATAAAGGACATTGTATCAGAGCTAGAAGGCTACAAAGCATTCTATCTTTTCAGTTAACTACTGAAATTTTAAACTAGGATTCCTAAAACGACAAAAAATTAGTATTTTATTTGCAATGTGTGTATCAACTCTGACTTCCACACATTTTCAGTAGTACATGCTTCACAGCTATTAAGGCTGTCGGAATCTGTATGTGGGCATGTGTACACACAGAAACACTTGTTCAGCAGGAAAAAAAGGTATGAGCTGAAAAATATAGCATAGCATAAGCAACCATGCTCCCCTAAATGGCTGAGCATGCCAAGTTTCAATTTTGTTCCAAAACACAAAGTTAATATGAGTATCTTTTTGCCTGAGATACTTGTATCACTTCACACAAAGAGACAGAATTAATTATATTATTCTGTAGGATATATACAAATAAATCCAAACATTTGTAGAGAGAAATGCATTTCTGTGATAATCTTTATTTTGTAGTTCCTCTGACTGTGCTTAATATGTGTATATGTTTTAAGGTTTTTTGCACATATTGTCTACCCAGATACATAGAACTGAAGACATTACATTTAATTAATTACTGTCCAAGGCAAATATGGTAAATTAACACTACTTAAAGATGCTATAGCTGATCTGAGATAACACCAGTAATATCTTATTACCTGATCAATAGAGGAGACATCATAATTTTCTGAATCAACAATGGATCTACTAACAATGCAACTAATACCCACACGTATTAAAACTCAAAATTAAATTTCAAGACCTTGCTCTAGATTTTCACTTTGAAAGATTTACTCCACTTTCATACCTCCATATAATGTCTGTGTTACACGGACATTTCCTAACCTTCTCCCATATTCACTTTAGAAAAGCAACATGCTTGAGTTAGAGTAAACAAGAAAGTCATCTGGATTTGATATACAACAAGGACAGAATCAGGCTGTTAATCAGTTATGACAGAGTACATGTACAACTTGTAGGTCAGGAAACATTGCTGTTACTAAGGAGGGGGGGGGGGGGGGGAAAAAGACATATTTATGGTAGTTGCTCCAACAATGGAGCCAGCACTGAATAAATCTGGAAACTGAGTAACTCTTCTGGCTTAGAACAGCCAGAAAGCTGGCTTGAAGCACTCTACCAGAAAAGAGAGTACATATGTTAATATATTAAACACAGCGAATAAAAAAGTTGAATCTTTTAGTCTTCAGAATGTTTTTTACGAACTACATTAATAACAGAATGATACCTGTTTTAATTCTGATACTCTTTATAGACAATGTAAGGACCTTGTCTGCATTTAAACAAGTCAAGCAAGCAGAAGCTATGAGATGGGTACACTGCTAACCATTTTCTAACAGTTCTTTTTCAATAATTGTCAAAATCTTTTCCACTTTGATTAAGTCATTAGAAGACAGCTAAAAGATCATTCCAAGGTTTTAACAATGCCTTGCACTGGTGTAAAAAAATATATCCATTTGCTAGAATCACATAATGGTTTGGGTTGCAAGGGTCCTTCAAAGATCACCTAGTCCAACCCCCCGCCGTGGGCAAGGACATCTTTCATTAGATCAGGCTGCGCAAAGCCCCATCCAACCAGATATTAAACACTTCCACTGATGAACCTTCAAAGATGGTTAAATAACCAAGAATGGGATAAGCTCCAGAATGAGGTAATGAAGACCGCAAAAAAGACAATTCAGTGGAAACTGCCTATACTCTCTGTAAGACTGACTTTGGAATCAGCATTTAAAAAAAAATTGAAGAACTCTCTACATATGGACATCAGTTATTTCTCATGGAAAACCAACATTAATACCTTTAAGTCACCTTACCTTGTGAATTCTCCGAACTAACACAGATGCAAAAAACCGCAGCGTGCCTCTCAGTTCATCCACTGAGGATTCATCATCAGTAATATTTCTGCAGTGTTGTAAGAAAACAGAATAAAATACATATAATCCAACTACAGCACATTTGGCACTACTTAAGGCTAGAATAAAAACATCGACTGTTCTCAAGAGTGTTCAATGGGCATTAACTGAAATGAAAGCTACAAAGTGTGGACAGAGAGTGAGCAGTCCTCTGAGTAAAATACACAGCAATCCCATCATGCTTGGGCACATAACAATGGCTTAAGAAATACATCAGTAAACTGGAATTATATAGCAATTCCTGCTCTACTATACTGTCTGCATGATTTTGACTGAGTAAAATCTAACTTATTTTCCGCACATGCGATTGTTTCCTAGTTCAGTAACACAAAGTGAAACTGAATTAGTATCAACAAAGCTTTTGGAATAAGAGTACTGCAAGCACTTACCCCAGTCAAGGCAGTCAAAATTAGATTTTCCATATTGCATACTACAAGACCTTCTGTACTCTGAGATTTCAAATAATTTTCCTTTGTTTAAGTAGAAATCCGGCTTTGTTAACTTCTTTTAAATTTTACTATAAAATTGGTAATTTCTCATGTAGCTTTTAATGAAATAGGTACATCCCTCATGTTTCAACTCTGCCTCTTCCAATAAAAAACTTGCATTGCTATTTTTTCAACAAGTTCTAATACTTAGATGCTATTTAATACAATAACATTCTCTCTTCTAAATATAAAATTGGGCCTATTTCTGGTCTAAACAGAGACTGCCATTTTTTAGAAAAGAAAAGAAAGCACAGTGCAGGAAACCAACAAATGACAGACTTTTTTTTTTTTTTTTTTTTAGTTGATCTACTTTTGATATAGCATGATATGTGAAACCATCAATTACAAAGAAAACAAAACAAAAACCTCAACCTATAGCTGCTTGGAACAGAATTGTAATTACTTAACATGGTTGCTGCTTGGAAACAAAGTAATAAAGAAGAATTGAAACAGATTCCCAAACACCTAAGACAAAATATCATCTAAACTTTTCATCTGGCTTGCCAGTTTCCATCTGCTGCAACAGTCTGCTTAGTGGAAAATCATAGCAAAAATACTTAAAAGTTGATTCAGGAATAAAAATACCTAACTCCTCATCTTTTTTGGAAAACTGAATGAAAATGGGAAACACACTAAGTCTTAGATGCAGAAACTGCAACTAAACCGAGTGGAAAAAAGAGACCGTGATAACAGCATTCCACAAATGCAACTGGAAGAGTAAAAATCTACCGGCATTTAAGCATATATGGACATTAGAGTACGACTATCAGTAAAACTGCAGCATAACAGCTGCGTAATAACACAACAAAGAAACTTACATCCTGCTTTCACAGTTTTAGTAATAAAATTTTGCATGTTTAGTAAACGCAAATATCTGCTTTAAAAAAATATCATTACAAGCAACAACAGTACATTTGAAAAATAAAAATGTTATGCCTGTAACATCATGTGATATTACTCATAATCTGATTTTTTAAAGCAATATTAGCCTGGGTTATATAGCATTTCAACCAGTGACCTGACGATCAAAGTATACAACTAATTGCATGAAAAAGCACCTCAAAGAAAGCAGTCTGGCGTAAGGAATACAACCATCCTCCAACAGCTAATCACATGCAGATAAGAATACTGTAGGGGAAGGTTTGCTTTAAGATCAGCAGCTGACATTTTGTAAGCAATATGCTTCACAAATACCCACATTGTCAAAGGAAGCCAAGGGATTAGCAAACAGATTGTATGATTGTGTTACTAGTATTTGACAGACAACAAGATACACAAAGTAATTTGGATCAAGAAGTTGTTATTTTCTTGGCCCTTGGATAACCAGTATCTTGGCTAATTCTACTTGGACATGACTTGATGCCACGTACTTTCACAATGTGCCGTAGGTTTGCAGACATTCTTTTAATCATCAGCAGACTGATGACTGGTGAAAAAAAAATAAAGAACCTGAAAAATCTCAAATCCCTAGCGACACAGTGGGAGGTCCAAAGTACTCACTTGGAAACATTGTAAAAATTAACTGCATTTTCCCAAAAATTGAGGAAAAACTTAAAAACATAACTGTCAGTGTAACGGAGAGATTTGCTAAAATAAAAAGTCTCAGTCTGTTAATTGTAAACAGTTACTGAGTCCAATGTCTGAAAAGAGATACACCCAGCTGCTATTGCATACAAAATCTTATGGCATCTACTGATAAATGAAAGCCATGCACAAATAGCAAAGGGATTTTTTCCCCTCTGTGTGTCAAGTATTTCTTAGAAAATTTGGCCAACTCCTATCAAAAAGATGAAGAAAATAAGTTGCAAGCCGATAAAACTGTAAAGCTATGGTTTGTAACTCAACAAAAATCCTGATTTTTTGTTGCATTTAAAATAGAAGCAGCGCCATATGTGAAAACACTGGTTTCAGTCACTATCAAAGAAAAAATGTTTTCATAGTAACGTATTACAAAAACGTGGTAATCACTGGATTCTAACCTAGTCTGAGAGAACTGGAGTCACAGTAGCATCAATGACCAAAAAAATGCAGTAAAGCACAGAGCAACTCATTCAAACTTCAAACTCTCCTATTCAAAATGAGCTTGGTATAAGCAAGGTATATACAGTATAAGCAGCAGTCTCAGACCAGTGTTTTGTAACTCTACAAACTTGCATTACTTACAATTATGCTCTATTCTTCTCACATAGTTGAAAAAAAATCTTAACACAAATATTTCAACATAACCAGTATAAATACTTTGAAAAATACCAAACAAAAAAATGCACACAGGTCTACCTATTTCAGTGGATTTCAAGTACTAATCTTCACTCCCCTAAACTGATCCAAGTTTAGGGACGTTTGCCTCTAAATTTTAACCAGCTAATAAAATATTACAAATTCTTACACAGTTTATTAATGGAAAAAAAAAAAAAACAGACCACAGCTTTCCCCTGCTTGCAGCACTTTATTTCCCAAGCAACAAATCCATGATTTTATCTTGTAATATACACGTCTGGTAAGTGTTACACTTCCTGGGGTTCCAAGTGACATACATCATGTTACCTCTCTAACGTCCAGAGTGTGCAAGGTGCTGCAAGACAGCATCAGCTGGCAGGGCACAATAAAAAAAAGAGAGAGGGGTAGCTTCTGCACAAATGCCTTCACTTGAAAGGGAGGCAGCTAGCATAAGGATTTATGCCCAGACTTTTCTGCAAGTGAAAGCAGCAAACTGTTTTACCAGCCTAGTCTGGCAAGTCTGAATTGCCTGCTGGTGGTTACCCACACTGATACGTAAGGGTAGTCTGGATGCAAAGGCTTCTGATTTGGCTCTGTGAAAAGTTATCTAAAGTCAGTAAGGTTTGTTAGCTCAGGAGAAACATTCCATGAATGCAAGAGTTCTTTCTCCAGGGTGAGCTGAGCTATGCAAACAGTGTAGGTACACCTAAGCAGAAGACGTCAGAACTCACATGCTCTATGAGACAGACCTCAAACGGCCACACACAAACAGTTCAAGCCTCCCTGCACGACTGTCGCTGGAAATACAGGAAAGCACAGAAACACCTAAATGTCTAGAGGGAGTGAAACCAGATCTGACACTACTACTGTTACACTGAAACCAGCAAGCCTTCCAGGACCAAGTTGTGTCCTGCAGAACTGCATTATAGCTCGCTGAACTCCCAATACTTCAGGTTCATGGAAAGCTTATTAGATCTGATCAGCACGGTGTGAATTTATGGAGCCAGTTCAAAATCCAGAGGTACAGCCACGTAAAACTAGAGATAGTGTAGGAGCATCTATACAGCTCACCTGAGGGCAAAACAGAGCAGAACCTAGGCTGGCTAGCTGCATAACAATGATGTTTTGCACTGCCTATTACTGTCCCCACCATACAATGTATTCCAGACTTCCACTGTCTTGAGCATCAGAGATGTAAGTAATATGTGGAATTCAAGTTTCCTTGTCAGTCCAAAACAAAGACACTGAAGACACCTTCCACCAGCCAAAACCACCTAATGTCAAATTATGAAATACAAAAGTTGGTTCCCTTACATTTGTTACTTTATCAAACAGCTCAATGGAACACACTCTAGTCTTCTCTATTTGAAAGCTAAAAACCTTGAATTTTTCAACTTGATCATTCACAATACACGGTGCTAAAGCTCCCTCTGCTGTTTGCGTAGGCAGTTAAGTTTTATACTTCGGAGTATTAATCATATAAAGGTAGACACGAGAGATGCAGTTATCAGCCACAATTAAAAACCAATCAGGCAAAATCATCTGCCCAGAAAGTTTTAGATCCCAGAGAGACAGAAAAAAACAGCGTAAAAGAAAAAAAAAAAGTTGCAATTTCTTTTAGCACAAAACTAAACGTTTCCATCCAATGAAAAAAGTCAAAGTCAGAATTAAGGCAAAATTGTGTTTTAACACATTAATGCCAAGCACAATCAAGTAAAAATATTTTTTGTATCTTCTTGCAAAGCATTCTGAAACACTAATTAATATTAAAGGAACAAGGCAAAAAAACCAAAAAAGAATTAGCACAAGTTTTCCTTTATACACTGTTTTAAAGTTATTTACACAGTACTACTCTATTCAGCTCAGCGTAACCACTCACATCAGATGTTCTGCAAGAAGATGGCCACAACGTGTTCAAAACACCTTCTCTGTATTAATCAAAAGTGGAATTTTTGTTTTCAAAAAATTGTAAAGTGATTTTTATTTTTTTTTTAAGCAATATGAAAGATCAGTATGCTTCTATCTGGAAATAAATTTGGGGGGGGGGGGGTGTCTGAGCTTTTACACAAATTTTAATAAAGCCATATGTACTTCTGAGTTATCAGAAAATTAACATATAAAAATGAATAATCTAAAAGTGGTTTCAGGATGAAATAAAATTTCAGAACCACCTCTACCATGCCCAAATTATTACAAGACCTGTTGTTCTACTCTGCTAAGAGACAATAAAATGGTGAAACTGTAGCACTTAAAAGTATGCTTTATATATGCACTTTTACTAAAGAAACAGAAATGTTTATTTTCAGGTGACTATTTCTTAAACAGTTTGACAAATATTTGAGAGTCAAAACCAGTTAACTTTTAGGTAAAGCTCATACCTGTACCATGGATAAATAAAGTTTTCCAGCACCAACTCAAGCACCTGTGCAGAACAAAGACAACCACATTACAAAACAAATTACCATAAATCCTTGTTAGAAGAGGCAAAAGCACACCTTCCAAAACTCAAAGAACATAATTCATACATCATAAAACTTTAACATACAAACGTGTACATTGCAATCCTATTGCGAGATCAATAATTTTGCATAATAATCAGTACTTTGGGCAAATTGCAACAAAGTGGTGGTTTAACCTGCTATCAATGTGAAACAGCTGCCACTCTTACTACCGACAACACGAAGCACAGTGCCGTGGCCACTCTGTGAGGCAAATGCTATGAAAAATGTCATCTTACCTCAAACAGCCCTTTCCCACTTTTTCCAATCAGTCCTTGTTCTTTTCTGACGTAGTGTGGAGTGTCCCACAGGCACAGCTACCCATCCTACCACTTATACACATCTCCACCTGTTTTTATCCAACCACACCTACCTTTTCCAGCTCTCTCCCACCCTCAAAGTGGGACAGTCAATCCTGTACGCTCACCGCTCACAAAAAAGCAAAGGAAGAATCCTAAAAAGCAATTCCTAGGAAAGCCATTCTTCTTTCTCCACATCCTGCACCACAGCTTTCAACAAAGCCTGCTTTATGGTCCAGCCATCTCCTGAAGTCCCAGCTGGAGCACTTCCCAAAGTTCTTGTCCTACATGTATCCTCACGGCCTTCTCCCTCCTGTTCCTAGCCCCTGTATACACCACCTACGTGCATGTCTGTAGGAGAAGCTTTTCCATCCTTCCCGTCAAATCTATTCTTCATAGGTCAAGACTGTAGTTGCCTTTCCCATGCCAGAAAACCTGGTTTAATCAGGAAGAACCGGTGCTGTTGCAGCCATGTCACAGGCACACCCTGGTCCATCACAGAAGGGAGGGAGGCAGAGGAGGCGACAGTCCCTGTTCAATCGATGGGGCACAAGGTGTACTGCTAGCGAGACTGCAGCTCTGACATCTCTCCTTACACCTACACAAAGTTTCAAGTAACTGTCACAGTCCTTGCACCGCGATTAGCAAAAAGAAAACTTCTGAAGGGAAGGGGAAACATCAGGCAGTGCTGAGGAAAAAAAAAACAACACACAAAGAAGGAACAGGAAGGAGGATCTCTCCTCCTTCACTAGAAGCCCAAGATACAGTCCATACTACCTTCTCCTGTCACAAGGTATCCCTTAATTTGAGTGACTGCTTTAGAGGTCACTTTGTTGCCAGCAGCATCAAGGCTGATCAGGGTAGTAAGAGAGAATACGTATGTTGCTACGTGAGGCTGCTGTGCCATATTCTACAGAAGGAAAGTTTTGCAAAAGAAGCTACCGCGTTCAAAGAAAAATGTAAAATCTGTTTGGAAGGAAAGCTGAATGTAGCAGTTGATGTACAAGTGTCATTTATGAAAATAAGTATTATTCTTCTTAAGAGATTTGCTGCTACACTCATTCACAGTGTAATGCACGGCAAGAATTCAAGACTTACTAAATATATACTGCCTTTAGGGCACTACATGCCATTGTTCTACCCATTATTATAAAAGCACACCCAATAAAATGCACACTATGGCCTTTTAAATTCCTCTCAATTCCTCAGACTTGAGCATCTGATGAAAAGTCTTTTTCCTCTCTTCGTTACAAAGAATATCACCTACTCAAATTTGGTAAGATACTCTCTCTTTTCCAATTTATCCATTTCAGTTATTTTCCTCCCTTTGTTTTTAAGGCTGAAAGAGAAATACTGAGCCCTCCCCTCACCCTCTCTCCACAAGGATGTTTCCCAGTTTGGGATAACTTTAGATGTCTGTGTCGTGCACCAAACAAAAGCCAACAATTACTTTTCTCCTACCCTTACGTGCCATAGCAGTATTAGATCTTGAAAATGTAATATGATCATGTGTTGATGATGGATGGATAGGCTAAGTATTGTGTGTTCCCTCAAAATCTCGTATTTCCATTAAAAGTGGAGTGGAGGGGTGGGGGGAGATCACAACACATGCTTTACTTCCCAGTCCAGAAAAGATCAAGAAATCCCAGAGAATCTAGTTTGGAAGTTAATCTTCAGACAACAGGAGGGAGATGGCATCCAGCTCCAGTCAGCAAACACAGACCATTGACCTTAAGAGCAACAGATCAGACTACTCAGAACAATTCCCCTGATGCCTTCCACAGCACTGCCAGTACATAACCCACCGATTTATTCCATAGAAATGTCACTCTTGCATGTACTGACTGCAACATTATTTTTGTTCATGCAGAGTTTCTACCAAAACAAACCTCTTTCAGGGCCCAAACTGCAGACTCTTCCAAAAAAGTGCCTTTCAAAAGCAAAGGCCTGCAGAAAAATCCATACTGTGCATCACATTGGAACAGGCTGTCCAGGGAAGTGGTGGAGTCGCCATCCCTGGAGGTATTCAAAAGACATGTAGATGTGGTGCTTGGGGACATGGTTTAGTGGTGGACTGGGCAGCGCAAGGTTAACAGCTGGACTTGATGATCTTAAAGGTCTTTTCCAATATAAATGATTCTGTGATCTATTAAAAGGATCCCTTTTCTTTCTTCCTCCACTTTTACAATGTGCCTCCTCATCAAGAGCAATGACATCTTCCGCTTGGACAGCCTTCGAGCACAAGACCATGTACTCAAAGGGAGCACAGCGCACTCCTCTTGAAAGAGCTTTCTTTAACCATGACTACTACTTTGGAACCAACAGCCTGTCCATCAGGCTTTCAGCGCGTGTTGCTGCAGTTCCAGGTCCTCAGATGCTAACATAACTTGTTTGCCTACAGTCCAGAGGCTTCTAAAGCCACTAGAATTGTTTCCAACAGTGAGAAATCTCATTCTTTCTGCTAGCTATGCCAAACACACACCGTTCAGAGAATCATCCTCCTGTGGTTATTACATCAGCAAGGAAGGCAGGGAAGACACAAGACCTGATGACCCATCGCACTCTGGATAAGGTTTCTTCAAGATTTACCCCATGAACATTTGCCAGTGTTTCTCTTGTTATCTTCCACTTCCACAGTCACACTGCAAGTAAGGGGTTTAT
This sequence comes from Falco rusticolus, assembly GCF_015220075.1. Classification (NCBI taxonomy): domain Eukaryota; kingdom Metazoa; phylum Chordata; class Aves; order Falconiformes; family Falconidae; genus Falco; species Falco rusticolus. The sequence continues at coordinate 84,874,954 of NC_051192.1, forward strand.
GGTAATGTTTCCACAGGACAATGCCATACAGATAAACCCACTAGCGGAAGACCCAGAAGCAGCGCGCACAGAGACAGAAATGCAGTTGAAGTCCACATATCACTGGTCCTGATATCGCAGGCCAAGGCACATTCTACTAGAACTCAAGTTATCTACACAGTCTCCATCACACCAAGGTGCTGTACAGAAGCTAAAAGAGTGCTCCAGTGTGAAATCATCCACACTGCAAAACACAAGCACTCAAGTAATAACAGGTCATTGACTGCCGGTAACTGGAGTTCAGAGCATACAGCCTTCCCATGAACCCTATGAGCCTTCCAGACTGCATCAGTGTGCTTCTGCAAGTCAGAAATAAACCTGTCACACCATCCACTGAATAAAGCACTACAAAAGCAGGGTATGTGTATCCACTTCCATTCTAGCAACACCAACAATATTATTCAAGCTCAACTACTCATGCTACGAACACATGCCAACAGAGTAGATCAGACACCTCAAAGAATGGCAGCTAACGATAAGCAATTTCCTTGTCTGTAAAGTATTATTCTCTGGTTTTAAATACAAACTATGAGTCATTTCAGGTAAAGCCTACCTACTTTTCAAGTATTTTACAAAATTACTGGTTCTACTATGCATAAGCAGTTTTGAATTGGTAAGAGATTGCAAGTGTAAAACCAAAGGCAGCAGGTAGCACTGTAAGCAGCAGCTGAAGAAAAAACAAAGAGAAATTATGTTCTAGCATGCACTACGACACTGCGCGCTTGTCATTCTTCGCTGCTGAACAAGCTTTCTCTGGACTGCCATAGAACAGACCCCAGTTGTCAGGAGGAGGAACTACAAAGCTGAGTAATGAACAATTCAGTAACAGGTCAGAACTACCAGGCTCAGGTAGACTGGAAAGGAGCAAGGATATGATAAGTAAACCACAAAAGCAATCTTAAAAGCCTTAGAAGACAGCACAACTAGATAGCTGAGGCAACTTTCTGAGGGTAGAACAAGAGATTCCTAATAAAAAAGCATGCAGGCCACTACGCTGCTGCAAGAGTTTAAGACTGGCAAAGAGCACGTTCAGACAATAACTGATGTCTTGTCATGCATTTGTCTGTATCTTACTTTTAGAAAATAAATTTAAAAAAAAAAAATAAAGACAAGAGATAAAATTCTGGTCCCATAACCAAGTCAAACTAAAGAAAGGTTTGTGAGATCAACAGACAGCACCTTGATCCAGTAAGGCATTTCTTTCATGACGCTGATCAAGAGTAGCAGAGCAGCTTTCCAGATTTGACTTGCAATCATCCCTCACACAGCAAAAGTGAGATGGTAGGGAAAGAGCTGAGTTCCTTAACTGAATAATAGAATTCAATTCTCCCTTATACAATCTGTAGCACCCGAAATCATACACAACATAAAACTGGCCAACAGATATCACATCCTAACTCACAAAGAAAGGAAACGCTGGGGAAACTAACATAGAGCCCAATGGATTAGAAATAGGAAATAAAATTACACTTAGGTCACTGCACTATTCTCACACAGGATACAGCCCAAACTATCAAATACTGATAGATGCATGGTTGAGGCAGTTTAGAGCTCAACTATAATAATAAACATAAATGAGCGGGGGAAGAAAGTCCAAGCACAGGCTTTTCTTACTGTTTTAAACCATGTGCAGCAGCTAGATAACCAAAACAAGGTTGTAAAACATTAAGAATTTGCAAAGTGAGACAAATTGTCATCAGAATCCAAGAGAAAAATCCGTACTTGTGAGAACAACTCACATTCCTCCTGATTTGAATGTGTATTAAATTGTTCTGCAAGCACTTGAAAACACAAGCTTAAAGACTATACAACTGATTCAAATTAGAAACACTTGGAAATGAGAACATTGCCAAAATTCTTCAACCTGAAAAGGAAGAACTAGAAAAACTAATCCAGAATAAAAAAATCCCAGAATTATTCCAAGTACTTGAAGAATCTGCTTTTCAGAAGCAGGTTGCACTCTGCACTTCTTTAGAATCTCATTAGTCTTAATTCTCACCGTATCAGCTTCCCTCTAACGTATGACCAACCCACAAAAGAAAGTAAGAGCAGTCTCTCCTTCCAACCTAAAGCAGACTATCCAATTCCAGACACACATTACACACTGCATCCCCAGAGCAGATGGTCAAGAGGAATAATCCAGTGTCGGTAGAACTCCCGCTACCCTTTTAACCAGTACGCAATAGCTACAAGAGGGAACAAGGCAATGAGATTTTTCACTCCAAACAGTATCCTACACAGGTGAAAATGGTGGCTCAAACAGACGGCTTGTTTGGGTCCATCAAAGATGATTACCCTGGCTCACTGCCCCAGCAAGGCACAGAACCTGGGTCTGGCACTTCCCTCTAGTTAAGCACCCAAAGAAAAGAATGAGAAACACGGCACAGATGTACAAAAGCTGTCTGTATCACTAAATAAAGCGGGGCCAGGGACCTGTCACTGAAGTAAAAAAAAAAAAAAAACAGCAAAGAACAGTCCACACCACTTTGGTAAAAGCAGAACTACAGCAACAACAATCAAATACGAAACGCCAATGTGTAGCAACACATTTTAACGATCAGTCTGAGAAGATAGTTATGGTATCTACTAGTATCTCTTATGAATGACATAATACAAAGAACTTTTTTAGCATTAAATTCCCATTTAAGCTAAACAGGAAAATTTCTGGTTCTTCAGCATTTACCACACCCTTTGGTAAAATGTGTCAGCTATTTGCCGCCCAAAATTCCAAAAATACTACATGCATAAAGCGTTTATTTTCCATTCTATTACTAAAACAGGAGGTTAAAACAATAAACCTATTAAAATTATATATTCAGCAATATTAATATTTTAATACACTTAAGCCAAAACTTATTTAAAAAAAAAATAGATTTAAGTAAGTTTAAAAGAATAAATGCTAGCTTCCGAAATTGCAGAGGAAGTTACTGCGCTAAACCAAAGGAAGTCAACAAGTTGTTATCTGTGTTTTTTTTAAAAAACATTCTCAACTGTCCAACCCTCCCTTCCCTTAAGGTTTTCACTCTTTTGCTACTCTTGCTGTGGGCTGTGCCCAGGAGACCATCACGCACAGCTGAATTGAAGTGTTAGCTTATACCATAACTGCACGCAGCTTTTTACTTCACACACCACGTTGTTAATTGCAAGAGCTGACATGCAAGAATCTTCTCACTTCTGACAGGCCAATTGTTCATCCTCCTACCACAGAACCTCAAAGTTCTAATTCTAAATAAATGGACATTAAGCTACAGATGTGCTTGCATATTTTCCTAGCTTTAAAAAAGGAGAAAATATTATTTATTTAGCTGCCAATATATTTCATCAATTACCAATCAAGGGGAAAAAACCAAACCCAAAGAACAATGGCTCTTTGGATAGTTCTTCTTAAAGAGAAAAGAACAAAACAAAACTCCTGATTTACAGCCATCTTAAAAAACAGGTGTTTATGCTATTCTTTCAGTAAATCTACTATTTTCTTTTTTAGACAGATTTTGTTACAGCTTTGTCTGATGATGTGAAATCAGCTACCATGAAATTACCATCTTCATTACAAAAATTTTGTAGCTGGAGCAAATAATCCCTTAACCTCCACTTCAAAATACTAGGCAGACTGAAATCCTTAACTTTCTCAGAATTGGACACATCCAGTTATCAATGTTCTTTCCCATGTACTTCCCAGTTTACATAGATGTTTCTTCTATGCATGCTACTACAGAACAGTCATGACTGCATTAACAAGCAGGCCATCTCGCCTCTCTGCTCCCAGTATATGTTCTTCTGCTTTGAATTTTACAGAAACAAGCTAACATGCACAGGAAGCACATCTGAACTATCTATTGAACCAGAATTAATAGGTCTAAGACATACATAATAAAAACGCAATGAATTTCAAGGCACTAAGAAAACGACGCAGCAATTACCTCTGAGAGTGATGCATCAACCTTGGAAGGCACTTTCAGATCCAGCCATGGCTGATAATTTTCCAGAAGCAAAGTAGGTCTGCAGGAAAGAATGGAAAAGTTGATGCAACAGTATTTCATAGAAAGCTTCCTACAGCTACGTACAAAATATAAGAAATACCAAGCTTACCGGTGCCACGTATTTAATTTACCTGTGCCTCTTGCATTTCACCTTGCCACATACAGCACAACTATGGCCGTGGGGAAATAGCTCCGGCAATTCTAATTGCTAAGAGAAGATATTTGGACAAGTTTACATTCTTTGAAATGATTACTCTCTTAATATGTTGATACATTCATGAATTTCATCTTATACAGCTACAGAAAACCGAACAGCATAAAGACAAAGTTGTTCCTCCAGCAAGAAAACAAGATAACGAGGCATGGTATGAGAAAAAACAACCAAACAGAAAAACTGCTTCCACTAAAATCAAGTTTGAGCAGGTAGATACCCTTTCACATCTCCAGTCATGTCTCCATAAATCTGCTGGTCTAGTAACAGACCAGCTGGCTTCTCTGCAAAATTACCTTACTCGCAGACTTGAGCTATTACAACTATAACATTCTTAGTCCTATAAAATTCTACATTAAAACATTTTAAGTTAGAAAACAGTTATCTCCTTTGGGAATGTTTTATTGGTTTGGGTTTTTTTTTCTTCGAAACACAGCACTACTTTCTGGTTTGATTACAATCAGCAAAGAGGACTTGGCACTGGCTTGCCAAAGTTAAAGGATCGCTAGGGAAAAAAACCCCAAACTTGATAAAAGAGAATACAACTATGTAATTTCTCAACTACTTGCTACTCAGGTGCCAACACTGAAAAATGAGTGAAACATCAAACAGCATCCATGAACGCCCTGCCCAGCGGGCTTCACAGCTATACAGAGATCTGATGGGACTATGCAGAAACGTATGAAGAATCCAAAGTCTCAATCATTGTGGTTTTGCTTCTAAATAGCCATGTCAGTGAATACCAGCTGTACTGACAGGTGCACTTGTGAAAGCAGCCAGAGTTACACAGCAATTGCAGCCCAGTATAAATTCGTACCAAATTCAAAGAACGTTAACAGACATATTTACCTTGGGTTTATACTTTATTGTAAAAAGAATGTTGGGCAACAGGGAATCCGGTCCAAGCGAGCAGTAGAAGGTGACGACGCCAGCCACGAACGACCAGAAGATCATGAGGACATGCAGGTACCTTACAGACAAACAGAAGGCGACATCACGGCCCGGCACGGTGCGGCGGCGCCGCGGCGGCGCCACCCCGGCCCGCCCCGCCCCGCCCCAGCCCGCCCGGCCGGTTACCGGTTGAGGAGGAGGGTGGCGGCGCCCAGCCCCAGCAGCAGGCAGCAGAAGAGCGGGTACTGCCGGCAGACCTCCCGCAGCACCTCGGCGCCCCGCGCCCGCTGCCGCAGCCGCTGCCCGGCCGCCCGCAGCCAGCCCATGGCGGCCGCTGCCCCGCGCGGGGCCGGCCGGGCCGCAGGGGATGCCGGGCCGCGCCGCTTCCGGCCCCCGCGGCACGTGACGGCGGGCACGTGACGGCGGGCACGTGACGGCGGGCACGTGACGGCAGCGCCGGCGCCAGGCGGGCCGGCGGCCGCCATGTTGTTGGCGGGGGGCAGCCCGACGTGGCGGCGGCGGGAGGTGGGTGAGGCGCCCCGGCCCGCGGGCCAAGAGCGCGGTGCGGCTGCCGGGCCGGGCGCTCCCGCCCCGCCTTCTCCCCCCCCGTCCGGCGCCGCAGCTCGGGGGAGGCGGGTGTCGCCGAGGCGGCAGGGGCGGGGCGGGGGCGGGCGGCCGCGGCGAGCCGCCGCCTCGCTGGAGCCGGAGCGCCCCGAGGCCTGCGGGGGGCCTCAGCCTTGCGGGGGGCGCGGGGCGGGCCCGGCGGCGGCTGGCGGGGAGGAGCGGCGCTCCGAGGGGCGCGGGGGAGCGGAGGAGGGCCGAGCCCGGCCGGAGCCGGGGCAGCGCGGGGCTCCCCGAGAGCCGCCCCGCAGCCCGCCGGTGACGCGCTCGGGTGGCATTTGGAGCTCTGCTGTGTCACATACTGTGCTAAGCCCTGTAAATAGAAGATCTCTGATGACAGAAAGCGTACCTAGTTATAAATACCTAGGTTGCGGGCAACAGGGGCTCCCTGGGCCGAGCAGCCAGAAAGTGCTACATCTGATTAAACGCTCTATATTTAGATGATGACCAAACTAAACCGTCCAGTTGACTGGGACACTAAAACCATATAAACCTGTCGCAAAACTTACTAATTGCTTGTAAGGAAAAGGAACGGGGTAGGCAATTTCAACAGAGCCCTCCATAACATCAGTACACCTACGAAGTTAAGACATTGGAACTATACTAACCCTGGAACGCAGTTTCTTGCTAGTGAGAAGAATTCAAAGCTAACTTCACATGAGTAACTCCTTCAGGTACAGCACGAGCCACAACCTTTCAAACTGTCTGAATGCTTTCAGTGACTGTAGTTACTCAGTCTTGGCAAGCTCAAAAGTTAGTTAATATGACACTAGCGGGTATGGGAAGTTTACTCCAACGGACAAAATAAAAGTGCTTAGAACAGCTTCTGGGAAATCTCCTAGAGGGGATTCTGAGCTGCAAATAACAAAAAGACCTGCTCAAAGAGAAGTGCCTGCTTTTACTTTGGAGAAGTATTTTGCATTAGCCCCACACAGGCACATTTGGGCAAAGGGCACCTAAACGCACATGAAATACTTCTGTTCAGAAAAGTTGGGTTTACAAATCTTCAGTGAAAACCCCACAACAATGCTGCTAAGGAAAAGTCAGTATTTGGAAGGTAAGTCAGTATCTAGAAACCAAAAGCAGAAAATAGCTTTCATAATCTTTGCTCAGATGTTTTGTCATTTTATGCAACACTTCCCTTAACCTCTACAGCAGGTGGAATGCTGCAGTTTGTCTTCAGTATGTTGACCTTTCTCAGAGAGCTTGGCAAAAGCCCAGAGTCAGCTTGAATTTCTTTAAGAGCATCTGCACAGTATTATTTCATGTCAATCCACATTTTCTGCTAGAAAAAAATAAGATGCATACACACAGAAAATCTTTGTGCAGTCTGCTCAGAGGAAATTTTTTTTGCTACTTGCTTACTTCATCCTCAGCTTTACTGCTTGTGATTTTTAGTAATTCAGTTTGCAATGTTTTTGCTAAGCAGTAACTGTTAAAATAATTCTTAAAATATTTCATAAAGATCTCGCAGCATCACGTATCTGTAACACAGGAAGCGACTTGCACAGCAAACCAGCAGCAACAGTTTAACTCCTGCTTCTATTTGTGTTCTCTACTCTGGTTTAAGTTTTTTTGATCTGTAGCTTCACTCTTCAGGATTATGTTTATGTAGTGTAGAATCTCCACAGTCACATTTAGCACTAAGTGTACCTTACCATTTGAGAAACTGTAATTTCCTTCAATTCAGACTTTACGACGCTACAACCACCTGCTTCATCCCATCCTGCTCTGCTTCAAACAGTATTAGCATTGCCCGTCACCCTCTGTAACCCTTGCCCCTGTGACTACTCAGATTGTTCTGCTACACTGAAAGACACAGTGCAGGGTTTTTTTCCAACACAAAGCATGCAAGAACAAAGGTGAAATATTGACAACAGCAAGCTTTTCAAGATTCTGTTCATTTTATGTGAGAAACTTCATCCATTCCCCAACAACAGCAAGTCTTTCTTCTTTTGTAGAACTTAAGGTTCTCGTGTTAACTGGAGAACTGAAGGGGAAAACATTCATCTGCAGATGGGCTCTCAAGCAACATGGTCAGGACCGAGTTATTCTGGAAAGCTGAATTTTATTCTAATACTTAAAATGTGAAAGGATCTTTTACTGATCGTACAAGTCATCTTACGGAGTCCGTTCTCCATATTTTTAATTTAAGAGCAACAGAGGATTGCATATTCTAGCATTCAAAAAAATGTATTAGTGTAGATCTTCAACATAACTCAAAATATAAAGCTACATTTGTTAGCTGACTAGTATCAGTTACAAGGCAGAGATTATATTTACCAAAGTGCCTTTTTTTTTTTTTTTTTTTGCTTAAGAAACATGTTTGTTTTAACTAGGCAGCAGACTATAAGACACAGATTCTCACCAGCTGACTGCATTTCATTTACTCTGCAAGTATGCTTTTGCTCTTTTCAAGGCATTACACATTTTTCAGGGATAGCTGTCCCAGGATTACATAATGTAATCCTTCACATTTAGCCAAGGAATTAGTTTTCCTTTATGAATTATTTCCCACAAGTCCCTCATCATTTTTGCAGGCCCCTTCCATAAGTTTAAATATAAGGCTTCTTCATATTAACCTTTATCTTCAGCCATTTAGAAGAAAACTTTAAAATATTTAGCAAATAGCTAAGCTTAAGTAAAGAAGTGAAACTGAAGCTGGTAACTCAGATCCCAAGAAAATTAAGCATTACTAGGCACTTCAGACTTGATTTTCACGTTCAAAACTTACTTGTCTGTAAGAGAATTCAGTTGTATGCAAAAACAAACTAAGGTGAAAATTGGTATTTAACAGCACTTCTTGGCCCTTCTGGATTAAAGGAACACAAACTTTGGGGAAAAAGTAGAATCTATTTGACACAGATTTCTGGTTTGTTTTGGGTAGAAGGGTAATTATTAGCACTTAGGTAGACAAAATTAGCTTGACGGTTATAAAAAGTGTCACATTCATTTGTCTTATTAAGTTAATATACTGCTAATAGTCCGACTTATGGCAATGGCAGTCAGCTCCCTGTAGCACCCACAGAGACCTGTACTGGTCAGCTGTATGGGGATGTGTGCTGCCAGTGGCTGGTGCAGGTTCTTAAAATTGCCTCCTGGACTGCCACATTATGGACCATACGCTGACTCAGTATTGTACGATGAAAGCAGACTGGATGAGGAAATAATAACCTGGGGCCAAATACCTGCTGGATACAGCAACAGGGGCTTGGATTCCTGGATAAAGTCCCACACAAGTTGTCTTCTAGAAGAATGGGGGAGCTCAGCTGCTCCAGAACAGGAAGCAGCAAAGTGGCAAGTGGAAGGAAGGAATAGTTTTAAAAAATAAAAAAAAAAAAAAAATCAAAAATGCACAACATACTTCTCAAAAGATCACTGATCTCCACAATTGTGGAAGAATTAATTGCTAACTGCCATAAGTTTTAAATCTGTGTAATGCAGTTTGTTTAGAAACAGATTCAGTAGGCAACTGAAGCTGAAGGGGAAGGGCTAAGGGGTTTCAATTCTAAAAGGCGACTCAAAATTCATCATTACTTCTGCTGGGCAAACCAGAGGGGTGCTGAGGAGTGCTGAACGTACTAGAATTTCACTGGGACAAGCAAAGTCCATTTGGGAAAATGTACCACTGGGAAGAAGAAGAAAAAAAATCCAACCCAGCGTGTCAGAGGCAGTTTTGCCTTGAGGAACTTGTAATTCTCAAGAGAAAGTAAAAAGGGTCAGAGCAACACTAGTATATATACAGAGCTTTTCTTCACATTGTTTATGTGAAAAGAAATCTTCTGAATTCATTCCTCATGGACTAGCTACTGGAGAGAATTCAGGTATTAGAGATGAAAATAATTTGTCCTGTCATGAACTAGTTCACGGGACATTAAAAGAGAAGCATATAGCGCAGAAAGTTGCAAGATGAGTGTAGAAGATGACTACCAACAGTAAGAAACAAAAGTCTGCAAAATTAAAAACAAACAAAAGACCAAAACCAACACAGCAAAACACACCATTAGAGAATATACATGAAGGGAGGCATGAGACCTATACAGCAGATATTTGAAAAATGCTTACAAGAAATTAGTATTAGGTTTGCGGCAACATGTAGCAAAGGTGTAGTCTATGGAAATTTTATATTAGTTCACCTGAGCAAAGGATATGCACCTTAATCGAGTATTAAATGAGGTAGCTGAATTGGTTGGTATGTGCAGGGGAAAGATCTAGAAAACAATCTCTTTCAGAAACCTAGGCTGATCAGGGAGGGAGGGCTGGGAAAGCTGGCTGAATGTTAAGAATTTGTAAGAAAACGTCAGTGAAAGAAATCAGGAGCCGTACCATAGTTAATGCCATAGGACATACTTAAGAGCTCCATCTAAATTAAAAATTAAGCTGTTTACTTACTATGGGGATATCGAAAACCCTGCCCTAAGATACACACTTTGTGAAAACAGCTACATTGGGTCCTGAAGGGAATTTCCCCTGACCAACTCTGAGGTCAATAAGGGAAATTTTCAGGTAGGGAGTTTGAGGAGGAACTTGAGCCACGTTCCTTTGTTTCAGCTGAATTAAAAGTGTCAAGAAAATCCTTGTAAGATGACATGCGTTTCTGTTAAATCATTGTGAAGTGTTGTAGCACCTTACACCTCATAACTATGATGAGACCTGTAGAATTTAAAGCTAGTGTAGTTTTTAACATGGATACTTGATGGATTTGTAGAAGAGCTGTACTGAATCACCAAAGGTTCATCTAGGTGAGCTTTCTGTTTGTGATGATGGCCATCAGGGTACACCTACCTAGGAAGAAGTCATAAAAGCATAGCAAGGATACTTTCCTGTAATTCTTTTACTCCGATTCACAACCTTGGGGATATCCTGAGAAATGATTTTTTATCCTAAGCTGCAAGTTCCTTTTTGAGCAGCCATGAACTTCCACAAAATCATGCAGCAGGGAGTTCCACCACTTATGCTTGTGTGTGAAACTAGAGCTCTCCAAACACACGTTTCATTTACTATTTTATAAGACATGGTGAAAAATCATTCCCTACTCAGCACAATTGCTCCTTATCAGTTTATCAAAAATACTCTGGCTACCTGAGCAAACTGTCTTTTCCAAAATGAAGATTCCTGCTCCAGTGAGTTTTCTTCACGAAAGCACTTTGGTACCTTTTACCATCTTTGTTGTTCTCCCTATCCTTTTCCAATTTTACTATCTTCTGTTTTGCAGTGCTGAAGTAAGGACAGGATGCAACAGGGGGAACAAAACTGTTCAACAAAATGGCATTCAAAATTATGTTTATTCGTAGAACTAGTGTCTTCCTGAATTGTTGCTTAACTATTTGTTGCCCCACCTCAGTATTACTATTTTAACATTGTGGCCTATGAAGACTTATGATCCTTTTTTCCTCATTTGAACACAGCTCAAGTTTTTGATGGATTGGTTTTCTCCACCTTAGAAGTGAAAAAAATCCTAACCTGAATCTTCACATACTCAAGAAGTTCTAATCAACACACAGAACTCCAACTAACTGTAACTAAACGGCTGCTGTTGTAAGCCAGCCTGTATCAAAGAAAGCTTTCTACTGATGCTAGAATGTCCATTGTTATGTCCTGATAACAATCAGGTAAACCCAGAAATAGTGATGAGATCTGTTAGGAGGTATTTTTGGTGACTAGTGAGCTGGTATCCTGAAGCCCGTTGCTTTAGCTTCTGTGGATACAGCAGTAAATGCCTCGAGTATTTTTGTCGGGTCAGAATTCCAGGGAGGTATTTTTAGTTCAAGCAGCCCGTTTCTCTGACATGAAGTATGTAAAAGCAGTGCAGGGTAAGAGTTAAACAACATTAATTATCACCCTCAAAAAGTTACTTGTGCTTCAGTTAAAAGTGTTTCATCGAACACTTACGGGAATTGTTACAGAACCAGCTGCGTAACCAGGATATTGTTTTGTTTACCATTTGTTGGCAGAGGATGTATGGAATCAATCTGACATTTTCCTCCATTTAAATGATGTACAGCAAAATTTCAGGCATTTTCAGAAAGGTTAAAGAAAACAGAAAGCAACAGGACATAAATGCTACGTTCCCCTAGCAAGAATACTGAATATATGACAAAAGCAAAAAAATAATCTGATTTATTCTAACAGGTAGAATGCAGTGAATGACACAGCCTGAACAGAGGGCTATTCCTCCTCATACATTAAGGACAAGATTTGGGGTTTTTTTTAAAGCACACGGGCAGCTTGCCTGTATTACTTATTTAGTGGTATAATCAGAGCATATAGCTGCATGGTAAAGCTCCACTACAAGAGGAATATGACAGTTTTAATGAGAGAATTTAAGAAGTGGGACTCAGTAACAAGATCTGCAACCTTCTTTACAGCTCACAACTGATCAATGCTATCTATCTTTATCAGACAGCTGCCCAAGTTCCTGAAGGTACATGGAAAGTACACCAAACCTCCCCACCACCACCACCCACCCCAAACGCTGACACATTTTCACAGGAAAGTCATGTATTATTATATACTTCACCTCTAGCACTGCCATTAATGGTGCTTCTGTAAAAGCAGACAATCGCTCCGTGGGCCTATCAGCAGACGTACCTTGGCAGGACAGAAAGCCATGGTCTCTCTTCCAGAGTAGTGAAGAACAGTTACTTGTGATTCCTCCAGATGTTCTGCAAATGCAGTTCCCGGTTATGGTGCGGACTTGCCACTTGCACAGTGGTTTACCCTAAAGTGTCCTTTGAGGAAGGAGAGTGCATGTTTAGGCAGGTAAGAGGACTTTGAGCTGTCTGGAAAAGGCAGAAATTGTGAAATCAAGAAACAAGGACTATTTGGAAGACTTAGCTAATTTAAGCAAAACTCCATTACTTACAAGTTTTGCTTTGCTTTTTATGTTCCATTTAAGTAACTAGTATTCTAGCTAGGAAAGGCACTGGAGCTAGTAAGGTCTGATATCGTACGGGGGACTATTATTAACACCTGCTATTCTGAAGCTTCCTAAATCAGTTTCTGATTTGCGACTGAACAACTTGCTACTGTATAAGGTACCTGGCTTACCTTTGTTGTTCTACAGAAGTACAAAAGAAACTTTAAAATGCTAGACATGAAGTTTTTCCTCTTTCACAGATACGTAAGTATTTTAAAGTATATATTGATAAAGGGGCATTTTGAGTATCAGCTTACCATCTTTCATATCAGTCTGTAAGGAATAACATTTTCTTCCCCTTAAGAATCCGAGTCCTCTAGTCTAATCTCAAGTACGTCCAGTATGTAGTGTTCCTTCTCCAATCTGCCCCTGGCCAAAGTTCCAAGGGAAGACTGAGGTCTTTGGGATTTCAACAGATGCACATAGGCTAGCTCACGGCACAACACACAGAACTGGGGGTCCTCAGATAAACCTGAAGACCTCAAGGTGGGTTCAGTACAGTTCAGATACAAGAGGGAAGAAAAAGGTTTCTTCCTTGAAAAAGCAGATTTCGCTTCAGAAGATATCAAAATGGAGAGAGGATTCTCTAGTGTCATCCAGCTTCCTAGCAGCCCGTGTAGGAATCCCAAAACCTAGGACAAGTAGTTAGCTCTCCACTGATCACCATTCAGCTTGAATATGGTAAACTAACCTATCGCCATACTGTGGTGTACTGTCTACATCCAGTGTGTTTCTGGGATGTATCACCACAGAATCTGAAATACGGTCAGGAAACTTGGAATACCAGTCAGTCTCTGTTCTGAAAAGCCTGTGTATCTGGCGTTCTCCTGGACCACAACAGTGGGGACCAATGCCCAGCTGTGCTTCTCCTCTGCATTTTCTCCTTCAGTTGTTTGTTGGGTCTGGAGAAGTCAAGCTACCTATACAGTAATGACTCTCTTCTTCCCTGAAGCCCAAGGGAAATAGTTAAAAGCCAGGAAAAGAAAACCAGAAAACCAAAGTCATGTTATTATCTAGAAGAGCAGTTTTGGCAGGAGGAAGACATGGAGTTAGTGCATTTAGTCCAAGGTGTTAATTCAAAGCTGCTCACCTGAGTTTCACCAAGAACTCAGAACATGCACCGATCTCCACTGGATGCTCACTTCACATTACTTCTAGAGTCTGGAACGTTCCCATCTCCCACTGGGTCTTCAGAGATGCTGCACACCGTGCTCACCTGCAGAGAAAATGACAACTTTTCCCCACTGAAAGCTGTCCATAAAAACAAATACTCCTGTGTATCCTCAGTGCTGATGAACAAGATACAAAGCCTTACCAATGCTTAACTCGGTAAAGAGAGACCATCCCAGCAAACTAAACTTTGGCAAGTATATTCTACCTTCCCACATTCCTTCTTCAGCCTTCTCATACCTTATGGTCTGACACAGGCTTTTAAATTTGACAGCCCTGGAATAAAATTCCTTTTGTTCATTAAGGGAAGTGTATTTTCTTCTATTAAGACACGCAAGCTCTAGCCTAGACTTGAGGAAACTGAACATCTTCAAAATTCAGCAGCCTTCATACAGGCTCCTACCTCCTTCTCATCTCTTGAGGTCCCAGATGTCCGCTTCCAAACACATACTGTTCATTGTAAATACCTTCATTTCTAAGCATACGAAGGCCACCTCCCGTGTAGGATACATGTATTCAGGCAACCTGCACAACCAGGTCTTTGAGAAAAAGTCCCGGCCTAGTCCCAGGAAGTGATCAGCCACTTCTCCCTCTCAGGATGCTGGGCTTGTATTGCACACTCTTCCAGATAAATATGCAACTCTGTACAAGAAGCTGGTGTACTCCGGAGCTCTTTGGGCCCATCCCAAATTTGAAATCTGCCAAGGGGCTGCTAGGCTGGCATTGATTCACCCCAGCTTTACATGTGGAACGCCTGTTCTCACTTTGTCCCCTGCATTAAGCAGCACTCAAATCAAGACTTCACATGCAAGCTTTGCTAGGAACACATTCCCTCAAGCATCACTCAATTAGGAGGTATCATCAAGCCCTATTAAAAAGTTTTTCTCAATTATGCTACTTCTGTCAACCCTTTAAGGGATTATTAAGGGCAGTGAGTGACAAATGTTATACCAGTAGAGAGATGCAAGAACTCCTCACGTACACTGAAAAAAAGATCCATCTTTGGAACATGTATCAGACAATCAAGACTGGCTTTCGCCGCCCTGGGGCTGAGACTATTAGTGCATCATTTCTGAACAGCAGGTTTACAAAGAGCAGCTCTAAGGTATCACTTGCCTCTCAGAACAGGATGTTTAGGCATAGTAACGGGGTTTCTTCACCATTTTTGTACTTTGCTGTTTTCAAAACCTCCTCCCTTTCAGGGATACTTCCAGACACTTCTATTCTGGAATTTCTACCAAGTAGGTAAGCTGCCCCAGTGATTACGACAGCCAGGACAGGATCTTCTTACCTTTTCACATGTAATCCAAGGACCCTGTGTCTGCTTTCCACCTGATGTTTGAATCTGGGCAAGATCCATCACCTGACATTCCCTTCACATCGTGCTGTAGCTGCTAGATGGTGCCTGGCTTAAAGTATACCCACCTTTCACAGGAAAAGGACAGACCGATTAATAGCAGGTAAGATCCTACAAAGCTGTAGCACAGCTAAATTAAGTTGTCAGAAGTTGTGGTTTGCCAGGTTCTTTCTCTGGCTATTTCGCCTTTAACCCCAGACTACAAACTTGCCAGCACATCTAATGGCCATCTTGTGCTCACAGGCAAGCAATTTCTTTTCCCAGCTGTTCCATCACCTTATGTTTTGTCAGGGAGCAAACAAGATTACGCTTTGTTAAGAGGTTTCCCAAGCAGCAGTGTTTGTGATTCTATCACTCCTATGTTAATCTTTTAAATACAAGACAAATACACTCCCTTTGTGTTCCTCTGAGAAGGAACTTCCCTGGTTGTCATCAGTGCTTTAAAAAAAAAGAAAAAGAAGATATTTACAGAAGACCCTTTAAGTTTTTCTTTTCACAGGGAGACGTTTTGCCTTTCAAGATGTCCAAGTCAAGACAGATCTATCCTTTTTTAAACTAAACATCAAACACCATTTTAGTTTGTGAAACCTGAGATGCCTCTACATCATTTTAAACATGTGACATAGGCAGAAGTTAAAAGATTATCACATCCATCTCACTTGCCCCATATCTAAGAATTCAACACCTATCTCTATTTAACCTGCATGCCCTTAGAAAGTGTGCTGCATATTCAAGTCCTCTCCTAAACACCTTCTGGAGATAAGGGGGGGGGGGGGGGGGGGGGGGGGGGGGAAGTAGTGTTGGGTTTCTTTACAATATATGCGTTTTTGCTAGATACAAGGATTCTAAAATCAATTTGGCCTTTCTTCACAGAATCAAGAAATCACCATGATTCTAAAATACATGCCTTGATTACTGGGCTCTACGCTCAGCCACCTGATCTTAAAAATCAGAATTGCTAAGTTAATGGGTCCTTGTACCTTTAAGCTGCATATCGGATTGAACCTTACAGTTTTTCATCTTCTTGTATAAAAGCAGAAAAAGTTTTTTCTTCTAAAGGATTTAGAAGATTAAGAGAAGGCTTAAAATGCACTATATATGATTGTCTCCTGTTCTTCCAGAGACCACAAAAATCAGAGTGGATTGTCATCTACCTGCAGATGCATTGCAGTTACTATCCTAGTAGTTCTTTACTAACTCCACATTAAAAGTACAGAAGCCCTTTAGCATACTTTGCTATGAAATAATCTGCTTGAGTATAGGCCATCACTGAAGGCAGTTTGAGCTAACTCTGCTGAGATGTGATCACTACCCGATTTACCTCAGTGCCGTTTGTACCTGTGTGGCGATACACTTCAAAGCACACTGCAAACCGGGAGCCTTCACGATCCAAAAATTTAGTTGGCAATGCTTTTTCACCATTAATCTGTATACTCCTCCTCACTCATTACTCAATGCAAACTGTACTTTTTTGAAGTGTTACACTGAGTGCAACGAACTGTGAAAGTTTAGATACTGCTATGAAGAAAACAAAACCCTGTACTTCCTATTGGAAATCCACACCGATCTCCACAGTTAACCTAAAAAACCACCAACTACTTCCAAGAAGCAATTGTTGGGTCTGAGACTTACTGATCCGTTCATGCCATACAGATATTAAGACTGCTTTCTTGGACAGAAACACGACCACCTGAATGGCTCAGAACATCAACAAACCAAACTGTGTATTTCAGACCCTTACACCATTTAAAAAAAATACACTGCCATTTATTACACCATTCCCATTGTAAGATCCTGTCTATGCAAAACCAAGTTGCAAACACCACATACGTGCAAGGACGTTACTTTAAATCCAATGGATTTAAGTACTTCCAGATCCTTGTAATTTTAACTGAAAAATCAATCTCACAAGTTAATCCCATAATGGGATCTTTTTAAATTTGCTGAGAGGCTGTTAGCATTATGAAAACGTAGTGGAACAGGCAGCAGAGATTACTCCACTACATTAATCCAGCTTCCACTGTACTCACTGTTACAAATTAAAAGCCACCTGAAGCTCGTGGTACCTTCAGAATTTCCACTGACAGAAGTTACCGTGTTTCCCCCTGCCTTTATACACAAGTCTAGGCTTCCATCAGCAAGAAAGCTCCAGCACATTTCTTCATTTGCAAGTTCTGACAGATTTTAACGATCTACATGCTGTGGTTTTCTTCAAAGTAGCTTTTAAGCATCCCATTCATTCAAAAGTTAGTGTCAACTAACATACTTCTGTAGAAGTGTAAGTAATATAAATAAAGGACAGATTCACTACACTAGATTAGGTCGAAGTTACATATTGGTCACTTCTTGGTGAAAATACTACTCACATACAGACCAGTGATTGTCACTGGAGGTTTGTATTCTGCTAAAAACACCAACATAAACACACATACAAAACTCACAAATTCTGTTAAAAACTGTGGATTGGAAACAGGTGAACTTGTTAGAACAACTGTTGGCACTGGAAGAAAAAAAGGCGTCACTGCACTATCCAAAAGAAGCCTTTGACCACAACCTGAAACAAGAACAGCCCTTTAATAGCCACTTCAGCTTTTTCAGATGCAGGGACTACGTATTTTTTATGTGTCATCTTAAATGCTTAATATTAAAGATTAAAATCACCTTCCAACTGTGATAATTTGCATTATTAAAAGATTAATTATGATTTATTTTAGGCTAGCTCTCGCTAGTGTTTTGTAATACAGAGCTTGGTTCTTAAGTATGCTGAAATTGCACCTTAAGAAAAGCCCTAATTTACTAATGGGATTATTTATAAAATTGCCTTTGTTGAATTCTCACAGAAGCAGCTTTTTAGTCCTGAATTAGCTGTGCTTAGTAATACAGTTTTTTCAACAACCCCTACTAGTGACAACATCAGGTGCATTCTTTATCCCACTAAAGAGGGGGGAAAAAAAAAAAAACCCAAAAAAAACCCAACTGAAAAAATGTTACTCTAGATGGCAGAATACCAGAAATGCTACAGCTGGAACCAGGAATTCAGGACCGGATATATTCAGTTCCTGGCTTTCAGTGAGTGGCTGTGTTCATGGAAAATCCCTTAAACTACTATGACTGCTAACCCATCAGTTTAAAAACACATACCGAGTTATCTATTAAACATTTTAGAGATTTTTAGATCTAAAGTATTTAACATTAAACAGAGCCAGATTATACTCAACATTCACTTAGCACTGAAGCGGACACTAAAACCGCAGAGTTAAAACCTATAATCTCGCTAATAACTGCAGATAAAGAGTTATTGAAACAGTCTACTGAAGTTGGATTTTAGGTACTGCAAGTCATTTAAGTACTAGAACATCTATTTTTACTTACCATTATCTTCTGTGCAGTCAAATGGCATAGGCTATTCTACTGGCTGTGTAGCAGAACTAAGAACGCATTTCGAAACTTCCTTAGTGCAAAGAAAATAAGCGGTAAGATTCAATGTCTTTTCTACATGTTAGCGACCAGAACAAGTAAAACTGTATTGTCACACTAACTGTGCAAACAAAGATAATGAACTGTCACCATTAATCAGCCAAATGTACCATTCTCAGACTAGAGAGAATCCAGATTCTGACACTGCAAGTTTTACCCAAATGACTGTCAGGAAATTAAGTGTTGCGTTTGGAGTAAACACTAAGTGTCATGAACATTCAGGAATGAAACAGCTCTTTGAACTGAGGTGTAGCTTGTGATTCAAACATTAAACATCCAAGACGAGTTTAATTGCCTATTACCTACATACTATGATTGTGTCTTTTCTAGACGGTCACAGATGCTTTTATTTTTTTAAAATGCTTTTACCAGGTACCTGCAAGCCTGACCATCTAAAGAAGCTTTCGTGAAGACAGCTGTAAATCATCAATGTAACCCAATAGATGAGCTCAGCTGTGCAACAGCCACTTAAGAACTAGCCATTTAAAAATACAAGTTTGTGAAAAGAACTAGTAACCAGTTATATGTTGCCAAGACAAAAGATATCATTACATGAGACAATCACCTCTCTCTCCAAATTCCAAGTAAACTAACAAGCTAGTCCTAGTGGCATGTTTCAACAAATCTATCTATGGTAACAGTCAAGGCAAAGGAGCACCACAGAAAAGTCACTCTTTTGTCCTGTGGATTTTTTAACACAAGTATAACTAAACACTTCCAAAGTGCTGGCCAGATGACTATATGAAAAATCAGTCTCCCAGAAAAAGTTTACCATCAGAGTTCCTAGGAGCTTTATCTTTGTTTGCACTAGATGGCTGTGAAGTAACAATCATTTATTCCTCCCCCTCCCCCTATAAAGGATCAAGGAATCTTCAGCTCGACTTCCTCTCCTGTTGCCACATACCATTTTTCTCTGACAGAGCAAATGACAAAACACAATCTGGTGTTTCCTCTGCCCAACTAATGCAACTAGCTAGCCGCAGCCAACAGATGTCATGTGCTGGTGCTGGAGTTAATTCAGCAAGACACTCGGCCAAGAACAACTTTTAAGTCCACCATAGCCAGTCATAACGTTGGGATTCATATGCTTCAGGCTGTGAACACAAACTCAAGCTCCAATCTTGCTGGTTTCAATTCTCAGAACACTGCATTGTCAAGTTTATTGCCTCATTGCCTACTTCCAAAACTTGCTATTCCATTTTAAACAATTCACATTTTCCACTGTTTTCACTAAAGCAAGTGAGCCAGTAACAGCCTTTGTGGAATGTATCAATTTGAACATACTAATCTCAGAAAGTGTTACCTGTGTTTATATGTCCATGTTGCCTTTCAGTTTCATTTCTTTAAAAAGAAAAAGTCTCCCCTCACTGATGTATGGAAGCATCCAAATAACTGCTAGGCTGAACAGAAAAGCTAAGCCTGTGAAGAATTATCATAGGCACAAGGGAAAAAAAGTTGCAGCCATATATATGTTTCTATCCTGAAATATTACATTGGGAATCCTACCTTCAGAGGAGGCTAAGTTTATTTTAGACTATGTCATATCCCTCACCCCCAAGAGGAGCGGAATATTCCTTATTTTAGGTTATAAAACAGTATTTAGGCAAGAGTTGTAAAACACAGAAATTCAGAAACTGGTCTTGGTATCTGTAATAACAGCCTTCCTCCAACAGTAAACACACAAACTTAAGTTCTGGGTCATAACAAATCTCCTCTTTAGAAATGAAAAAAAAAAAAAAAAAGGAAAAAAGAAAAAAATAGTACAGTTTTATGTCCTATATATGAAACCCTTCAAAGAAAAATGAATATTAAACCAAGAGTATAATTTAAAAAGCTGTGTATTGGAGTGTTTATAAACCAGAAGTGTTAAGCAGCAGCAGTTTCCGATTTCTCATTAAATTCAACTAGACTTAAAATTTAGGAACACATTACAAACCAATGAGGAACTACACTAGCTTACACTCAAGCCTTTGCAGGTGTTTCAGTAAAGAAAAGCCTCCTATGAGAATAAACAGAGGCAGCGTAACACATGAAGCCAAGACTTGCTTTCAACGTGCCAAAAAGAACTTAGATGTCCATTTGTCACCAAAGCACCCCGTAAGAGATGCATTATTGCTGTAGAACATTTCAAGTTTACCAACACCCAAGTGCAACCAGACTGATGTTGTATATATGCACTTGCCCATTCTCACCAGTATTTCCACTTAATAATGAATGGTTTTTCTTTACACAATCAAATTTAAAGCTTTGAAAATAACATTTTTTTGATTTTTTCCACAATATTCATCACCACATGCAATTTAGTTTTCTGATCATTTTGCTAAAAAACTGCACCAATATCAGAACAGTGCAAATCATATTTAATTTTTAAAGTTATAATGGCTTGAGTTCATAATTAGAGGGAACACTGTCAAGATTCAATATTTTGCTTACTCACCATTGCTCGCACTCCATTAAAACACTTTCCTGTCAATTTTGCTCCCCCTTTTTTTTAAAAAAACAGTAGTCCCCCCATGCTTTTATCAGAGTTGAAATTAAGGATATGATCCACAATTTCAACACACATGGTGCCTTAACAGCAATGTTTTTATGCACTTCCATCAACTGTTGCAATTCCATAAATATATTATCCCACACCCCCCCCGCCCACCCACCCACCCACCCCCCCCCGACATTTCCAGACCAAGAACTAGTCTCTAGCACTTGTGATCCCACAAGTGTTTTAAGTTTTTTAGCAATGGAGAGATTTCAAGATTAAGAAATCTGAGGACCTGCCTTCTCCTACAGCCCCCAGTGTTTTTATTTTATAGCAAGTTCAAAATTGGTTTCCACATCTTGACAGTGTTCCTTATAAAACCGTATGACAGTAAAAGTGCCAGTAGGCATGGCAACCTCTTTGAAGGGAGCATTTAAACTCCTTGGCACTGGGAATACCAGCACCAAGGATTACATTGAAATTCAAAATTATACTTTTAAGGCTACAATTAGCAAACCCACTTTCCATAAGCCTAATGTTCTATCACTAGATTTGAAAATTCAGAAGCTAACGCAACTGTATACTTTTATGCTCAAATTTGAGGAAAAAAGTTACTTTTCTTTAGCAAGGGCAGTACACGAAACTGTGGTAGCAAATGTCTCTTAAGCATTGACTACTCATTTCACCATCATTCACTTACTTTGTCTTAAAAGTTCAAAACTGGCAAGGCACATTTACATATTCCAATGAATACTTGACAATTTTAAATTACACTTCATGTCCCAGCTATCCCAGTAATTGACATACAACATACTAAAATGGTTTATTAAGATAACAAAAAAAAAAATCAATTAATGTGAAACATACAGGCTATTGGCAACCACTATTCTAAAAATTATGTAAATACAAGTAAACATACTGAAATGTGTGCGATTCTAAGTTTTTAACCAGAAGATCTCTGTACTAACACACATTTATATTAATGACACATAAAAAAAATAAAAACTTTATTACAAAAATAAGTTACACTCGCCTCCAGCTTACAGTATAAAACAATTTTATTTGCAGGAATGCAAAATGATTGTTTGCCATGAGCATTTTCAACATATGACATGTCTAATTTTGTTAGAATTTGCATTTACTGGGGGAACTGGTGTGTATAAAACCTTAATTAGGTATAAGCTTCAATTTTCATTGTGGTGCCTATGGGTATGTGGTATAACTGCAGTATCCCTTTGGGCAGGGGGTTAAGGGAAGCTCTTTATGCCAAGTCCAAAGTAAGTCATAATTCCATCTGTCTTTTACCTATATGAAGTTGGACTTGGCAAAGTTCTTTGTTTTGTCTTTTTTAAGGGTGGTTCAATAGAGGATGCTTCACCACTGAACACTCACTGTCATCAAGGTGCTTTAGAAAATTAAAAACATAGCACAAATGATTGTACTCTACTCTACTCTACAGGTTATCATGATCTGCGTAAGAGAAATGGAAAGCTGATCCACATGTTTTTACAGTGATCAGCAGTAAGAAATGCACTAATGAAAACATACCTTTTACCTAAAAAGCTAAACTACAGCCATATACTATTCTATGATTTATGAAAAACTTCAAAATATCCAAACGTCAGGCTTCACTGTACAGTTGTCAGTTTTAGTCTGACCTTTTATAAAGGGACACTGCAGTATTTAGTACAAGTTGCTGATGCACTTTTTTTGAACATCTGATGTCTTACAAAAGTAACATCTTGCTAAACTATTATACATCCAAATAACTACAATATCTGAAGAAGCAAGGCTGCTTTTTCAGCCACAAAATACGACAAAAGCAAGGCCTGTTATGATGGTCATGAGGAAGTCTTACAAAGCCTCTGGAACTAAAGGCAACTAAGAATGTTACATTTGGTATATTATAATCTTACCCTCATATCATATTAAACAAGCCTTGCTTTTATCTACAAAGATTTTCTATGTACAGTACAGACAGGGTATAGTTCAATCCTCTGCTACTGAGGTAGTTAACCAACCCTTTAAAAAAGGTTCTGAAAAGAACCACTATCTGGAATGCCTGACTAACCAGCTCTGATGATTACACCTGAAACTGCTGTATCTGAACACAATTCGTAAGTGATTACTATATAGACAATCATGATTAACCTTCATGAGCAGAAATAAAATTTAAGGATACCAATGATGGTATTCATCTATACCACTGCAATAAAAATTTAAATGCAAGAATTTGTGAATACCACTTTTGGAATCCTTAACTAAGAAAACTTGGGGGAAAAATCTACTTAGAGCAGATTTTTTAAAGAACGACTTTATTCTTTATTAAGATACCATGCTAGACGTTAAGGATTTTGTTGAACACATTGGGGAAATAGAGTAGCTTTAGTTTAATAACTTGCACTGCAGAGAAAACTGTTAAAGAAATTAATTTCAAAGTCCAAGTATTAGTTCAAATGTCCCATATTTGAATCCATGATCTTCGCAGGAAGGTCTTTTGCAACAGAATATGCTCCTATACAGCTGAGATACTTAAGGTTGCTTGATATCCTTACCATTACTCCACTGCAAGCTTCTGGTGTAATCCCACATAGCAAGTCAGTCTTCATTGTAACAGGTCAGGACCGGCCTCGACCCCTTTTCCCTGCTAGCCAGGTAACAAAAGGAATCAATTAGATAAATCATTTTAAACTCTGGTCTGTACATTTGTTAACATAAAAACTTAGCAAAATGAATTATTTAAAAATAAAACTATCAGACAAGAACATTTTGCCTTCTGATTTCCACTAACTTTGGAATTTTGCTATGGGTGTTTTACCACTTTGTCACCAACTGGTATTATTTAAAAAGTTAAGATTAAAACCTTGTATCACCAGCTAAGGTTCTGCGCACTGAGTCACAAACATCTTTACATTAT